>NC_136705.1:20448913-20794569 GCF_947650265.1 Symphodus melops
ATTATTCCTGACTTCACCTACATCTGTCACAATGTCCTTAAACATGACAGCTTTAAGTATCAAACTTGAAATTTTAGTCATTATTTAAGTTATCGACAGCAGCCAACTTTTTGACAGAGAGTTGTTCCAGGCACGGAAGCCCTGCAGCCCTATGTCTCCCAAAGCATACACCCCTTTATGAGACAGTAAATATGGATGAGTTTGTTGCTTTCTCTCACAGTTTCTGGAGATTTGTTTGGAGCATTGAGCCCCCCCCCGAGCGTTCTGGCAGCCAGTCTTTTCATGAATCTTGTGTTCACTGCTCAATTATTCAGTCTGGTTCCACTGACGCTGGAGATGGCAACCACAGGCCGAGAGATGGATTCAGGGGGAGAAACTGCAGGTGTTGCTGTAAATCACGTGTGGCTGATATTTCAGAGTCTCAGGTGGCAGTGAGACAAGAGCAGGTGAGAGGTCAGAAAGCATGACGGGAATTGGGGTGACATTGGGTGTCAGTTTCCTGTCTGACTCGCTCATCTTGCCCGCTCGCTCTGTGCTTGTCCTCAGAGTTAATGCGATGGGAAGCTCTGAGCTTCTGAGAACTGCATGCATATTGATGTTGTGACTAAACCCCGGCACTCAGACGACAGGTGCTATTTACGCTGGCAAGGACCTATAATTTCCTCCAAGTTTTTCCCTGCACAAAAAGTCCTCCTGTTCTGCTCTCTTCTTGAATCAGATCCAGGATTGTGATTCTTCCAGAGAGGTGAGTTGAAAGACTCCCTCATACCCATGTAGAGCTCATGTTCACAACATCAGTGACGTTAATCCACCGGTTTGCTCATGCATGCACGCAAGCTGGTTATTTTTTTACACCAACACGCACACTGTGTCAAACTTACTCAGCAGGAAGTTCTTTCACATGAGGTTTCATTTCAGAGATGGAGAGAGGTGAAGCCACAGAGAGACAAGAGGACACAGCAGGGACCAGTGGGAGGGAAATGAAGATTAATTAAATCTCTGGGGTTTCTCAGATGTTATTTTCTTCAGGAAGAGTAGGACATTTAAATTCCCCCCCCCCCATCTGTGTTTTGACTCTGTTGTCGTCAGGTGATGGACGAGCAGGAGCACAAATCAACACAGCCCACAAGCAAACATGAACAGGCAGATTTTTTTTCTTCATTAGCTCTGTCTCAGGAGCTAGCTTCATTCATTCACAGTTTTCTTTCTGTTTTGATTTTTTTCTTAGTGAAAGAGAAAAATAGAAAAAGGTAGAGAGATGGTGAGAGATCGATCACTAATCTTACATAATCTTACATCATCTCTATATAGTCTGTTCAGGGTCATCTTTTTCTCTGTCTTTTGTCACTTTTGCTCTTGACATTGTAAATGAAGAAAGACAAAGAGGTGACCAGATAACAATCCTGAGAGCCACAAAATATTTTAATGAAAGGCAGGCGCTCAGTCTGTAAGGACTCGATTTAGGAACCGAGGGGTTGAACTTTGGAGTCCAGATAATATCCAAGTTTGGTATCAGGAATGGTTGCTCAGTAGGTGCGAGTTGACTTCCTGAGAACTGTTGAGGTACCGTTGAGGGAACCACCAAACTCCTAACTGTTAAGTGCTTCAGTGTGCAGACCCGTCACTGAAATGTTTCAATTAATGCAAATCTATACATTCTATTTGTGTATTTCAGCCAACGTGTCCTACAAATAATATTTTGAATGCAGCACCAAAATAAATCGTGACAAAAAAGACTTAACTGCAAGAATAAAAACACGTGTGACTTGAGCAGCACAGAGATGCATGTTATCTGACAGATCTATACACAACTTTTGGAAACATTTCAGACAGTCGGGGGGAAGAAAAATGGACTTTGAACTGCTGGATCCCAAGTTGAGCACAGAGAGTTTGTATGGGTCCTTTTGATTTTTCTTTTCCACTGCACAGCTTTGGTTCTGCTTTAATCATTGAGGGGTTGCGGCAGAGGAAAGAGCACAACAAACACAACAGGGTTCGATGGTTGGATTCCGACAGTGCAGCTGTGAAGGACACGCACAAAGCTAAAGTTCATGGATGATGTCGTAATCCAGACAAGCATGAAGTGACCACAAAAAGAAAGGAACGACATTAAGAAGCATTGATGTGTCAGTCAGTGTTTGTGTGTAATGTCAGTCTTAAAACTTTCAAGAGCATGTGGTTTGCGATTGCAGTGCAGCCGAGCCCATTGCCTCATTTCAGCCCCCCACAGTCTGTTGCTTTGGTACATATCTGAATAAATCAGCACAACAACTGATCCTCCCTTCATGCTCCCTCCGCCTCCTTTATGACTCTTTGATGAGCTTCTCTCCTCCTTTCTCTACAACTTCAACTCATTGTTCTTCTCTTACTGTCAAAGGTTTGATTGACAGCTGTGTGCTTTCACTTAATTGCGTCATTTTCACTTTTGACTGCTGAGTCCATAATAAATACTGCAGATGTACATTTATTATCTCTGAGCTGATTTATTTTAATGTCTTGCTGAAATGTCTTAATCTGTCTGTTGAAATAGATAATTATGACTCCTCAGTGTAAATTATGTTTAATGATAAAACATAATCGCTTCATATAGTTGAACAATGTGTGTGCGTGGCAAAACTATCATTCAGTGATATTTTAATCTGCATTAATTCTTCAAAAAATGCTGAATTCAAAGTTTTACTTAAAAGCCGTCTCTACCCGAAACTTTGTTTTGCATATTGTCACTTCACTTGGGAATTTGAGCATCGCATTGCAGAAAAGTTTATGTTTGCAATATTAAAACTAAAAGTTTCCTGAGGGAAAAGTTTCTCTGCACTTACTTTAAACCTTTAGAATTGAAAAAGGCAACTTGCATGCTCTATTTAGCACCACTTTTGCAATGATACATAGTTGCATATTCATAACTTCTGAGAAGGGGGAATGGATCCACTTTTTTTTTCTTCTTTTGACTTCTTGTGCAAAAAAAAAAAAAAAAATCAGAGCAGAATACTCTTCCATGTCTTCAAACATGCATATAGGATATGCTTTAGTAAATGTACAGAGAGGTTATCAGCAATGACCACAAGCACTCATTTTCATCCTTGACTCTTTCCTACCAACATTTCCTGTCTCTCCTCGGCTGTCTAATCCAATAATGCAAAAATGTCCCAAAATATATTTTTAAAAATGTCTTCCTATTGGATTAAGATAAAACCAAGAAGTTGCATATAAAATGTCACTTCAGAGTCTTCCAGCTTCTTTGAATTGGCGTGCAATGAATCCCAGGATATGTCGGGCCACAAAGGATGCACTTGATGGATCCTTCTTGGCTGGAGAAAAGTAGGACGATTTTGATGGCCACATTTGAAGGAGCCTTCAAAATGGGAAGGACTTCAACGCTCCGCTGTGATGTAATTTGTCTTCGAATACACTCTCGGAAGTATTCAGCTCCTGAATACGGACGCAGCTAGTGTTTGCCACAGGTGAACTGGTTTCTGTCCTTAGCTCTGAAGCTCCGCCCATTCAGGAAACAGAGAGGCAGCTGGAAGAGCGTCAAAGCCGAGCAGAGGTTTATTCACACTGTGTGGCTACCTCATACTATTATTGAACATAGTATATAGCACACTACATTGGACAGTAGTAAGCAACTGACAGTCAGAGGTTAATGAGCAGTATGCCAGGTTTACAATCTTGGAATGCAGAAATAAACAACAGCCTAGCTAACGTCAAACACAGCTACAGTGACATGACAAGAGATTATTGGTTATTTTCAGGCATTTGAGAATCAGAAAAGATAATTGACCCGTCACACTTTCCAAGCCAAACACAGTTTCAGCAGATGGCTGTTCTCTCTGAGTGGTTTTGGATTTCTTCCTTAAGCTTTTCCTCGCCATTGTAATTTTACAAATGTTGCTTTATGCTCATGATGGATTCATGTTGGGTCTTTGTACATAATATAACAACGAGTTAAGTATTTTACCTGCTCTTTTGTTAACTGTCTAGAGATAAGATTTGTTATGGATTGGCACTATTGAAATAAAGATTGATTGATTGATTGATGGTATCTTTTTTTGGTTTGGTCTGATTGTGATTATTTCCAGAGGCCGTTGCTGGACGTCATTTTGATCTGAAGCTTTGAATTGTGGACTAGGGGTAATTTCAAAGTAACCTAAACAGTCAGAAAAAATGTTGACTAGATATGTAAAGAGGTGCTTTTAAAGATGTCCTTGATAACTTTATTTTGTGTGACTTTGGTCTCTTTCACAGTGTTCTGGTCAGCAGCAGAGGTTAATTCCTCTGGCTTGTCCTGGTAGACAGAGCGTGCTTCTGAACCCGGACCTCGCTCATCATCAGCGGAGCACAGGGCCTCTTAAATGTGACGGCCCCGCTGTTTCCCCTTTAACTCAGGGCCATCAGATCCAATCTGACACACACAGTGCTGCCACGCAGATCTGAACTGGCTTCTCGCTTCACACCAATCTGCACGGCCTCGTCACAGGGAAAATGCTGCTGTCTCCTCCAGCACTGGCATTAAACATACTCACACAAACATACAGTCACATACACACAAGGACACAAACAAGCTCCACATCCGACACACACACGGAGATAAACGGCCAATTCATGCTCAGTGCAAAGATGATTCATCTTTGGGTGTCTGTCGATTCCCCCTGTGGACGTAACTGTCTTCTCTCCCGCCTTTGATGCTCCTCTGTCCTCCCTCCTCCTGCTGCTCGCCGCTATCAGGGGAGAATGAATTTAAATTGAGAAAAGTGGAAATAAACAGGGAGCCAGCAAATCTGTCAGAAGTTTAATGAATACTAAAATGTGTTTGTGTTACTCCTGAAATGGAGACAAACTTTGCCTTTCAAATGAGCTAAAGTTATTATTGATGAGCACTTTGAGAGCTATGCATTATATGAAAAAGCAAAAATCATCTCACATGTTTTATAGGCCCATCTTCCATATGCTTTATTCTAAATGTGCCCTATTTTTTTTAAGAATCACGTCAACTGTTTCCACTAATTCTACTTAATCCCTGAAATCACTTAATTACTAACTACTAAATTTAGCCAACAAAGTAAAGAAGAGATCAGCTTCATGTAACATCTGTTCACATTACTCTTTTGTATTAACAATGATTAAAGAAAACTAATTAAATCTATTCAAACATTTGAAACCTTGTTTTGATTTTTTTGTTGGTAATAAAGCCAATCTGCTTACATGTTAACGGTCTATATAAAAAGGTTATTTTTGGAGAGAAAAGCAATTTCATATTTTCTTTGATACTGATTGAATAAAACAGAAATACACTACTGTCCACTTGCATGCAAAAGCAGATTTTTTTTCCTTTGACTTGGGTGTTTAAATAAATGCCATTTCTGTTATGCCAATGGTTTCCTTTTTCATTGACCCAACAATGCAGAACACAGATGCAGTGTATCAATTCGTGTCAGTTAATAAATGAAGTTACAGACAATAATTTTGGTTGGAGGATTTGGAGGTGGGCAGGTGGAGAGTGGCTGAATTGCTAATCTAGAGACTGGTGAACTGAAGCTGGCAGGTTGATGACAGAAATTCAATCTAGCCGTGGCGCAGCATCCCATAGACTGAATGAGCTAGCAATACATGTCTGAAGAACTGGGGTATATATGTGCTTAAAGCTGATGATTTAATGAGAAAGAGGAAGAGCAGGTGGGAAGAACTAAGGATGGCCACACCCAGACAAAAAAAGAAGTGTCTGACAGTAACTTGACACAGTAGAGCGAAATTATGTAGAAGGGATGACTTTGAAGTTATATTCAAATTCATTGAAATGAATTAGCCATATAGGCTACTGCAGAACAACACATCAGAGAATGGGTGATTTTAATACCTTTGCATTAGGATGCAGGATGAATGCTCAAAGCTGTTTTAAGCTTTTGCAATAGGCTACTGATCAATTTGAATATACTGTATTTATATATATTTTCTAAATGTCACTGAGGCAATTCCACTTGAAACGCACATATTCTGCTGTAATTGCTTGAATACATTTGACCAATTTACTGTTATGTCAGCAACAACAGGACCTTGAAAGAGGCCCACTGAATTAAAATGCAGCGATCATTTATGTCACTAATTACACCAGTGCCTGCTGCTTAGTGAAGATGTCTACTGGGGCCCTGTCATAAATAAAAAAGAGGCTTAATGTGCCTCCATAGAATGTAATGCATTTTATGCCTCTTCATAGCCCACAAGCTGCTGCACGTCATAGAAAGACGATATTATGAAGCATAAAGTGTGTTATGTTTGCATTTCAATAGCTGGATGAGTAGGCTATGTTTGGATATGAAACTAAACAGACACAGACTGCGATGGAAAAATCCTTGGTGTTGACCTGCCCCCCATCCAGGACTTATACCGGTCCAGGGCTAGGAAATGGGCAGGTAGCATCACGAGACTCCTCACACTCCAGACATACATTTTTCAAACTCCTCCCCTCCGGTCAGCGTTACAGATCACTGCACACCAAAACAATCCGACATAAAAACAGTGTCTTCCCCCAGGCTGCCACTCTGACGAACGCTAAACAGTCACAGAGGGTCAGACCTATCGCTCTTATATACCTCTGGAACCAAACTTGTCATAAGCTACGCATATATTATTCAATTTAAATGATCAATCTATTTGCACACTTTTTAAGTAAATACTGTAAACACTCTACCTCATGTTGCACTATACTCACCACTGCATCATTATGTTATTCAGTCTTGTACATATTAGTCTTTGTTTATTTTGATAACTAATGTTATACCTTTGAGAGCACAGTTCATTAAAGTTAAATTACTTGTGTTTGTGTAAGCAACCTGACCAATAAAAGCTGATGAGTAGAAAAGGTGCAGATGTTAACAACAGAATTAACAATAGCTCCATTCTACTTGCCTCTCTCAGTCAGCCATTTAACTAAAGCGGAAAACTGAAAGGGGCATAATTGAGAATTAGTATTATTTAAAAGATTATCAGACATTGGGATATTGCTTGTTTTCATTTAAAATGTTGCTTGGCCAATCTCAGAACCACCACTTGATTATAAAGGCAATTATTCATGGCCTACATGTAACAATATTGTTTTCAAAAATTCAAAGTTATTTTTGTAACTTTTTGTAGTTTTGTAAAATAATGTAGTTCCTGTATACCTGTGGAGGGCAGTAACACACCGACATGCGTCCAAACTGCCAGAATATTTATAATAAGAAAACAGAAGCTCAAGAAAGGGGTCATTATTGATTTTGAGATTAAACACCTGTTTACGTCCATCTGTCACGTGACGATACCTGCCCTTTTTTTCCGCCAGGAGGGCGACGTGGCGCAGGCATCAAGGCACGCGCAGAACGGGCGTCTGAACGTCCATCAAAACTGCAGTCAAACAAAGACAAAGTAAATAAAAAGAAGAAAAGCAATAAGGTGGCTGTAGGCGAATAACTGCAAGAATATACAGCTAGCAGCAGTGAGCATGACTGAGAGAGATTCTGGAGCTGTCAGGGATGGAGGCCGACTCTCCAGCTTTAATGAAAGAACCAATCAACTAATCTAACACATTGTGTCAGGTAAGACAGCTGCTCCTGTTACGCTGTGTTTTTGCGTTTTGCTGGTTTATGATGCAAACTTCTGTGATGTTTGCTAATTGGCAGTGTGTGTGTGTGTGTGTGTGTGTGTGTGTGTATTTTGAGGTATGTAGTTCAAGTTGGACTAATGTGTAAGTGAAATGGATTAGGATGGAAAGTGCATTTTGTTGTGACAGATGTATGGTGATGGATTCACTGGTGCGCATAAAGGATGTTTGCTTTGATGTTTTCCTGCAGCTGAATTTAATTTGACTAATTACACTTGGAGTAGAACTGCCAGGATGAAGCTTAGCATACATATATATAGTACTTATCTAGATTTGCAGGAGTGTTTTGTTGCTTACATGTGAGTTTTCTGCAGCATGAATGTCTTTCAGGACCAGGGGTTGTATCCACGTATTTAGAGATTTAAAAACAAACAAACAAACAAAAAAACAACAAAACAGCAGCTTGAAAAAGCTAGAGATGCTTGAGTTTGTTTTTGTGTCCATCTGTGAAGTTCTTTAAAATCGTTGCCCAGATGAAAGAGATGAATGGTGAACTATTTTCTCTCGATGTTGATAAATTCTAGCTTTGTATCTTTCCACTGAACAATATGCACATTTATGCTGAGCGGCCAGTTCTTTTTAGTGTCATTGAAGGAAAGATTTAACGAGCCTTTATTTTGTTAGAAAAGTAATTTGAGGTCTCACTTGTACCAGAGGTTCTTAAACCTTGTAATGATGTCTTTGTATTGCTGTCTGTTTCTGCTGCCTGTCTTGGCAATGGCACTTGCCACACGTTTTTTCCCCTCTGTTCAAATAATGATTCATGTTAAAAGTTTGTAATTAAACTGTTTAATATTGCATAATAATACAAGCAGTTTGTGTCTGCAAGTAATTTTCTGCCGTAGTTTAAATGTTTGCTTTTGATTTACGGTGCTACATTTTATGATCTCTGTTTTTACAGCAAGGCTTTTCTTCTACATCTCCTTCCCCCTCTCACTTCGTCCCAGAACCACTGCTGTCAAAACACCACGAGATGAGCCAAATATTTAATGACTTTCACTCCTGTTTTGCCAGCATTTAAAAATTTAACCAGAAACCAAATCCTTTTTGGATTTTTTTATCATGATTTCTGCAGCACAAGCAAGTAGCACACCCAGCATGAAATATGGCAATCCGTGTTTTGAATATATCCCAATCCAACATATTTGAATCATTATTGATGTCTTCCTGATGGGAATGTTGATACTGTTTTGTGTTTTTTCCTGTAACTGGATTGAAGTGTGAAATTAAAACCGTATCAGATGAGTTTTGGTTATATTCAAATACTTTATAGACATTTACTTCAGTAGCAACATTCAGTTTTATAAAAGATAGTAGTGTCGAAGTTCAAACTCCAGAAAACAGGTGGTACGAGAAAGTACATGTTATGGACTTTGCTGAACACAATGGAAACTGTCATGCAGAGAGACCCTTAAAACCAGTCTGTCCCTTATAGTCCGGTGAGACTTGTGTTCCAGATTTTACAGTAATGTTCCTACACACACACACACACACACACACACACACACGCATGCACATTCCTCTCTTCTGTCTTAAAATATGTGCTTCTCCGAGGGAGAAAGTGAGTTGTTGCACTTGCACAAGTGATCCAGACATATGGTGCTCATGCTGATGTGGCGTCTGTGGCTTGTCTGCACCAGCAGTCGCTCTTTAATTTATGTGGACTTTGCAAAATCATGATATCAATTTGTACAGCATTCTCCCGCGTTATAAGTGCCAAATGTATTCAGGTGAAGGCTGGTAGGAACTGTATTTTTAGGCACTTCATGTCATATTTGTGCGAGGGCTCTTCTTATCCCAGATGCAATCAATAAATTACATGCTTCTACAAGAACAGAGAAATAATTCAGGTTGTCACAGGCCTGTAATATGATCACACTGCGTGAAGGCATTGATGGCCTCACTCTCTTCTTAACTACATTTACTCTTCACTCATTGCACATGACTGGAGTCTTCCACAAGGCTGGGCAGACATATAGCCAAAGGTAACGGGCTAGTGGCACAAGAATTAAGGGAAGGGTAGGTGCATACAGTATGGTTAGCATTTACAACATTGTGCTCCTGTCCTCTCTCAAACCTTTTTTTCTTGGTCTTGTCCTTCAGTAGTTGTTCAGTGCTTGTTCATGTGTTCTGGAAAAGTGGCTCTTTTATTATATTTTCAAAATCTAGCTCTTGCCGGTTTCTCCAGAGTTGCCACATGAGCTGGCAAGGTTGTTCCATATTCTGCTAAGCTGTTCTCTTTTTATAAACTTCTCTGCCTCTTTCCTTGCCCGTGCGTACTCTCAGTTAATAGAGCACAAATTCCATTAAAACTATTTTTAAAACTGTTAACTCCACTTTGCAGCCATCCTGCAAAATCTCCTTGAGTATGTTTAAGTGAATGCGAAAAGAGTCCAGGAAATAATTTATTTCTCTGCAAGTGGGTCACTAAGAAGCAGCTGAAGGTGAAATATTAAGATGCATTAAATCATTGGTAGCTAAAGGTGGACTGTTGTAAGAAATGTGTAAGTACATGTGTGTGTGTGTGTGTGTGTGTGTGTGTGTGTGTGTATGTGTGTGAATGTGGGTTACCTACATACCCCGGGTCTTTAATAAGTCAGGGCCACTGGAGTCCAGGGTTTAATTAAGAGTTGGAGACAGATTTAGGCCTCCGCAGCACCACGCTGGTCTTCTCCTTGACACACACACACATACACACACACACACACACACACACACACACACGCACACATTAATATACTGCAGCAACAGGGATGTCCTTGGATGTTTTATGAATGACACCCTCAATATCTCTGAAATGAGATGGACAGGTTGCAAACAGTGTGCAGAAAAAAAGATCAAATCTCTATTAAAAATGAAAGATAAAAACTCATTTCATTAATTTGGGTAAATAAAAAATATCGCTCTGGACATTTTTTTAAGTGTTTCACATTTTTGAGCATTGTATTATACATAACCGTAAAATCCAGAATTGAAGTCGCACCTGTTTCTGAAAGCAAAGGAGAACTGAACTGAGGTGAGTCAGGAGGGAACACATTTTGACCACATGTATTAGTCTCAGCTGCAGGTGGAGGCCTCAGACCTGACCTGAACAATTGTAAAACAATAACAGTGAAGCTGTTTGTCTGCAATTATTGAAAATACTTTGTGTGCCCTCTGTTGCCTCCCCTCAGATTGAATGTTAAATGATTCATCCTTTGAACCTGCATGTTTTTCTAATGCAATAAATGTGAGGTAAAAAGGTAGAGATCAAAGTAAACACGCAGAATATATTGCAAAGTAAAAGGTGTGGGTGAAAGCAGAAATTCAAGCTGCTTCTCTCACGGCAGGCTTTGAAACTCTTAGTTCTTTCATGTGATTAAAATTTCAGAGTTTAGCATAATGCTTACATCTGAAGGCTCTCTCTCTTTTTTTTTTTTTTTTTTTTTTTTAGAATTTTAAATATCCATACCTGCATTTCCACGTAGTGTGTCCATGCTGTCTTGTTAGCGGCACGGTTTGATTTAAGTGATGGACATGCAATTGCCAGTCTATACTGTATATTGTTTTATTTTGAAATTGAATTGGATACGTGTGTTTCCTTGTCTGACTGCCGGACTGTCTGGGTTTATTTTGCTCAGTTTGACACGTGAAGCACGTTGAATTGCCCCATTGTTAAAGTGTGTTGTATATATAAACTGGCCTTGCGTGCTTGCAGCGGGCTCTGTCAGAAATAGGCTCGGTGTGCATTTGAAACAAGGCAGATCAGAGTTGCAATGCTGCTTGTTCGGAGACGGACCGTGGCGCATGTTGTGCAAATAAGAGAGTTAGCTATTGAGTGGCACCGAATGGTGTCGCAGTGTTCAGAACTGACATCTGAAAACTTGAAGTTACTCTTCAACAAGGCTTTTGTTGTAGTGAGATTATTTTTGCTGCTTTTTTAAATATCCTTTCTCTAGTTGTATTGTGACTTTGTAAAAAAAAAAAAAAAAAGCCATTGCAACTGTTTCTATTTTGTTCTCATGTTGCTAAATGAGAAATGTGATGTCAAAATGTTCCATAAAGCTGCAGCAGTTTCGGCTCTCTTATTGATAGTGTTTTTAAAACCACAACAAATCATTTCGGCACAAAAAAACACATCTCAACATCAGGTCTTTATGGCCTTCAACCGAGAATGAGGCTGAGGAGAGATAGACAGTTCAGACATCCTTTTCTACACCCACTTCAGGAAAACTGGCTAAAGAAAAAAACAGTTTTAAAAGGTAAACAGGGATTTGAGTTTCTGTCTATGTTCAAAAAAATGTCGTTAGAGAGGCACCGATTGGGGAAAATCGAGGCAGATTACGAAACTTTAAAATAACATTTTAGCAGATTGCTGATACCAATGTTTCTTCAGTGATTCTTATGGTTTAAGACTCTCACAATGCCTGAATTTTGTCTCATGTTTGACTCATTATATAGATTTTCTTGCATGCAATTCCATTTTTCACAGTAACAGGTATAAGCCATTTGTGGGAAAAACCAGGGTCCAAAATGACATTACTGACTCATCTGCAAAGTTAGCAAGTTAGCAGGTAGAAGAAATTCACCGTTCAAGCACATTTTTATAAAATGAAACATTTACTTTCCGTTCCCCTTATAATTATTTCATTCTTTAAAAGTGATCCATCCCGGAATCAATATTAAACTCGAAACGAAAGTCCATCCGATTTTTTGCTTTAATCCACAAAAAATCTGCTTAAATAGCTTGCTGAATGTTCTTATCTGCCAATGTATTATACTGACCCTGTGGCCCACCCAGTTCTAGTCTAATGTATGGGAAACACCAGCTGGTTTGGTTTCATCTGTCCATGTATGGCTTTACTATTTCCCCCCAATTCACACATGATACGTACATGTGTTGAAGTAGTGCGTGAATATTAGGTTGTTCTTGGTTGTAAATGACTCATAAAACATCAATGATATTGATGCTTTAATATTTTTGATTACCTGGAAGGATAACAAGTAAATGCCCAATCATCTTCTACTACAGTTCATGTAGTCCTTTTGAAAGTTTGGAATATTTTTGTTTTCCTTTTTTTGAGACAAAACTCGTCCTGATTTTATTTATTTATTTTTTTAAATATTGTTTTTTTTAAACATGGCTGTCTTGAAGAAGGAACAGGGAGAGTGAGAGCATAGTGTCCTTGTGCACATCAGAGTGCGGGCATGACCCCAATCGAAGCCTGAAGACTGTTCATAGCTGCAGAGATTTACGAGGTGGGAGTTTTCATCTAAAGGCTTTCTTTCCCTGCAAAGCAGCGCGGACCTTCACTCTGGGCTACCTTTACAATAAAGTGAGATTAATGCTGCAAAGTTGTTTCAATCAGTGGTACGGAGCGCAAATTTGATTTCACTGATGAGGCTCCCCTGCCTCCTCTCCATTACTCCATCTCTAATCCTCATTCCTCATCACATCCATTTACTTCACGAGAGCTTTTTTTCCAGGAAAAGGGAAAAGCTCCTCGTTAGTATGCAGAGCAGCAGAAGTACAAACGGCACGCTTCTCTTTCTCAGAAGTTTGAAAATAAAATATTCATGACCATAGAATGCCTTTTTTCAGCACTAGAGAGAGAGAGAGAGAGATGGTAAAAAGAATATAGTTGTAGTCTTGACCAAGTCTACATCCAAATTTCTGTGGTGTCTGCACCCTTATTAGAGATCACTGCTCTCTCGTTGCACCTGATGACTCTTTGAACCGAAAAAGCAGACGGCAGAAAAGCTCATCTTCCTCCCCTTCTTTAAAAACTGTCGGTCTTTTGCCGTTTCTCTCCCCCTCTGTTCTTTCATTCCAGTGCTCCTCCGGCAGCTGTCACTTCAGCACGGCTGGAAATATCTCTATGGCAGACAGCAAAAAAGACTGGCAACGTTCCAGCTGACAAACTCAAGGTGAATGAAATGCAAAAAAAAAAAAAAAAGAAGCTTTGAAGTCACTGAGCCGCTGCATTATAGGGTGATGCTACATGAGGGACTATAAGTGCTTCTCAAGTGGTTCAACCGGTGGATCAGTGACGAACAGTTTTTCAGGGAGAAATATCAGCTGAAAAGAAGCTTTCATCCATAAAGAAGGGAACATTAATTTTGTCCAGGGCCGTTTTTGAGCAATGTACTTTCATTTATAAAAAAAAAAAAAAAAAAAAAAAAAAAGACACATTTTTCTCTTGAAGTACAACCCAAAGTCGAATATGATTTTATTTAACCTGGAGTTGGGTGACATTTTGACTTTTGTGTTCCTGGTAGTCACAGAAACACCAGATAATACAGTAAGTCACAGAGGCAACAATGGTAGAAGTATTTCAAATAATTAAGGAAATTGCATTAGCTGACACTATGGCTGAGGACTGAGAGAGGGGGAAGGAGGGGTTGTCTAAGTGGACCGTGTAGTGAAAAACACAGCTATGCCATGGTATCATTCTGAATCTGAGAGAGATGACATTAAAATACCACAAACCGAAACGTGTTGGTCATATTATAAATTGCTGTAAACCCTTTAAGTGTTGCCGGAGCTTTTGACCTACTCAAGCATTTACCTTTCATGCACATTGGTAGTTGGTAAAGTTAACCTGTCAGAAAATCTAATATTGAATATAAATATCAAACAGCCGTAAATTTGTACCAAAGCTGAATGACTTCTGAGTTTTATGATAAGTCTTGGCATGTTTACAGCTTAGTCTGGTTTATTTTGGTGTTTTATTTTGAAATCCTGCCTGCAGCTGTGACAACTGTCAGTCAGACAGGCCTCTTCAGAAGGTGCTTTGACTTCCCACTGCAGGATGAGCACAGGTGATAAAAATGAAGGATTGCTGAATTCCATTTAGCTCCAGTTTCAGAGTTCTGCCATTGAGCATGCTCGGTCACAGTAAAACTGTCAGTACTTATTAGGACAGTTGGAATGAGAAAGTTTTGGGTTTCAGAACAGCTGATATGAGTTAGTATACCCATCTTAGTTTAGCGCGCTGTTTAGAATTACGTCGTATACTGTATAGCACTTCCACTTCCTTGTTTGTGCAAAGTTGGGTTCAAACCTCCACAAATGTGCCCGAGACTACCTCTTAAAGAGGACTTAGGCACAGTATCCAAGTTTTTGTTCACACTAATCACATAAACTAGACTTTGCAGTCAGGCATACTCGGATGTGGGCCCAGGTCCCTGAAACCACCCTAACCAGTAGGGAGAGGTCAGCTGAAACAGGTCCCACCCACCATTGAATGCAAGCTGAATATAAAGCGGCAGGATTTTTTACATTTCAGTCATTAAGGGTCTGGATTTGAATCCACCAGCAGAACAAGCTCCGATCTGAAAACTAGAAAGACATATGATAAATCACACAGTCTCAGGGAAATTTTTGGTGAGGTATTAGGGGTCGGTGTAGATTTTTTTTTTCTTTTTTCTTTTTTTGTCCCAGTCCAGCCCTGGAAATGCTTATACATATTATGTTTTAAAAATAAAACATAAAAAGAATGAATAATAGTGTTTCCAATATTGATCTAAGTATTTGTGATAATCATTTTAATCAATAACATGTAGCCCTGTTTTAAAGGATACTGTATTCCTACATTAATGCATGACACATGTATGACTTTCTGTTAACAATCTCTCAATGTCATGTGCTGCTGCATTTAATGTTACCCCCTCTCTTCTGTTGGTGCTGCTGGGTAATGAGCCTCGATTCACTGAGTTTGATTCATCTTAAATCAAGGAAAACATTGCTGTTTACCTTCCTCCTTTTAGTGTTAAGAGCTTTTAATATGCTCATAGAAAATTGTGTAAAGGCTGTACATGAATAGTAACAGCCATTTTTGACTTAGTCTGAACATCCATTTCAAGCATGGATTAACAGAGAAGATTATTTATCTACCTGCAAACCTTGATAAGAACTAAACTCCTGTGAAGACAATCAGTATCAATGACAGAACGCCTCCATATCCGCTGCTTCCCTCATGTGAATAGAAGCTTGTTTCATCTCGGAGGATGTAATAAAACCCCCAAAAAACATAAACAGATTGCAGTTCTCGGTTTTCCTTTCTCATGAGTTTGAATACATTTGCAAGAATGTATATGGATGTGTTGTGTATTTATTTAGATTATTGTGAAGCTACACTTCACAGAGGGTAGATGACTTATTGATTACAAGGACTCATTTATTCAGATGATGCATCTGGAGAGGCCCGGGGGCTTGTTTTTACTCATGAAATCAACCCCCCTCTCTCGTCTTTGTACCCCTCCATGAGAACTACCTGACACGTTTAGACACCCACTTTAGAAACTCTGTAGCTCCTAATCAGGGGAGACAAAAGAAAAAGTTCTGTTTTATAAAGTTGGTCTTTAACTTTTTTTTAAATTCTTTTTGAAATGAGACCCTTCTGTTAATTACCCCTAGCATGCAATATGAATATCACTTCCGGCTTTTTACGAATAATTAATGACTTTTTGTCTCACATCTTGGCGCGGTCGACAAAGAACAGTTGCAGCTCTATTAGCTATTGTCTTTTATTTTATAACTGCTGAAATGTTTAACAGGAAGTGAAAAAAAAGTCTGAACTGAACTTTTAATCCATTATTTATCGACGTTTCTCTCTTCTGGGTCATTTCTGTCGATCTGTCAGTTCAGTGATTGGCTGCAGTTTCTGTAAAGCGGGCCCTGGAACGTTGCTATGTGGTATGTGTCTGGGGCTGCGGCAGTAAAAGAAAATCCTGTTTTATAAATAAGCTTAATGGAACCATTGTGTCATCCAGATATTCTGTAACAGCAGCTGTAAGGCATTTGTGCCTCTTATTTCACGGCTGTATTTGGTCATTTGTGCAAAGACTTCCTCCCTTCCATTCTGTGGCTGCACACTGTTGAGGCTTCTCCGTGGCTCAGTGTGAGAAGGGGCGCTTGCACTTTCTCAGTTGGATGAATATTGGCTGTATCAGCCCTTAAATGAGATTTTCTCCCCTTTTTTCACAGTGGTCTCTCTGCCCCAGATTTGCAGATTGTTTTCATTTAGACTTTATTGTCCCCATGGGGAAATTCCTTTTCACGGCACTGTATCCACTCGTGGTGTTATGGGTCACAAATTCCATTGTTCAGATGGGAGCACGGATTTTGATCTCAAATCAGATCGACCAAAAAGATAAAACCTGAATTTATCGTTATTTAGACAGTGCTTTTAAATCTGAGAAAAGCTACACAACTGTAATATGACTGTAAATAAAAAACCTGCATCCTTTTAAAATCGTCGATCCCTGCATGATAGCTGACGGGAGTGAACGGAGATGGGACGAAGCAGCATGTGAAATATTAACGACTTGTTTTTGTGTGAATGTCCCGGAGAAATCTAACCATAAAAAATATAAAATAATAAAGACTGTAACGTCATCTGATTTGAATAGTGGGTCTACATTGTACAACACACTACCCTTTTTTATGCTGAGTCTCTGCACAGGAGCTAGCGGTAGTTTGTATTTTGGGCTACAACACATTTTCCATTGATCTGCAGATTGCGTGAGGCCTGAACCGTGGGGGCTGCTCCAAACGGACCATGGATCAAGTGTGAGCAATTTCACCGCTAGTGTTCATCCAACAGGCACCAAAGAACAGTACATACACAAAAAACACACTGTGGACTCTCTGGACTGACAGATTGATGGGAAAAAACAGAACCCACCAACTGTGTAGGAAAAACAGTCATTTCCAGCAGTTGGAGTCCTTGTGTGTAGATATTCTTGAAAGTTCGTGGTTATAGCCCTGTGTGTATCAGACCACTTCTTCAACATGGGGGGTGGGGGATATTTATTACCTATAGAAATCTGAGAATAACTGTATTGACAGAAAACATGCAGTTTATTTAGTCTACCTCCTGTGTGTGTTGGCGTTCTTGTGCTCTGTCAAACACGAGGGTTCATGGGGGGAGGGGGGCAGCAAAGCAGACCGGTCGTCACTGTTGCTTGTTGCGGTGCCAGGCAATGATTCATTCATGGCTGACAGACTAAATCTGGTGCGAGGCTAAAGCTGATATGACTTACAGACATATGCCAGCTGGGTCGTGAACACCTAAGATTTATTGTGCCAAGCTGACAACGTCACCTGCCACTAATCTGCCCCCTAGCCAAGGATTTGCCCCATGCTTACACAGGGTTCTGCACACTAAACCCCCTGGGGTTAGTGTATGAAGCGTGGACTCCTGGAAATAAAGGCATCAATACTTCAGCACAAAGTGACAATACCCCATGTGTTGCAGGGAAGTAACCGTGATGATGCCACGGGTTAAAAAGGTCAGAGGGGGAAACGGCTTGGGTGAATATCTGGATTGAACCCAGAATATGAATCCATGCAATCAGCTTCTCTGTTTTACAAAGCCTTTAATCTCAAGCCTATGTCATTTGGTGTTCAACTCCGCATCGTGGTCAAAGAGTATGCCGTGGCCTTTATGCGCCTCCCGTGTGTGATTCAAGTGGAGGTTCTTAGAAAATGCATGTGAAAGCTCCTGTTTTGACAGGTGCTCAAATCAGGGATTAGAGTAGGGATGAAAGTTGCATTAATCAGAGGATTCGTCCTCTGCTGCTCCTCTCATCCCGCCAACTAAATATACTGTGCAGAGCTCTGCAAGCCAGGAAGGGAAGGAGAGAGGTGGAGAGAGGCTGTGATGGTGTAAATGTGGTTTTCCGAGCTGTCAAATAGGGGCTTACCGCTGGAGGGCTAGACATGCTTTTATCAGTCTCTCAAGGTGTGTGTCTGTGTACATTTGTGTGTCTTTGTCATATTGGACAAGGGGCTCTGTAGAGAGTGATGAGTGTTTGAGATTTGTTTTATCTACAGCACTCTGGACTGGAGCCAGTCTGCACTTCCTAATGCACTATAATGCAAGAGGCAGATGGCTTTTTCAGTCTCTTCATCTCTTCTCTCTTTACGTTTCATCCATCCCTCAGACTCAGGTCACCTATGTTTCTCAGAACATACCATTCAGTGTGTGAATATCACGGTCTAATTGAGATGACATTTTCTGCTCTCCAAATTAAATTATTCAGCTCCTCCATTCATTTGTTCTCCTGTTCCTTTGTTCACCATCCACCAACTGCTTCTCTTTATCTCAGGGCCAAAAACCTGTGCACATAAAAGCACTGACCCCAAAAATACAGACAGAATAACTCTGGTGTGTATTTTTGGGCTTTTTAAGGTGACCGAAACTCATTCTTAGCAGTTTGACCTTCAATGAAAGTCGGGGAGAAATGGCACAAGTATTTCTGGAAGGAATAATCCGGTCGTGACCAGAGGTTGGAAAAAAAAATCATGCAGCTTTGTTCACTGCAATACTACCATTTGAAAAAGGTTCAAAGTCCTAATGGGGAAACATTTGAAAAGAAATCTATTTTATTTTTTGCTCTTTAATTATATATTCAGTTTCACCTTTTTATTCTCATATTTGAGCTGCTCTTCAAAAAACAGTCGAGGAAAATCGTTCTTTTTAAGGATTATCAAACTGGTATTAATTTGACCTTGACAGTAAAATGAAAGTCAAACGAAGTTGCTGCTGATTTGATTGAGTGCAGCTGGACCCTTTAAAAACACCTGTGTGCTGTATTGTAACACAAACCTGATGAAGCCATGCGGGCCAAACACCTTGTTAGTTTGAGAATATAATTGAACAAAAATGAAGTCACTCAGCTTGTGTGCAGTGTATCTCCTCATTATCAAGATCATCTGCATCAAAATATGAAGACAGACAGTGCTGTGAACAAAGCATCCACATGGTTATGATTTTACTAATACAATGAAACTGTTAAGGTACTAACTGTTTCTAAAACTTGCATTTTTCAGAAGATGGAGGTAAAACTATCCACCAGAGATAAATCTGCCTGGCTCCAGGCCGTATTCTCTTATGTGTCTTTTCTCCTTGACTCGTCTTTGATGCAAGAAGGTGTGGGACCAGAAGCCAGCGTGATGCTTTGAGGTGAAGGAAACTTCTCAGCTCTTCTTACACTCTGCTTGCATCACTCTGTCCCCAGTCTTAGAAAAAAATGTATGCTATACACTTTCATAGTTCAGTTTATTCATACTCACAAATGCAATGCACACATTTTCAGCCCATTGTGTGATCTGTATCCCAGATTTCTGCAATGTCTGCGATTACACGGTCATCATTTTCATAGCCATTACTAACTGTAGTGCTGTTTCCAGCAAATGTCTAATAAGTCCAGTGTGAAGTCAAACAATGAACACACATGGGTTATTATGGGATGTTGTGTTTGAGAATTGTTCAGCGTTGGCGGCGCTCTACCTAGTGACTTGTAATTTGTATTTGAATATGTGGGCTGAGTGTACAATGTGTGGGCGTTGAACTTTGCATGTGTGAGGAGTAAAATGGAAATGAGGATCAGAATATATTAGAATTACTGTATCCACATTTTGCCCATATTTTTTTTTGACAAATACACACAATCATTCGTATTGTGTTGGCAGACTGACCAGTACACATTTCTAACTTCCCATCAGTGATACAGGATTCTACTACTATCTTGTAGAATACGTAGTACAAGTGAAAACGAATAACTCGAATAACTTCTGAATACAGTTTTATTGAAAACGGTTGAGACAAACAAACATAGATTGTTTCATGTACGAACATAAAGGCCCAATCTGTGTTATTTTAGGTAAACAAGTTGCTGCCATACCAAATGACTCATATGTAGGTCAGGGGCATGAGTTTTTCTTTCTGTCTCTTACTGACTGAAAGAGTTTTGTGGAGTGAGTCTCTGCACTGTGAAGTGAGTACTGTAAACAAACATCAGTGCAGTGTGAAGGCATGAAGCAGCATCAGAGTGAATCTGCTGGAAGCCTTCCGAAATTGGTTTTTGATTATTAAAATGAAAACAATTTCCTCTGATCAAATCAGCGAGGAGACAGATGACTGACTCTGCCTACTTACGCGATGGGAAATAATGAACAAGAAGAGATGGAATTTGGAAATTGCACTGGTGCACAAGTTGAACTAATACTCTTCAATAAAACACAAGTTTCTAGATGTTTCTAGATGTTTCAAGACTTTCATGTGCAGCCTGGAAGTGATTATATGGTATACAGTGTTTCTTTATAGGCTGATGTCACTGCAATTTTAAGAAACTTGATGTTAGTAGCGTTCACCTGTGATCAGTTTTTTTTTAAGCATGTTTAATCAATTACACCAAGATTCAAATCTACACCGTTCCTCTTGATAATTCCATTGTGACTTCCAGTATCCGTTCAGTATTACCTTGATCATAAACTTATCGTTGGCAAAGAGTTTTATAATGTGTTAGGATTTGCTGTAGTCTATAGCTTTTTTTCAACAGTTGAACACCATTTTTTCTCAACATTATTGCCAAACAAATTAATTTGGCCTTTTGTTATAGATGCTTTTTCATTCACTGTTATTTATAGATAATTTGGACCCCAGTAACATTGGTAGGGGGGATGCTTGACAGTGAGAGACTGTTGGCCAGGCTCTTATGAACTGGGCCTGGCCAAGCTCAGTTTTTTTGGCCCACCATCTGCATAGACAGGCATGGAGGTCTGGTGCATTGTGAACTGTACAGCAGACAAAGGCAGAGCTGGAAAAATGGAAATGATGTATGGGCCAATATGCTGTACTTTGACCAGAGAGAGTAGCTGATAAGAAAATGAAAAAAAGGAAATGAATGAAACTTTTCCAAAGAACACATTTAGATGAAATATCGCCAAGTTTTTCACCAACATTGTGCTTAAAGTAATTACTGAAAACCCCTCCAATATCTACCTGTTTCACAAAAACCCATCCTGGTCTTTTTATCTCTCTTGGTGGCTGTCGTATGTGCCTCTGTGGCTGGTGCTGAGTGGGTCATTTCAGGGGTCAGGATTTTTTAATTGGATAATCCAGTCCCAAACCAGCTGAGATTAGCAGCTGCTCGAACCTGGGGAATTGGTATGATAGTGTTTGACCTGTGTGATCAAACTGGGCTCAGCGTCCTCTTTCTGCAGCTCTACCTCAGGCAAACTGAGACTATCAGAAATGATGCGGTCAACTTTCTTTTACAGCTCCCAATTTAAAAATTGGAGATAAGAAAAGTCTGCAGGACATTAAGGCAAATCACATATCTTTCTTGATGTCAACAGTATGTCTTCTTAGTGTTCCGTATGTATATTAAACTGTCTTTATCTATACCTGTGATCCTGCAGTGGAGCCTCCAAAGAATACATTTACATGAATGTGCCCATCAAGTCTGTAGCCTGTATGCACATTTTCCACATAGCCCCAGTCGTGTGAGCCTTGGAGTCTGGCACTGCGCTAAGCCTGAGAATGTGCATGTGTTGAAGCTGTCCTCTTAATCCTTACAGCAAATAAAGGGAGGCTTACTCAGTCTGCTGCACACACACACTAGTGCGGGCAAACGAGCACAGATACACACTTCACATGCACTGCATGTGCATGTATAGCACATGCTCTCTCTTCCTGTTCATATCTTATTTTCTTCTGTCTCCTTTCCATCTGGCTGATGGTTCACCCTTCCATTATTCCATCCTCAGTCTCTCTCTCTCTCTCCCCCCCCCCCCCCCCCCTCTCTCTATCCGTTTCTTCTGCAGCCTATGCTTCATCCTTCTCCCATCCTTCTGTTTCCTTCCCCCTGTCCTTTCTTACTCGTTGCAGTGTCTCTATGTCTTTGCCAAACCAATCAGGTTTGGGAAATTGCCGGAAAAGCACAAGGATTACCCCACACCCACAACAATTACCCTCAACCTTCCTGAACGGGGCACAACAGCGTCTGTGTGCAATAATGAGAGAGAGTCTTCGCTGTTGAGATGTGGTTTTATAATAAATAACAGTACAGACAACTGCTGTCACTGTTGTAAATTGTCCCATGGGCACAGCTTTGCTCAGAAAAGAGCTTTCTGGTTCTTGAATGTGCACTCTCCTGAGCCTATATTTGTCCTGCAGCATGTAGCACTGAATGTTTTAATGTGGTATGCTTATGCTATAGGGCTGGATCTGGATATTGTCAAGAACCTCACAATTCAATGTGATGTCCGTTAATATGCATAAAGAAAAGAAATGCCCAGACAAATACTTTTTTAGGAAACACATCATTTGACAATAACAAACAACAACAAATGCACAGTGTCGAGTGTAGTGTTTGTCCAAGTTCAAATTTGTCAGCAAGAAGTGTTTTCCAAAAGTATATATTTGAATTGCTCAGGTATCAAAATACACAAGCTAAAGAATGTATTCCATCACCAGGATACAAAATATTGCATCAGGACATTTCTATGAGAAACAGGAACCAACTTTGACATTTAGATCAACACTATTTGAGCATTTGTTTCTTTGTAAACCGCAGAGAAAATGACCAAATTATTAGTGCTAAACTGTTAAACGACAAAGTTGAACCGATGTACGTGTGTGGAAACACTTCAAACATGCTGTTAAGAAGGCATCATCAGAGTGTGAGGATGAGCTGAGACAGACAGAAATGGACTGGAGGGCGAGTCCTCCCCACAGCTTTTAGGCAGCCTGTCATTGCAGTTTAGAGTTGTGTCACATCAAAAGATAATGCTTTCGTGTTTATCTTGCAGATACTGGACAATACTTGCAGGGAAAACAGATTTTCAAGCATATGGTGAAGTGCTGCTGCCCTGCTACAATTTACACTACAAACAAGCACATTCAGCCTTTATTCAGAAACTATTGCTCAAAGTTTGTGCTGAAGCATGCTGCTGTCAAATTTCCTTAAATGACGCTGAGACATAAGCTACACATTGAATCCTACATTTAAATTGTACCTTATTTTATTCTCAGGGTGGCACATCAGAAAAGGCTTTGAAATACACCCAGTAAATGTTTTAAGTACGTTATGTGTAAAAGAGCAGTGATGCTGAATTTCACTGGCTGGGAATTATTTTACCGCATCACCAAAAATGGTCCAAAATTAGATCATGTCATTGGATTCTAAAAACCATCCTACTCTACATTATTTCCACAAGCTGACTTTGCACATGAAATGATGACACTGCAAAATAAATTGAAAAAGACTTGTCCTACCTTGCATTAAGCTTAAAGGAGAAAGTGATGAGGTGTTCATTGAGATGACATTGTGCTAGCAAGAGAATTGGAAACTTTTCATTGCCCATTGTGCTGCTTAGAAAGACTGATGAAACTTTATCTTATTTAAAGATTAGTCTCACCGTTTTTAGTTCTCATTTTACCTCACTGTGTTTGAGGGAACGTAACTCTGCCATGATGACACACTGGACAGAGAACTCTGTTCAAACCACTAAATGTAATAATAACTTGTACTTTCCACACCAACCTTAATGCCAAATGATCCAAACAAGACAGCAATGATAAGAGCAGGGTTAATAACCTTGAAGTCTCAGAAAACCTTGTGCACACAGAGAATAACCGAGGAGTGCACAACTATTATGTTTATGTGTTAAGGTGCCCGCGTTAATGAAGCATAGTGAACTGACATGTTGAAAGTCCTGTGATGTCAATGTATCCGACTTGTCCCTCTAATTTGAATCTGTCACAGCTTTGTACGCATGATTAATCTGTCACAAGGTTGCTGGCTGCTAATGTATTTGCCTGCAGGAAGCTGAACAGAAATACTGCTGTTGGTAAGTTATAGACTGGGGAATAAAAGTGTTGTTCAGTGAGTCACAAAGGGAGAAAGAGGGTAGGAATTTAGCCACTTTTTTATCAATAGGATGCTGGTGCTTAACAGTGACAACACAATAATCCTCCTTTAGTTCTGCAGAAATTCTATAGCTGCTTTGTTTGAAAGCAATTCAAACTCCTGTACGTGGATTATTCTTGAGAATGAGTGCTTGAATTTCATCTAAATTTGAATGTTTTATGTCTTGACAGTCGCATCATTTCGAGTGTTGTTTTAATTATAGCATTCATAACACCAGTCAGTGTTTGTGTAATGCAGCTTGAATGAACAAAGCCTTGAGGACAATATTGAATTCATCAGTCATCATTCCTTTCACACAATGACTCCTCTACAGTGTTAGGTGGCGAGGTATCCAGCTGTGTTCTCATTTCCATGTAGCTTTCTCCCTCTAAATCTCTGAGCCTTGGCGGCCCAACTGGCACTATTGTGATTAGCTGAATAAATACCAAACAGGGCACTAAACTCCTCCAGTAGATTACCAATGCTGTATATACCACTCTGAGACCAGAGCTAATCCAGGCTCTTATGGAAAATATTTAAAGGGATTTGTGAAGAAGTTCACAATGAAAAAAATACATCAAATGTTTTGGATGTTCTCCCTTGATGTGTACCGCTCAGTTATTTTTAAAAATGTGAATGTATCAGCCAAACCAATAAAAACAGGTTTCACCTTTGAACTGGAGAAGTTTATTTCATTTATGAATTTGCAGTAGCATTAGCCGTTTATCATCCTAAATGTGGCATTGTTAGCCAGCTGGATAACTTTAACCTCAGCCTCATGATTAAGCCAAATCCTGTCGCACTAAAACCACTAGATGCTGGGCACATAGACTGCTGAGGCTGTTTACAAACCTACAGTAGGCAGGTCAGGAAATTAATTGTTTCGCCTGGATGCTATTTAGATGGGTGGATTAAAAAAAATCTACATGTCACTTTTTACGACGGTCTACCATTCACTACAAAACCCCAAAATGGTTACTTCCAAAATGTCATCCCAAAGCTGAACTGGTAGTCCACAAACCACTGGGATATGTCAATGATGTTCATTCATCTTGTTAGAGGAACGTATCCAACTGGCTCGCTCAGTGTGAAGCTAAACGTCACTTTCTTTGCCGAGTCCGGGTCATGGTGATAACAGGAGGGGTGAGCCAGATGTCTCCCTCGCCATTTCAGACTTCTATTTCTTTGAGGAGGATCCCAAGGTGTCCCCAGAGTTAAAAAAAAAAGGAGACATTTGATTTCTCACATTTCACATTTTCTGCGTCAACTTGTCCCAAGAATTCCCCGGGATGGAGTTATCTTATAGATGTCCTTATCAGATGCCCAAACCATCTCAACGGGCTCCTTACACTCCTTTCCTAAGAGGTACCTATTATAATGCTGAGCAAAAAATAGGTTTGCTTTCCTAGACTGACAGTAGCATGAGTCTATTTTTGTTGAATATCCAAGCTCCACTTTTGAAACTGCACAAATGTGGCGTCTATGTCTCTTTCCTACAAAGACTCACAAACACTAACTTCATCCTTTAAAATCGCTCTCTTCAAAAGCAGAGGACTCCCAAGACTCCATTCCCATTTTGTATTTTTTTTTTTCTTAAATGTCAATCTTTTCCCTGGTGGGAAATATTTATTAAATGTCCTCGAACGTTCCACATTTTATTACTAGAAAAATATTTCTACTAAAGGTGTCTGGAGTTTCTTTTCATGAGATGGCGAGATTGTTTTTTGGAGGGAAGTTTTCATCTGATAATAGTCCAGCGTGCAGCTCTGCTATCTCTGTGTAGCTCGCTGTGACTGTGTAACTTATGCGATTGAAAGTGAAAGCTTTTTTTCGTTGCGTCTTCCATAATTTTGCTCCCGTTTAGTTTTTCCCTGTGCTTTGCCACGCTGCTGCCCCCTCCGATTATGGAAAAAAGGACACGCATGGCCTCTGAATATAAATGCATATTCATTGTAATTACATCAACAACAAGGATGTTGCGTCGCTTCCATTTTTAGTACTCGGGAGAATTTTGCTCACACTAAAGAGCAGATTCTAAGTATAGAAAAATAGGAAATGGGCTTTTTTTTTTTTTGTCAAATTGTTTTCGTGACACATCTCCCTGTGCTCATTCCTCTGTAAGCATTACATCAGAGGCACAGAAGGAGTAAAGAGACGCTGAAATGCAACAGCCTGTTTCTTCGTATTTGTATTTTAAGCTCATGGGATTTTGTATACTGACTGAAAGCGTTGGTCAGACTGCGGTCATCTGTCCTGAACACGGAAATATCAGAAGGCTTTAAAGACACGGCAGCTTCACAGTGATTCAGCCTATCTGTGCGTCTGCAGATGCTCTCATCTAGTTTGTTTCCCTGGGTGTTGCCAGTTTCAGTCACGAGTTACTGCTCTTCCAATTAATCATTTAGCTATCTATTTTAAGACTCAGCTCAGATTGCATATTACTATTCAAGACGTTTTTAGAGAATATGTTTCACCTATACATATCAAAGGATTTTGTATAGTGTGGTCATCCAGTGGACTTTTTGTCCTTCATACACTTGTGATCTTACAAACAAAATAATCACGTCAACATTCCTCGGTGAGAATCCCCCAAAAATATAAAGTCCAAAATAACATGAACCATACATGGTTTGTCAGTAAAAACTGCTAATATTTCATTATCACATAAAGTCACAGCGAAAGTAATTTACAAAACAGCCGAGGTTAACATCCAGAAAAGACTGTTAAACCTGATTCTGCTTGTTGTTTAAAAACAATACAGTCAGTTACAGTCTAGGATGTAACGGTAGGTAAAAACAGGTAAATATGTAAATGAAGTGTGAATTTATTGCTGCTGGGTTAGCTTGTTGATTGTGGTGTTGTCCCTACTGGCTCACAGTCACACAATGTTATCAGTAATGTCAGTGTTGTCATCATTTGACAGCCATGTTGAATTCTCGTCAGTATGCTGCTCAAGAAGGTATACTGGACTCTGAAACACAAATGATCTCACGGTAGAACACAGAATTTAGATGAAATTGGCACATTGTCATTTTAAATATTCAAATGGAGTTAGGCATACCTTCATTTAAATACATTATATTAATATTGTAGAAGACAAAGTCAGTGAGAAGGATTAAGATCCTTTTGTTCATAAAAATATTCAAACCTCAATACTTCTCATATTTAATGTTGGTTGTTTGGTTTGTAACAATTATGAAAATGTATAAATGTCTTCATAGTCGCTTGGACCCCAAATAGATCATATTTTACCATAAAATGTCCAACCCTTATCAATATTGAAAAAGTTACATGTTTAGAGGAAAGGGAAATCAAATCTATCAAATTTGTTACCATGAAATATTTTTGTCTGAGAAGTGACATCAATATGAAGTTGCCGTTTTATTTTCTCATATTTCATTTTTTTCTGAAAATGGTAATATATGTACAGTTACAAGTAACTTTTTTTTGCTTGAATGATTATTATATAATATTAAATAAATTAGTGAGCCAAAAGTAGAATATTTCATCCTGAAATTCAGTGAAGTTTAAATAACCTGAAAGAAAATACTCAAGTCATAAACCTTTGCCTTACATTGATTCCTAAAGAACACTGAATATGATTATATCAATACCTCAGCATGCTGCCTAATTATAGAAGGAAAACGTGGAACGTAACTGAGTAAGTTTTTCTGTCTCACTTGCTCTCTCTCTCTCTCTCTGCAGCTCACGCTCTGTCAGATTAATTTTCCTCTGTTTAAGCGGTGTAGCATCATTAATGATAGGTGGTGTTATGGTAGATACTAAAAGATGAATGACGGTGTTTGCCTTGGCTATTACTCCCTCTGTTAGAGCGGAGCAGCATGAGCACCTCACTGCTCATCGAGATCCGTCTAAATTTGCCTCGGGCAGGTGGGATCAAGGTCACTGAAGCTTTGCCATCACAGTCACATACTGTGAGCTATATATAAAAGCCAACGTTGGTTCTTACTGTGTTGGAAAGCTGCGAAATAAATTAAAAAAAAAGTACCCTTTACTCAATGAATATTTGTGATGAGCAAAGATTTGTCAGTGTATTAAGGAGTTTTCATCTCCACAGCTGTGATATCTAAGCGTTGTGTCTTTGCCTATTTATTCCTCTTATTGATCTACTCCTGGTCCTCACTCTCACACACTGGCGCCCACACAACATATTTCCCTAAGGGGGTTTGCTGCTCTTTCCCTGACCTTAATACAGATCCCAGGTCTCTCTTTCCTTCTCTCTCTCTCTCACTGTGTGTGCAGGCATGGGACTGTGGGAGCAGTCCTCTAATAGAAAGTCTATTGACTGGGCCAGTCACTCATTGCTGCTATAATAGCTGCCGAGGCCCACTGGACGCCAGTCGATAAAAGTGGCTTGTCTTGGTGAGAGGCCTTTGTCAGCACTGGTGGAAAATTAAATGTTTGATCGACCACCTGCAGAGTATACGGCCGTAAAATGGAAGAGAGCATGAGCAACGGAAGCATTGAAGTTTAGAAAGAAAGGGTTTTGTTTTCAAGGTAGACTGTGTATTAGATAAGGCTGATAACCTAAGGTGATGTAATCTAAGGATGATCACACAATACCTAGCAAACCTTATTAATACATGCAATTGCAAGTACTGGACTTTTTTGTAGTCTGTATTTTAACTAGATTGTTTACAATTGTCTTCTTTTTTTTGCAGTGAAATGTTTTGGATGAATAGATCCTTTAATGTATCCCTCTTCACTCTGACTTTTTTTCTGTTTCTATTATTTATACTGAAAAATGACAAAGTAGACTGTAAATGAGAACAGGATGTAGCCCCAGGTTTGAAAAGTAAGTGCAATGTGAAAGTCCCTTCAAACCAAACATTTTCTTCTGCCCAGCAGGGGGTGAATACCCTGGGTGCCAAAAAAAATCCCTCTAAGAAACATGAATAGATTTACAGGGCTAACTAACTGCAGTTTTGTCCAAGCAAGAAGTTATAGCATTCTGCATTTGTAAGCTGTGTGTGTGAAGAGAACTGTGTGTTTGTGTGTGTGCGCGTGTAAACCTCATGTGTGTTTATGTGAAAACACATCCAAAGAATGGGAAGCAGGTTTGACAGGAGAACGGTAAATCCTCTTTGATTGTCTCAGACATTGCTGTGAGGGAAAAGTGTGTGTGTGCGTGCATTTGTGTGTATGTGTGATAATACCAGTGTGACCACTAATTCTCGGGGAAGCTTGTTCTTCTGTTTACCTGGACAGAAAACAGCTGGCACAACAGTCTCTGGTTTTTTTGTTGTTGCTGCAAATCCAAAAACATTCACTTTTGCCAAGTTCTCCAAACAATTTTGGCAGTGGAGATACACTCTTAAAAGAGACAAAGTGAATACAAATTAAACTTTGTATAGTACAGCCAAGTAACTGTTTACCTACAGTGTGCAGGGCTGGATATTGATGAATGACTGAAACGTGACTATAGATCTGATTTTAAACCAGGCTGGGACTTTACCCTGTATCTTAATTATGCCAACTTCTGATGCATCTTCTTCCATTTTTTACAATAAAAACCTGACGACTGTTTTTGTTGAATGAAAAATGGCTTTTGAGGAGAAAAATTGTCTTGATACTAAAATGGACAGAAACATGCTCAGAATCCAAAACATGCAATATCCTCTTTTAAATTTATGAATTTTTGTCATTGTATACTGAACAGCTGAACTTAAACGACTTTAACTGTCTGTATTTTGTCATGGTAATGACTGGCCCTTTATGAAACCGCCTCACCGGCAGACTTTTGTCCCATAATACCATCATGCACCTCATTAGAAAAGTCCCTGAGGTAGCGCCGCAGGGAGCTGAGGAGGCGGCTTGATTGACAGTGCTGGCATTCAGATGTAAAGGGTGGAGACGGTTTGGAGACAGCGCAGCAAGGTCATTGTCAGGCGGAGATAAATGTGGAGAGACCTGCTAGTGCTTTTAAAATCTGTAGCACATAGTGAACGGCTTTAGTCATGTCTAAAAACACCAAGGCCACTGAATGAAGGACCATGGTGAGACAATGATACGCAATGTGGATCTGTTAGTGACTTGTGAGCGAGTGAAATATGTAACAGCCTTTATGTCGGGGCCACATGATCCTCAGGGGGTTTCCGTCTTCGCGTAGCATGGCAGCATTGTGAGCTAAAGCCGCTGTCTCGCTGCTAACCTCTGACACCTGGTTCATGTCATTACTCTGCGGCTCGTGACACAATCCGTTAAAAGGTCAACACAGCTGAGATTTCAAATGTCTGGAGTGGCGGTGCTGTCACTGTTTTTATCAGCACAAACACATCCTGTTAGAGCGTTCGTTGACGAGCTGCTGTCATTGTCAGGAGAGCTGATCACAGACATTAGATAACTGAGGTACTCACTGCAAAATCTGTCCCACATTTATGCTCGCGGCAGGCGAGGGGGGAGAGCGGCTAATATGATTATGGCTAATTTCTGCCAAACTGCTGGTAATGCGGTGCCGGGAGGAGAATTGCATCCAAATACACTCTCTGTGTCTTTACTTACACAAGCTTACACACCAAATACAAGAAGACAGCCATCTGCTGTGTGAGACAAGGTAAAATTAACTTTGTGGAAGTAATAATCGTTCCTTGATGGAAACAATCTGATTAACTTCATTAACATACTTCAGTGCTTGAAAGGAAAGAGACTACCGATACAGCAATGGACAGTGTGGCGATTTATTCAGAGGGGAGGTGCTGGTGGTGTGCACAGAGTGAAATTGGGACAGGCAGTATCCAGATGGGAAGAAGAGGTAGAGGAGGGAGGAAGGAGAAGGGAGGGAAAGGAAGGTAAAGGCTGTGCTGAGTGATATCTGCAGCGTGCAGGGTGTGAAGCGTGTCATCTGTCATCTAATAGAAAACCTGTGTGTGGCTGAAACCGAAATGCAAAAACATACTTTCCCTTCTCATGCTCACTCTGCTGCAGTTTGCACCCACAGGGTAAGCAGTCCAATCAGTAACAGTTCCTCTGCCGTCCCCGTCCATTCATCTGCCTCACTGTCACCTGTCTTATAAATGCGGTTGTGATGCAATTTCCCGAAACAGCGTGCTCAGAATCTTAAGCGAGCGGGGACTTCGAAGTTGACGAAGGCTTTTTGTGATTGAGTTGTTAAATGCAGATTTTTAGATTGAGCCACATTCAAAAGCCAGGGTAACAAGCCTCTCATTTATTTTTCAGATTAATGCATCTGTTTACTGCTTGTTGGCAAACCGTTATCTTTAAATGAAAGGCCTGATTGGCAAAAGATGCTCGCAATTAGTCCTTTGTGCGCTGGAAAGAGGATGTAATCACATAAACATGCTGTCGTTAATGAGCTGTTCTACTACTGTAATAATACTAATGACAGTAAGAAATTGCATTAATACTTTATTGTCTTACAAGAGGATTTAAAAATCAGCCACACATGAGATTTAGTCCAACTTTGATGTTACTGCAGCTGCTGTTGAAGGTCAGATTGACCTTGTTACATCTTTGTACAGTGAGGGAGGCGTGCGGGCTCAATAAGCTGATGTTTTCTCATTAATTCTCTTAGCATCTTTGTGCTTAGAAATCAGGCTGTCGCAGCTACTGCAAAAACAAGTCACTGCAGAAAAAACAAGCCAACCGTGGAGAATGAAGTAAAACACCACAATCGCACATGAAGTCCCCTCAGCCCGCCTCATGTTCAGACATTGAATGTAAGTTCACCCTATTGGGAACATTTCTGCCACCAGCTAAATGGAAAACATTTTTACTTAATTTTGTATTTTCTTAACAACAAGTGATAGTCAGTGACAGAAGAGAGTGTGAGCAGCGCAGCAGATACATCATAGTACCAAGGGCTGAAATAAAGCACCATCACAGCAACAGTTACCAATACAATGGCAAGCTTACTCAATGTGAAAACTGGCTCAACTGGTACACACTTCATTCTCTCTCATCAACAGTGGAGGTCAGCTGACACGGGTCACACAATCTGTTGATTGCAAACTGAAAATCAAATGGGTGGGATTTTCACTAAACTTCAAGCTTAATAGAGTCTGTATCTGAAACCACCTGCAGAACATGCCCTGATGGGAACATTTGGAAGGTTTCCAATCAGCCTATAGGTGAGGGAAGAAAAACATACCTTGAGTAGAGATTGATTATGGGTCGTTATCATTTCTTGTTTGAGTTCTCCAACCTGAAAATGTCTCGGATTGCTTTCAGCCCACCGCTCCAACCGCCCTCCACTCTGCTCACATCAGACACATGGGCTCATATTTTAACGAAAACCTTTAAATCACAAACAAATGTGCTAAATCACATAATGCCGCATACCGCGATATTGAGGCAACCTGCATTAATTTGCCAGGATTCATTTCCTACGCCGCGTCTGTCGTACAGACGCAGGGCACCTGTCATGAGGTGTGTATTCAGAGTACAGTATGTGTGTTTGTGTGTGACAATTAGAGCATCAATTCAGATGAACAATTACTGTCCCGCAACATTTTCTTGACTTTTTAAGGCAAGGAAAACATTCAATCGTACTTAATCAGAACTTTGATTTAGATTTGTTGGTTTGAAACTAATAAGTGATGCCTTTGACTTCACATGTGCAAACTGTTAGCAGCTTCCACATGGACGTCCACACTGCTAGCAGATTTGTCGGAATGACATCATCTAGCCCTGGGATCTGAGATATATTAGCAGTCTCTTGAAACCCTCGCAGTGTTTTTGTCATCCCACAGTGATCGTGATGACAGCCACCCTCTGCTTTGTGACCTAAAAGATTATACATCTCTTCTTGTGGGGAGCTCAACCCAGTTAACTCTCTGGGCCCTCTTACATTTGAAAAGCACAAAAGATGAGCCTCCTTGCTGTGCAGTCACTTCTCCACCTTTTCCTCCTCTAATGAAGGCTAAGTGCGTTTTAGTGTTCTAATGGCTCTGCATAATACCCATCTCATCCAGTTCACTTACAACAGTAGCTGATGAAGACCAATTCACGTTGATATTTTGCTTAAGAGAGGAAAAGGGTCGTGTAACATTAAAGGATGAGTTGTGTTCAGCCATTTCAAAGATTAATTATTCATTTCATGCAACTTTTAAGACCTTAAATACATGAACCATATAGTATAGGGAATCACATTTAGCCACTAATGATTTAATGAAAGTAATTTGTTATGAACCCATTACAGTGTGCCCCAGAGAATGCTTTCATTGTTGCTGCAGGCATAAAGTAAAAGTACAGGATGTTCGCACAAAGGAAAGACGGTTCATTATTTTTATAAAAAAAACATGCAAAAATAACGTAATAGACCGAGTTATGAAAAAAAAAAGGTAAAGAGTAAACTGTCTGTCGTCCAACTCCTACGAAGCTTCTTACTGTCCCAAACATTTGTGATTTAACATACCCAGCTACCTCAGCTTATCAAGACGGTGGCTTCTCAGCCATCGGCCATATGACCAGGCAGGAAGTCCCGCCCCCTTGACTGGCTTCATAGCTAGCTATCAGGGACGTGTTGCCATAATAAACATCCTCTTTCTCTACCCACCATTCCCCTTTTTTCTCTATTTCTCCTAGACACATAATGCTTATAGATAAAAGGTTGGTGCCCTGTGAGTGTGCACACCTTTTTGCTCTGTTATCATGACTGTACAGTCATTTTATGCTCACCTGGAACGCCTAATTGAAACTATGATTTGTGTTTGTTTCAGCTCGAGAAACGGGTTTTGGCTGATTTGTCTGACATCTTACATCATTTATAGCAAAGCCACCATTCCAAGACAGTGTACACAGATGACAGAGGTAGCATCTGTATCATTTACATTAGATATAGAATAATTGGCACAGCATCATTGCCATCGACCACATGTTTCATAAGGGATGTTTTGAAGTTGGAGCTGTGTCACAGTTTCAAGCACATTGCCAGTATTTACTGTGGAAATGGAGACTGCATACTCAATTAAAGATGTACGTATGCATACTCACTTTTGATTGACTCTTGACTGTGGTGTTGATTGACACTATTCTCCCAAGATGCAATTAAGGCTGGAAATAGAGCAGCTGCTTACAGCGGAAAGATTAAGACAAATTTGCATTTAGTGGCTTGAAAGCTCCAGAGAGAACAGACTGAATTAAAGCCTCAAACATTGTGTTGATGGAAAAACAAACTTACACTTACATTGACTTTAAAGGGGCTATTTGTAATTTTCAGAAGCACTGAGTTGTTAGTGACATTGCTGGTCGTTTGGTGAACTGCATCAGTAACCTGTTGTTCTTTCTTTCCTCCACATGTGACATGCTGTGTTCAGAAGGGCTCAACAGAGAGACATTCACAGGAAGATGGTAATTCGTTTCTACCTCGCACTAAGTGTGTTTTTTTTTTTTTAAAGATTTATATATGCTGCTTTAAAATTCAGTTCACTTACTCAAAACAAGTTACTGTCATGAAAAGTCTTATTTTTTAATGTCTTTGTTTTTGTTTTTCACAGGTTTTATATTATTTAAAATACAGATACTTCTTTTTCACCAGTTTGTTTAAATATTTATGATCTAAAAAAAAAGGAACTCTGAAGCACTCTTCGTCTCTTGCTCCTTCTTGTTTATGTAGCCAAAGTCGTAACCTAAAGAGCCAAAGAAAGTATTCTTGTTTTAGAGAATACCTGAACAGAGAGCTCAGCTGTGCAGGAGTAGAAGGAATGGGAACAAATGCTTTCTGGCATACAGTATGAGCTTACATTCACCATGTTGAAATATGATGACCTGCACAGCATGTCCACAATGAGTACATTCAATCCGTGGCTATACATCAGCAGAAATATATAGTATATACATGTTTGAGACCATGCCAATGACAACATGAAATGAATTTACAGTGGCATATAACACATGGGTAAAAAGATACATTTTGACAAGTAATATGTCTGCAGCATTAGGTGTGTTGATATTACGGTATTGTGCAAACATTGGACAAAGATTGATTTCCTGATTTTATACAATTTTAGCTTTCACCATCTCCTCATACATAACCTACAAACATTGATGTATGACATAAAGGGACGCTGACTGATTGAGAAGCGAGTCCTCAGTCAGGGGTCTCACACAGTTCTGCCCTATGTGACCTTCGTGGTGCTGTTTTTTGTGTGTCTTTTTTCTGTCTGCCCAGAGTTTACCACACCTCTCACCCAATGACAGCTGGGATCGGCCCTCGCTGCCTGCAACCCCAAATAAGAGAAGCGGCATACATAATGAATGGATGATTGGACGGATGGACATTAATGACCTCACGCTTCAAATTTTAAACCCTATCGTGAAGTGTTATCTGGATTAGTTGCACAGTCTTTCTGTCATCTTGTCAGTTAGTGTCAAGGAGATCTAAATTTAGGCAGCGGTGTATAAACTAAATGGAGCTGAAGAGTGTGGACTACACAAACACCTGTCAATCAAAGCAAAATCGCCCCGAAGCTGCTCTTTTCTAGCCTGACTTTGAATTTCATGAGATAGGTTAGATTTTACCTGACACATGTGGCTTCAGGATTGCTGCTTATTGATTCTTCATTCATTACATAGAGATAGCTGGTGACAGTGAGACAAGGCACCTGACTAGCCGCCTGTTAGCTTTGACAACCTCATTTCAGCATTAGACAGTGTGTTCATACAAGCATGCATGTGTGTGTGCGCGTGTGCATAGTGGTTCACAGATTAAGATTCCAGCTTTGGGCTGCACTATGCAGGCTGGAAGCAAGATGCTAAAATGACAGCAGTCACAGGGGGGAACCATCAGATGTAGCCGTCAGCTGAGAGACAGAATTATTACTCTGTCTGTCCCCCTCCTGAGCCGAGGCCCAGATACATACAGTATTAGGCCAAAAGCTGCCTCACTGCCCCAGTTTTTGCGTAGCCTAGTTTAGAGGACTGTAGGTGTTGTGGGACATCCCTGTAGCACACCTACATTCAAACCATTTTGTATAGTGTTAGCCACAACATGCAGCAAAGCAGCAGCTATATCAGGTTGATAGATTTTAGTATGACAGGAGATTTCATTATTCGTTTTTGTAACTTGCAGTTTGCGGCTCCCTGTTTTTATTGAAATTGAATGACCTTTCCTCAGAAAGAACAAGATTGATTTGTCATGAAAGTCTCCAGATGGTGAAATAGATTTTAGATGGAGCATGCATCAGGTAATGAATTTTTTAGGGAGCAAGCAAATTGCAAGCGCTGTTTTCCACAATACTCGCATAAATCTCTGCACAAACGCACACACAATTTACATAATACTTGGATATGCAATAAAACACCTGTATGTGCACTAAAGTGTGTGTGTGTACACACACACACACACACACACACACACACACACAGAGAAGCATTCCCCTCTTAGTGTACGCTGGTGCATTCAGGGGCTTAAAGAGTGAATGTGTCGTATCAGAGTTTTAATTAAAGCCTCTCTGGCTAACCGGGGAGCAGAAACAGGGAAAAGCTTTTTACAGGGGGAATGTTTAGCACTTGGCAAAGCTTTCTTCTTTAGAAAACAAAAAGGGACAGATTTGGATTATAGCAGAAGCCAAAACAATGCGTCTGCTTCACTGGAGCTACAGCCTTGTTGTCTCCTATCTTTAAAAAAAAAAAGGTGAAGTTTTAAGTGCACTCACATTTGCATGCTGGCCTTCTATGATATGCTAATGTGAAAGCACAACCTCTTTAAATGTATGTTTACTTCACACTTCCACCGTGTTTCATCAACAGTAAAGCAGTATACTATTAAATTATATAAATATACACATTCAAAATAACACAGCTACAAACTGCCACGAATAAGAGCTGGGTCATTCCATGCCAAGTGGTCCAATGCTCCCCACCTCCCCATCTCAGATTTCAAAGTTTACTTGGCCAACACCAATTTCGTTCTTGTGAAAATTTAGATGGGTGTTGTCATTTCCAGCACAACAAAGCACATAGCCACGAAGTAAAGGATTAAATTGTGCTTGATTTTTAATTGAGAGTTTTCCTACTTTTGGATTGGTAAACTTGTCAATGTTGAAACTACAAAATAATCAAAGTGAAAATTGGTTGTCAATAACATCCAGTGTTTTACTGTAATGCTGAAGATATTTCCCTCACAGACCTGTAACATTTTTATTTTCTTTACCCACATAATATGAGAATCAAGTGAACGTGCTCTATAAGCATTCAACTGAAACAGGTGCTGTAACCAATACAGCTCTTTTTTATATTTAAAGAAACAAGGCTTTAACTGCAGTTTAAGAAATATATCGGCCAAATGTTTTACTCAACCCAATGATTGTGCAAAATTTGATTATTTTACGATGTCCAATCTGTGTCATCAGTGATCCAGAGTGGTCCTTTTCATCTTCTCTGCATGGATTGAGCAGGTTCAGCTGTCCTGCCCTTTAAAAGGGTCAGTAAATGTATTTAAGGTCTAAGGTCAGCATGCAAGAACGCATAAATCCGATCAGGTATGTCTCTGGAGATGTTAAAGTCTCCTGTCCGTCTTCATCAATTAGCCCAGAAGCGCCTACTTTGGTGTTGATGCTGTTACATTTGGGGCTGCGTGTTGTGTGTGGCTGCCAATGTCATCCACCAGCCTATGATCCACTGTCTGAAATGCCAGCACGGGCTGTGGGGCTGAGTATTGTGATGGCGACAATGTTTTTTGACAGGGATGCTCTGACAGGCTCTGACAATGAACAGCCTGCTGCACGGAGCAGAGCGACGGAGTGGAAATCTGTAACTGCGGGGCTGTCCAGGGTCACATCTCCAGTGGTGACGGCAACAGTCAGTTGGGAGCATGCACGCACAACATGTGACGGGTGAGGTGAGGGAGGCTGGGGAATGGTGTTTTTTTTCAAATGTGCAGGTTGAATTGCTTTTTTCATATTTAACCAAACAGCAAGTCCTTGTTCTTTGTGATTATCGTAAGAGGTTTTTTATAAATGAACATCCTGCTCTCTACACCTCCACTATCTGTGTAACCTTTTCTATCAGGCAGTGTTATTTGTAAATGAAAGAACAATTGAATCAAAGAGAAGTTCAGAATTTTCAACAGCTAATGTTGTTGCTCCCCTGAAAGCTCACCTTGTTTTTCATAGGTCGTGAGTCATTGTTTACAGCTGCTTTGCTCTCATACGGAAACAGTGTTGTACAGTAGTAAAACCAACTCTCCACTGCCTTCTGTGGAGGATACTTTTTTTAGCCTTGTGACCCCTCGCCCAACATGTCCTTTAAATGTCAGCTGAAGACGTATCTCCATCTTGACATTTCGACAAATGCTTGTCATACTGATGCAGCTGTGCGGGGTCATCAGATGAAACATAACATCCAATCTACTGGTTCTCTCGATATCATTACTGTGAGTCACTGATACTTCTTCATGTGGCGTTCAACAATCACACAATCAATTAGGACCGCTAATTCAGTGTGAACTCCTCAGCGATGCAGAGCCATGCTAACATTTCAGATGAAGAAGTTCAAGAAGCCGAGCTGTGGTCTGCAGCTTCAGTGGAGAGATGAACTTTGCAGAAACATCCCTGAAGAACACAGGGGTCATGAATATAAATGAGCCAAGATAACACACTCCTCTGAGGTTGGAAAGAGGAGTAGTGGCATAGTATTCTCACACCCACTGACTTATGGTACATAGAGGTTGGATAGCACAGTGGAAATGACATAATAGCAGCTGTAATGTTTTATTTAACTCATCTCCTGTTGACTATAGAAGCCCTTTAAGAGTCCAAAGCAGCTGCCATTGTACTGATTTCCTCTCCTCTTGTAGTTTCTCTCTTGCTCTCTCTCACTTCAGTTTATTACTAATCTACTGTGCTGTTCTTTGTAAATAACCAGCATGGCTTAAAGAACAAGAACTGCCAGACCTTTTCAGTCTTGCTGTGCTCGAGAGTCGGCAGGTTGTTTTTGCTCCTTTTATTTCAACAATATTTTTTGGAATTCATGTGTGTTTATGTTTTGGTGCTCCGAGCGCACCCTAAACTTTCCACCTCTCTCTTTGCTCATCTAGCTGGGAACCGCAATGCTACCTTGGAAATTTATGTGGAGAAAACGAAGCTTTGAAGCTAATTGCCGGATTCGAACAAAGGCCCTTCTGTTTCTTCTTTTTTATAATCTTCAGTCATCACATCCAAGGTTCTCAGAAACACCCACACGCACACACACAGTTCAGATCACACCTCTACGTTATCATGTGATGACTGCTTCTCTGTATGAATTAATGATGAGTTGTCACCATGGTGAATGTCTATATTACTAAGTGAGTGAGTGTATGTGTGAGAGAGACTTCTGACGAGAACATGAATATCTATCTCCTGCTTAGTCTAAGTGAGAGCTGAGCTGCAGGTTTATGATGGTGAGGAGAGCCAGAAGCAGTTGTCATAAAAACAGATTATATTTTTACGTTGGCTATACATTATAGCTTAAAGGATACTCATCACGGTCAAGTTATTGTATTTCTTTTGTCTCGTCATTCAAAAAATATGGGAAAGGTAATGCCAAAAGCACTGACAGGTAAAGTGTCCAATAACATCTTTAATAAAATATGAATTATTATATTATAGCTGGATCTGTCCTTCTACTTGCAACAACTAAAAAGTTTGACATTGTCGTTGGTTTCTCTGAATAATGTCTGTGAATCAAATGGATGATGTGACAATCAATCATTGTCTCCTGCAGAGCGGCTTCAAGATGATCCTCCTGGCAGCACATTTTCTGCCTGATTTACTTCATCAATGCTTTAAATTAAATTTAAACTCAGTAATGACTTCTGACGTTGCAAAAGACATACTTTCATATGAAAAATGAATCATTACTATTAGTAATGCCTTTTTGTCTTTTATAGATTCAGATTTTATCTGTTTGGCTGCATGAAGTTTTCCAATTTTTACATTTCACATTTTTAAATCCAAATCAGTCATACAGGCAACAGAAAAACAAAGTGTCATTTGTTTGATAGACTAAAAGCTATTAATTGATATCCCTGGTTTTAGAAATCAATCTTGGAAATGAGTCTGCAATTTGTTGTATCTATTTGGTATTCGTAGCTCCTTTTTTTTTAATTGTTTTATTCATTTGTGTTGTCTGTGCTCTTTTACAGATTGCGGTTTTGCAATAGCACCTTAACAACGTTCTGCTGTCGTACGCCTTTAATTTTGCACTTGCATCTCTCACGGCACAGTATTGGTGTCCCACTGTGTATTGTCAAATTGCATTACTGCGTTGCAGAAGCTGGAGAGGCAGAGCGAGAGCTTCACATTCATACACACTCAGACCTGTGTTACACTGACGCAGTGATATTCCGCCTCGCCGGCTCCACTACTCCTCTGTAAACACCTCCATTGGCTGATCAGGGGCAAAATGAATTCTCCTCACCGTTCTGCAACCGTGTGTTACAGATTGCATGCAAGCATGACAGGGCGCAAGTAACACACCTTGAAATGGCAGAGTTACGCCATGAGCGGCATCACACATGAAGCAGATACAGTATATCAGTAAAACAAGAGCTCTTGTCTCTTCAGAGTCTGGAGCAAATGAGGTCATCTGATTTGAGTTGGCAAAAGTCAGTTCAAGAAACAGTAAAACGTTAAACCGTTTATTACTACCTGCAATGTTCAGCTCTTTGGATCGACTAAGTCGTGTATAAAAGCGCTATATAAAGTGGAGTTGACATAAACCAAGTTTAGCAGAAGTTAAATGTTCTGTCAATCATTTTGAAATAAAATCAACATTAAAAATGAATAAATGAAAAAGCTTTGATTTGTGCCCAGCTATGCTCATAAGTATATTGTTTATGTTGTGTAAAAAAGAATAGCCTCAGCTGAAATGCTGTAATGTAAAAATTGTAAATATTGTGTTTTGGAAAAGTAATTGATGAGAAATGTGTCTTTAAAAGAGTAATTAATAAGCTTCATTATTGAAATCTTTGTGTGGGTGGTGCTGAAAACTTGAGGTTGTGCGTGTGTGCTAACAGATGATTGCTGCCAGCGCGAGCCAATTTCTCACCCATCCACGTCAAGGTGATGTAAACAAGCAGAGAAAGAAAAACACAGGACTGGTTTTGCAAGAGAAAATAGATATAGTTGTCTTGTTTTTTTTGTATTCTTCATCAGGTGTGTTTACAAATGTGCTCACAGTACACAGCTCACAGAGAGTCTCCCACTGCCAGCGCAGTTGACAGCTTCACATACACAGACACCCACCCGCAAGCATCATATCACACGATCCCTACCCATAGATAACATCTCTGTCATATATTATGTAACATCTGCTGAAATATGTGACTCACGGCACAGTCATCCTCTGCACAGGACTGTGATATCGGCACACACAGACATCCGCTTCCATTGTGAATACAACAGTGCTGAAGAGTTTAAATAATCATCCAAACGGTCATGATGCACAGAAAGAAGGCCAAACAACTTCTTGCTTTTGTGTTTTTTTTCCCAGCACGACTGACAACAGAGTGATTGGTCAGTTTAGACTTCATGTGGTAATCCGACAGTTTGTACTTTAGTCCTCCTCCGTCCTTTTGGCTTTTGCAAGAATCCACTGACAAACCAGTTCCACAGCTGATGTTTTTCTGTCGGCTCAGTCTTTGTGCTGATTCTGGCGTGGTCCTCATGAAAACTACTGTTATAAAAATCCCTCTGTGCGAGGCCGATCACTCCTCCGTTTATTAGATTTTGGTCCATCATCACAGACTTGGGGTTAATTTTCACTTATCCGTACAAAAACATGACCAATCAACAGACATTTTGTTTCAGTGTCAGCACATTAGTATCTATCTTTCAATAATATCAATAAGAAACACATTTCCCTTATCAACCCTGTAGTTCAGTGCAGATAAACACCATGAATACAAAACTCTTGTACTTTTTAAAACACGTCACCTGCAGCTACCGCTTATTTACACATAAAACACCTTTTTTTTTTTGCTTCGTAAAACTATTTCACTTCAAGCCCACGATGTATAGTTGTAAATATTACAGTGTGATTGCATAAATTCTAACTCATCCATATGTCAACAGATGAAAAATACATGTCATGGCATCATTCGTAGTTCACTCCTTTTTCCTTGAAACTAACAAACTTAAATCGTAACATAAAAACCTTTTTTACACAGGAAGAAAAACAAAAACCAACGGCTGCTAAACTGTAGCTGCTGTGCTTTGCATTCCAGTCCTTTTAAAAGAAATGCTACCGAGTACCATTTAACGAGAATGGAGCATGTTTTCTTCTGCTCGTGTTGTGATGCTACAAACTCTCTCTTTGAATCTTCCTTTGAAGACAATCTGAAAACAATATGATTTCAAAGTATCAAAAAGCTTCTGTTGATGGATAAATTAGATGTCAATAAGAAGCCAGTTGAGTACTTAAAGGTGACCTCTTTGTTCAGGTGCAGGCAGGTGCAGTAATGCATTACGAAGCTATCACTAGAAAGCAGCGCTATTGCCAAAACGCGCAAGCAATAGGTTTCAAAAAGGCAAGTGAATGCAAAGTCTTACACCTTTCATGCATTGGACTCGTTTCCATTTTTATTGTACATTGGCTGCTACATGGTTTGGGAAGTGTTTTTTCTCTGGCCATAGCAACAGAAACATAAAAAAATCTACTATCTACAAGTTGCCCGTCTTCACAAAGAAGAGAATGTTTGTCACCTTTGGACTGCATCTGACATCAGTATTCAGTGCTATGGGAATGTTCAACAGTAAATGATTCACAAGGTTGCACAGACCTTTAATACAATAAAAGAGTTTTGCTCTTTTCCGTTGACACATCTCCACATTTTGATAGTTTGGAATATATGAGTTGATGGGATTTTAAAATGATGCCATTTAAAAACAAAAAGTCCCACCAAACAACTACAATTAGAGACAACACACGATTGAAGAAAAAAACAAACAAACAAACCTTTTAAAGTTATGGAAATTCATGCGATCTGTAATGGCTGAGGTTGTCGGGAGTTTTCGTTTCCTTGGATGTGAAAGTCTGGGCCTGAGTAGGTCCCAAGTGGTCTGAAAGTGAGCCACGCGTGTACCACTGTCTGCCTCACTGAATATGTAGTGCATGTAAACAGAAGACTGTGTTCAGACTTGGAACACTGTCAGAGCACTTGGGGGACAGCTTGTTACAGAGTTATTACTACTGCTGCTCTATGACTATCATTGTAACGGTTATTACCACTCTGGGCAACGCAGTGACATCAGTTCGATTTTAGGATTGTGGTTCACACGGGAGTTTTATGGCATTATGCAGCCGCAAGTCTTCTGCAACTGTCGGTGTCGAGAACTTATATCAAACACTAAAGTGCTGAATAAATCTCAGAGATATATTTTTAGATCAAAGATAGAAGTAAACACACTCAATATGACCCACACATGCATACTGCAGATGCATGCACGGATGCCCATGACATCTGTACATACACACGCATTCACACACTTTGACACATACACACAAACACACACTGAAGAGTCTTTGCACTATTTTCTCAAATGCTTGAGTCTGTGACACGAGTCCTCCTTTTTCAGAAGTTGTTTATTCCAATAATCTCTTTCTTCTTCTCTTCGTCTTTCCAGAGCGGCCTGTCTCCGTAGCTTACTGCTGGTGTTGCTTCAGGCTGAAAACAAAACACAGGAAAGAATTTGTTAGTCGTGTTTTTTTTTTTTTCTGACACAGACAGATCCAACAAGACAGCGCTCTTTAACCACAGGGAACGACAAGCCCACAGGGGGGTGGGCTGGAGATATTTTGTATCTGCCATTCTCTGTCCCTGGGAGGTAATCTCATTTACCTGCAACTCTGTGTAGCATGCCAGTCTAAATGCAGCGTAGATGGCAGAATAAACAAAGTCTTCATTGGTAATGCATTAAGACAAATGTACAGAGATGTAACCGTAACCCTACAAAGCTTTTATCCCTCTGCTACATTATAAAGAATTTCCTTTCACAGGGAATGACAGCTCCACTGTACATGAAGCATTAAGCAATAATCCCGTTCCACCATCTTCTCATAATTACACTCGTCTATTACGCCTGCAATCTGGCCGTTCCCCAAATTAAAACAAAGAGGAAAAAATAGGAGCATACACCCTCATGTTTAAGGTGCAATAATTACTGTGGATTTGGTCTTTATCTGGAGCGGCTGATTGTTTTTCAAGATGACAGGCGCTGCAGCTGCATTCTGCGGCTTTATCACCACGTTACAAAGCTACTCCAGAGGCAAAAGTGCCACATTTAATTAAAACAAAGAGATAAGTTGGGTTGAAGCTCATGCAAAGCAACACCCACCTAATTGAGGAAGCATTTTTTTTAGGGAAATATTATTCATGATTTAAAAGCAAAAACAGTCTTTTGTGATACTGCCTCTGATCTCTGCAATGAATGACTGAAACAACAATACTACATTAGCATTCAGAGTCGGTCTCAGTGATTCAATTGCCTGAATGTCACAACAGAAATCCCAACAATAATGCACACGTAATTCAATACGTCTTTCATCTCTGCAGCTTTTTGTGTAATTGTTCCTTTTTGTCAGCTTAACTTTGTTTCGTGATACAGCTTTGAAATATTTTGTGCCTCGGTGTGACCTTATCTCGTTTGCTTTTACCTTTTTGTTTGGGAAGACCAAACAAAATGAGACAAACATAAAGAGAGAATACGATGTTTGTCTCTGCATTGGGCCAACGCTCTGAGCCTGAAACAAAAGTTGTCCCAAAAAAAGGCACAACAAATTCAGCTATTTTCATCACAGTCCTGGATAAAATGCTCCTCCAGACTTTCCAAATATGAACATAGCACAGCACACGCGCTGCAGAGAGAGAGAGAGAGAGGGGCGCAGGCACCCTAGCTGTCAGCACCTATCCCGGTAATGGCTGTTAAAGCAGTGGCCTCTACACCCTGTCTGCTCTGTCAGGACTCATCAGGCACTTTGGACTCTGTGAGGAAAGGAAGGACGAAACTCCGGTTGCCTGAAGTCTTCTCTGGGAGGGGGACAGGTATCAGTAAAAAGGGAGGGGAGGGCTACAAGAGGAGAGGGGCAGAGTGAAAACAGAGGGGTCAGAGAGGGAGGGCAAGAGAGAGTTGCAAGTAGAAAGAAGTGCATCCAGTGGTGGAATCCAAATCATCAGTTCACTGTCATGCAGCTACCTGAAAAAAAATAAAAAGGTACTTTTGGTGCAGATTTCTTTTGTTCCAATGTGCTTCAATAAACCAACTAACCTACTGTATGGATATAACTTTTTGCAGACTAATTAATGGATTCATTGAAAATTATTTAATCTCCAATTCAACAACAAACATTTTTTTTTAACTTCTCAGCTTATATTCCTGTACAGGTTCACAAGAGAAGTAAAGAGGTGAATGATGCAAATAGGTGGAAATGTTCCATAAAGGGAATAAACGCCATTGTAGAAACAGGAGGAGAAAAAAGTAGACGGCTCCACTCATCCTTCTATATTATACTGACCCTGTACTTAGCAGTAAACTTCTGCTAGCTGCACATTACCAGACCAAGTCTGAGAAAAGTGTGAGTTATTTCATTACTGAAAACTAAAAGAGCAGCACCTCGGCTTTAGGTTTCATCTTGGTGCAATGTTAACAGCTACGACATGACCCAGTCAGAGCAGCGGAGGGTGTCACAGCAAAAACATCCAAATGACATGGCTTTTACTTCAACATGATGCACAGGTGTTTGCTTTCTCATCATTCTTTGCTTTGTGAGTTGATGTTAAAACATATAAATGCATAAATACATTAAAAAGCATGATGTTTTATGATCATATATCAAACACATATTATATTATTATTATGATTTACATCTATAATTATGTTAAAAGACTTAGAGCTTGAAACAAAGCATGATGCTTCTTTGTTCCCTTTGTGCTCCCAGACTAGCATGAGCATGATTAAGTCCTTATACATGTATCATTTTCACATAGTTCACTTGTAAACTAACATTGCATTCACTGGCCCAATCCAAAAACACTTTAATTTGGAAAGGCTTCCATTAGTTCTATTAACCATTAAGCTGTCAGTGAAGGTACAGAGTGAAGCACTGTGGGAAATTCAAGAAAGCACAAGGTGAGGCAGAGGATGGGTTACAAAAACAGGTCATGGTGTGTGAGTGAAAGGGCTTGTTAATGGAGTAATCCAATAATCCCTCCCATGAACACACGTGAGGGATGCTAGATGTACGAGGACAGGAACGTGTGCAAGAGAGGATATAGAGATTTAATTTTCTTCTCTGTCTGATACTGTTTGTGAGGATGCCAAGGTCACCTTGGCACCCCGTTGGTGTGTGTGTGTGTGTGTGTGTGTTGTGTGTATATTTCTGCGCGCCAGGTAAACGCAGTCTGTGACTGTTGCCAAGGGAGCCGTGAGTCATGATTCAGGCATGACCCACTCGCCCCCCAACAGCCCTGACCTTATTAACAACACAGACAGTGGTGCTCAGGGCTGGATGTGTGTGTATGTATAAACACAGAATTTGTTTGTGTGAGGTTTGGGTGGAAGGTGTGAGGTGAGATGAGGATATGTTCCTTTAGGGGGGAGAAGAGGAGAGCCTGAGGTCTGAGCTCGCATGTGTGTGAGAGAGAAGAGCTCACCAGCGACACTCCTGAATTAACTTTTCACCTTCCCTTTAAGCAGAGGGAATGTGCACAAACACAACATACTCTGACCATTCTCCACATTACACATACACACTCATGTTTGCAGGTCGATAGCTCAACTATTTGCATTTAGAGCTACTTTACACTAAGCACTGTAATCTCTCACACTGGTTGCCACCCTCTCTCGCTATCTGTGCCTCGGCCTCTTAAATGTGCATTAGTTTGCTCTGCACTTTGTACGTGTCCTCTGTGATACTGATGCTGAATAATTACCAGGGTGAGTAGGCTAAATGGATTGTCCCCGACCTCGCCACCATACCCTTGGGGGTCTGCGTAAAAACCAGCATCAACATCACACACGCTTGTACACACTCACGCACACTCCATAGACGCAGGCCAGGGGTCAGCATTGTATAACAGAAAGCACCTAGAAAGCAAAGGCCGTACAAATAGATAGATAGCGATGTGAGCACGATGATATTATACGGGTAGTTACAGTGATGCAGCTTCATTGGTTTAGATCACAACCCTGCTGACCGTTCCTATCAAGAAAACAGCACTTTACTGGTTGCTTTGTTTTTTCTTTCGTGGAGTCTAAGGGGCTTATAAGTGCCTCTGTATTATTCTCTACTCTAATTTAATGAATGTACACTTGGACAAAAACTTTTCAGGCTGCACAAAATCCAGCAGGGCCTGGAGGACATTGTCTAATCTGACTATGAGCTCTATAACAGCCCTTTTTAATGGCTTAGACTGCCGGGTGTTTTGAACAGGGGGCATTGTTTGAACCAGAGAGAGAAGGGTCTACATAACCGAGTCTGAAGCATAAATCAGCACACTGTGAAGCTGAAGTTGTTGGCATTAATGTCGACAAATAACAAAACACATTTGCATTGTATAAATGTTTCATAGGCCCAATGAGGCTTCTTTTTAAACACTTGATTTGGTAACGAGGACCCTCATTTCATCATTAAATAACCAAATTTGAGATTTTACTGTCTTGTTTTTTTACTACATGTTACACAGCATGTTACAGGGGTGCAACAGATCACATAGTAAAGGTTAAATACCCAGAGTTATTCCTTTTTTTTCTCACAGCAAGTCCAAGTGAGCTGATGTGGGAACCTAACATTCTCTTTCTTATTTTTATTTTTTTTACTGCAACCTTGCGTCAATGACTTGCATCGCTTTGAAAAATATCACACCATAGCTTTGTAAGTTTTCATCCAATCTTTTTTAAGGTGAAAGCTGATTTTGTTGCACTGTGGGGCTCATACGTTCAGATCCCAGATTAATTTCTATCATCAACACCACCAGCAGTGTCACAACATCAAACCTCAAGCTGCTGGTGCATTAAAGTGTTGCTTCCATGTACACAAAACAACAACAAAACACTTAACAGGTTTATGACTCCTGATTCTAAACTATTACATACAGCCCTCTATTCAATAATTTAAAATTACTTTATGAAGACAGGCATATAGTCACCGTGGGGAACAGCCTGCCTTCATCAGAACACCCGTCAGATTTTACATCTGTAGCGCTTGAGTCATTTCTTTTTGAGTTATTTTTTTGCAGCCCATTTGTGTCCCTGTCTGTTTGCCAGTACATTTGCTTAATTATTAAACATTGTAAAGTAAAATTGTTCTGCCAGGTTTCTCTAGTTATATCTCTGCTGTTATCAACATGTACAGGTCCAATTACAGCAGCCTGACGGGAGCAACTGTGTGGCGACTGCAGCCTTTCAAATGACCTGCAGCTGACCGTGCACGAAGCAGATGCATGTTGCAGATAAGGAGCGCTGGCAGAGAAGTGCATCCAACTGTTAAAAGAATGGAGAACTCTATTTTCTTTTTTTCTGATGACACATTCCTCATGCCAAATATTGTGCATACACAAATGAACACAAATAGATGCACATACAAATACACACTTTTCATGGGTGTTTCTGCAGTGAGGGCTAATCCCATGCCGCTGTCAGCCGTGCTTTCGTCTCCTCCAAAAGCTCCTTACACAAGCCAAAGCTCATCCTGAGTGTGAAAGAACACGCACACAACCCACAGAAAGACGTACACACAAACAGATGCACACGCTCTCTCAAAGTTACGGTTGAAGATCTCTTGTCACCTTCAGTACTGTAAGCAGTGCCTTGTCCGCCCTCTTAACAGCCCAGAGATATGAACGAAACAATCTCAATAGCCTTTCCCCATTAACACTCACACACTCTTCTACATGTGTTGATGAACGAACACACACACACACACACACACACACACACACACACACACACAACTAACAACTCTACACAAATGCATAAAAACACATCTGTGCAGCTGAACACTCCATAATCAGACAGCTTGTCCTTAAAGGATGTAGACTTAAAACCGTACTTATGCCATGTGCTGCAAAAATAAAACAAAATTGACTCTCTCTCTCTCTCTCTCTCTCTCACACACACACACACACAGACACACAGACACACACACACACACACACGTTCTTTAATCTTTGGACTTGTATGCCTTACAGGTTGTCTCGGCTCATATTTGTCCTGCAGCCTTGGTGTGCGTCGATGTGTCAGCAGAATAGTGACACTCTCCACACTTTGCTGAACAATGAAGTGTGACAGTGGCATTATTCGCTATCATTCCCCTGTACTTTTCCGATTTAAGGGCCAAAATATATCACACATTGATGCAGGAATGGGTTGGGTGGGTGCATGTGAGTGGGAGAGACTTTGCCCAAAGCGCTCTCTAACACACTTTACTGTACCCGTATTGGGTTTCACCTGAGCGGCTGGGTGAAGGCAGAGGAAGTGAGGTCGATGAGGTGGAACCTTTGGCCATGTTCTATGTTTCCCAGAGGATCAATACAGCGGTACAGCAGTGTAACAGAGCTGGCAAGACTCATTTCCAGTACCAGTGTTCACTCTGACGGACTTAACAGAATTCAGTGTGCGTGCCTTCAGTTAGTCTGCGAGGGCTCGGAGCGGTCGCACTGTAGAATCATTCGTGCTTTGAGGGCTCTCTCATGGACTCTTTCACACTTTATGCACATTGCATGCAATTCAGAGAATGCTGCTGGAGGAAATAACACACAATCCATAGCACTGTACTACTGGAAATAATGTTCTTCCTATTCTTTGGTCAAACAACGACTACTGTACTCAGCCACCAACACTACATATATCGAGATGTGAAAAGTGTCTCACATCATTAAAAAGTCAGCCCAACATCACTGTCCTTTCTCATTTTAATTTTATAAAGGTCACATATTTCCATTGTTTTCTTCTAAACAATCAAGACATGTATCATTTCTTCACAATTTGAAAGAAATTTAAGCAGCATTTAACTAACAAGTGCACCATGAGGTCCATTACCTAAACCTCATCAAACACTATTCGTAGTAAAAACCTAATAACATGTCCATCTGTTTTTTCTCCTCCTTTTGTTGACATCACTGTAGGTTCATCATAATATAGTAGGAGAATCGTTAACAAGGATATAATCCTAGTAAAAAACAAACTACATGCTCAAAACTTCAGCCCGAGGTACACAAATATGGTATTTTTATCTAGGCTGATTCTATTTAAACTAAGAGGCAGAAACAGAAGGATTTCCCTAAAATCAACGTTTAGACTCTTCTTCTCGATCATGACTCATCACTCATTAATGTGCACTCTGTCTGTACTTTTTAATAGTCTTGTTTATGACTTTCATCTGCATCAATCATGGGCATTGATGTGGACCCTGCAGCCATCAGTCCACCTGACTTACAGCACAGGTGGCATTCCTGTCACCTCCAATGGCAGATCAGGGTCGTTGGGACTTCCTCTCACCATTCCGCTTTCTCTGCATTACACATTACTGACAAGGCGAAACAGGCGTAAATATTCTGCCTTGAACTGGCAAAATGCGAGCGACAGAAGCCAACGTTACCTGACAAAACGTCTGTATTCGCCCACCTGTGAATAAGAACAGCCCACTGTGTCGCAGTTTGATGAGAACTGCAGGTGTGACAGAGGGCAAAACAGAGCGACACACTCAGCAAGCATTTGAAGGCACACAAACAATATCCGGCACTTTCCTGCAGGGTGATGTGGATGTGTGTGTGGATTTATTTGCTTTTCAGACCATAATCCCTGTGAAACAATCAGAAAGGGATCTTTATTTCTCAAATTGAGCCGTTCCACTGCTCTGGAATAAGACTGAAGCCCAGCTCATTACCCTTCGTCCTGTAATCCTGTCTGATAAGGTGCATGAGATACTTTCCTCACTTCTATCCGGTGACTGGTACATCTCATGTAAATCTTCCTGCTGCTTCTTGTCTGTCTCACTGCCCTATATTTGTCGGTGTCCCGTCAATCCATCGTCTCTATCGAGAAAAAAGTAACGCCCAGCAGCTGTCAATGTACTCTCTACGTCTTATCTCTCTGACTTGACCTTTCACTTCAATTTAGGCAGATTTTTGCAGAAATTTGGTTTCACCTTCTCCTTCACCTCTCTGGCTCCAGTACAGCCTGTTTCTGTCTGTATTAGTACCTTTCTCCATGTCCATCCATCTCTTCTTATCAATTTTGTTCCAGTCTTTTAACATGTCTCTGCTCTCTTCTATTTCTTTTGCCTCCGTCTCAAACACAATGTGTCTTTCTGTCCTTCTGCATCTTTCTCCCCATCATTCTCTTTGTGTTTGTGGTGCATAACTGTCTCTCCTGTGTCTATCAGTCTTGCTTACTCTTCCTTTCTCTCTCTCATAAACATGACTCTTTCAGTGTGTCTGCCCTCTTTTCCGCTTTGCAACAGTAAAACTGACAAAAGGAGAATTACGAGCCACCATTTGCCCCACAATTTTAGGCCTGTGTGTACAGATATACATCTCTACAATCACACTCTCTAGGATTTTAGCTGACACGCTCAACCAGGCTGAATTAGAGTGGGCAAAAAGCTGTATAAAGCATTCAGTATCTTGTTAGCAGCATGTATTACTGTAATTAACGGACATTCCCACCTTTAGGTCTAGACACATAAAAACACATAAAAACATAAAGCAGTTTTTCTCCTTCTCAACAACACACTTTTACAATGATTTCAATATATAAGATTCAACTACTTTCTGAAACCAGACTGTCACATGTAGCTGATAATGTTTCACCAGTCTGATAAAATCATCTGCGTAGTCTGTCCCAATCTTCAAAAATACAATTCCATTTCATTTTTGAGGAACATATGTATGCTGCTGCCTGTTCACTTCAGCAAATCACATTTAAGCTGTGTAGAAAAAGTCTATTTGCTTTTCGGTTACACTTCCCCTTCTTCTCATAATGTGCTTTGCTCTTTTCAGCCCACTTGCCGTTTCTGCTCTGAACCTCAACACTAGCTTAAAGGACGTTAGCAAACCATGATGTGATTTTTAATTTTCCTTTTAGTTACATAAACGATGGAGGGTAAAGGGTCATGTTCTGATGAAGGTTTTGCATTAAGACTCGTAAAAGAAAAAGCTAAAAATATGAGTCGGTGTCAGTTCAATTTATGGCACACACTGTATATTCACTGTAGCTAACACATCATTTACGTTCACATAAATCTCCTCTTTCAAGTGACCAGCGGTTAAAGCAATCTGAATTTATCCTTGAGTTGATAAAAAGCTAAAACTTTCCCTTTTGTTTTGTCTCACCCTCCTCCCTCTCTGCCTTTCTGAGCCTTTGTTACTGCTGTTGTTTTTCTCACTACACCCACCACTCTCACTCCAAGATAACTTGTTTCAGGAGTTGTGCATCCCAGACAAGTAATGCCCCATGGTGGATAAATACAGACATTTCAACCCAAGGGTTTCAACTCTCTAAAAATGTGACTAGGAATTAAGAAACAGCCGCAACAACAAAACCCTGTCCTTAAGGAGCCTTTTATCGGACAAATGCTCCATTTAGAACACACTTGATTAGTGTTAGACTGCTTTAAATAGAAACAGACTCATGCATGCACACATGCACAAAACACAGCCTATAGCCATGCTTGCAGCTATCTCATGTTAAATGCATGAAATGTAACTGGTCCATAGCACGATTATTTTTCCTGCTGGTGGACAAGATTTCCTTTACAGTGGCTGAGAGTACATGAGCACTTTTCTTTTTGATTGTCATTCTTTACAATGAAATCACCTCCTTTCCAATGTGCTTTTGCACTCTGCTCTTCCTCTCTATATTGCTTTTAGGTTCAATAGAAATGGATGCTACCTTAAACTGCACTTTCCCCGTCATCAGATATTTAGATGTATAAAGCCACTAAGATGCTCAACACCTTCAACAGAAATGGATTGCTTCAGTAGGTCCTTTCCTTTAGGATCCACCTGGATCACCTTGATGTCAAACGATACGTTGTGTATTCAGGCCCAACACTCCTGCTGCATCATGAAACCATGGCGATCATGTAATTATGTGACACAGTGGCCACTAACAGGAAGAAAGTCCTGCAAAGGGTTGTTTCCCTCCAGTGGCTTACACCTGCGTCACACACCTGGTGAAGTGTCACAGAGTGACTTACACCACGAGATGGTCTTTCATTTGATTAGAAGTTGCTATCACAGGGTTTGAGACAGAGTTAACATAACTTTGAACACATTGGAAATGGTTGATAAAATATATACACTCTTGTGATACACACGTTTATTTGCGTTTTTTAATATGTAAATGAAAGTGTTGCTCCACCTGTGCTCTCTCCACATGTTGATTCTACTTCCGTCTTGTCTCTAGAGCCGCTGTCAGAGGGTTGTACCCAGTGTTGTTAAAAAAGGAAGGGGGTTTGATTAGTTAACAAAAAAAATAATCTAAAAGACATATTGCACACATTGCAAACATCACCTTTATCATCAAAGCAGCGAAATGATTCAGTTATAAAATGTTGAGATGTTAAATTTAGCCCACACATCAAAAAAGTTCCTGACTCCGTTACCGCTCTCACCGAGACAGCTTGCGTCTTCGTAGTCTCAATTTTGTACAAATCAAGATAAGACTGCACATTTTCAAATTGACTTCCCCCCGTGTGTTTTGTAGAGTTCACCTTTCTGTTCAATTGAAACGTTTTTAAAGAATTTGAGAGAAAATGGAAGAGGTTACATTGAAACTCTACTTTCACACCTCCAAACACCACGAGATACTGGTGTTCTTGTGGGATTATCTGTTTTGTTGTGTGAATTTGGAAAAGTTGCACTTTGTATGTGAAGTGGTTGTACTTACTTGTTCTGGTGCTTGGAGCCCTGGAGGTGTGCATGGTACTGCTCGATGGAGTTGAGGACAACACTGCAGACACTGCAGGAGTAACTACTGCGCAGACCTGTAAAGAGACGAACACACAGGTGCAGAGATGACTGAAGGCAGTCTCAATAAGTATAGCTTGTAAAAATCTGTGACTGCCAATATAATCATCCTCATCTAAATCCTCTGCTGCAGCAGCATCAAGGCCAACGTGAGCAACCCCTAACCCTAACTCTCACACAACACCAAATAACTAACCTATTTTTACATTCTGCAGTGCTGAGTAATTTTCCTAATTAGAGTGCATCTGGAAAAAGGTTTGATTATACTGATCATTAGCAGAAAGCCAGTTTCATTTTTAGATTCTTAAATCACTGCCTTCTTCTTCTTCTTTCCTTCCTTTTGAAACTTCAGCAGGGTGTGAAGAATTGGAAAGAATGGGATTAGAAAAAGAACAAGGTTGCGTGCATGTGTAGCACTGTGCACGGCTGAGTCTGCATGCACATTTGTATTGTATTGGTGAATGCCTTCCTGCAATAGCGTGCCTCAGACACAGATGTGAACTAATTAGAGGGTTTGCAGGTGGTCGAGATGAACACCCAAAAATAGATGGATGAGGATGGAGATACACTGATAGAGGTGGAGCGAGGGAAACGAGTGTATTTCTGGCAAAAAACAAGATGTGTATAAAAAGATGGGATGAGGGAGAGGAGATGGAGACATGGGAAAGGATAATGAGTTTTCACGCTGCACAAATGGTGTAGAATTCATGCAAGTGTTAAATGACCTCAGCAGGAAACATGACATGGGCTTTTTTTCCTCTGAAAAAAATACTTTTGACGCTTGTGTTAACTACCACATCGCAACAACACAGATTTTATAATCTTCTCTCTTTCTCGACGGCAGAGAAAGAGGAGGAGGTGCTCTGTGGTGATGAAGATGGGGCAATCAGCAGCATGACATGATTGGCTGCGTATTCTCTGTCAGAGATGCGATGGTGTGCTATTTTCGTTGTCTCCCATTTTGCCCACTGCAGCGCCGTCTCTGCAGAACTTTTACTTCGATCAGAGATGAACAACCTTGATGCTTCAGGGTTGTATGACAAGGCAGTCAAAAATAATTGCTTGAAGCCATTTCCCCTCTCAAAGCCTGTCCATTCAGCGTCCTATTTGTCTGTCCCTTTCTTTTGATCCTTTTTAATTTTTGATGATGAATTCTGGGTGTGGTACCTGATATCAGGAGCTTGTGTGTGTGTTGGTGCCCTTTTCCCTCCTGTCATTACTGTCCTTGAGATTTATGAGTTGCCTCTGTATTTCATCACCTTTTGACCTTCTGTGGCGGTAATTGGAGAAGTGTGTTGGGAGATGAAGTTGTAATACTGTTAGAGGGAGTGGTGGGAGGTCGTTTATACCAGGCAGAAGCTGCATAATGTGGCAGATCCACTCCCTGTTGTCTGTGCCGGTTTCAGGGGTGATTAAGGACAAGCAGTCATTTAAAAAAAAAAAAAAATAGCCACGACTGAATTAGTCGCCTGGAGTAAGCACTGTTTTGTCGTAAATGTTGATATTTGCATCTATTAGAGTGTGAAAGGAGGAGAAAACAGAGAGATAATACATTCAGACTACCAAAATGTCATTACTTCTGTCCTGTCTTAATGAAAAGGCCATTAATTGAAGAAGAGATAATTTGGGGAAAAAAAGGAATGATAAGTCTCTCATTCTCCTTCCTCCGTAATTCTATACTACTGCGAGGATTACACAAAGCGGTCTTTTCTTGTATACACGATTAAGTGTGCTTTATGTGCATGTGTCTGTGTGCGCACACGTGCAGCTGCCCTGCTTTTAGCTGATTGATGCCACCTCCCTGCCGCCCAGCCAAGCAGCACTGACGCTCAATATGCTGCAGTTAGCGTCTGTGCCAGAAATGTTCATGTGCCCCAGACTTTTGAACACACACACTTAAAACATACAGACACGGTCACATGCACTGACACTGTTTTTTTTTGGTAAGTAAAGCAATTCTGGCAAAAGACATCATTGTGCCCTAATCCATGGTAATTACATGCAGGGGAAGTGTGTGTGCTTTGCGAGTGACAGCATGCAGCGTGTTTTTGTGAGGGTGTTCTAAGCCTGGTTAATTACACATCAAGATATGCCAGAGAGAGGGAGAGGGAGAGAGAGAGAGAGAGAGAGAGAGAGAGAGAGAGAGAAAAAAGAGGGGGTGAGATGAGCAGAGGCTGTGGGTGTGGAGCTGTTTGTGGCTGTCCTTTAAGACTCTTCTGGCATTTCTGGCCCCCCTGAAGGAGAAGCCTAAACGCTTGTCAAAAAAAGTAATGAGCTACATTCTGTGCATGTTCCTTTTTAAGAGTCTTGTTGTAAAGAAATTCAACATGATGTATTTTAGCTTAGCCTGAGCTCAAAAAACGTTTATGACCCATTTGGAGCATGATGCTCATAGCTCGTCCCATTAAGATACCCTGCCAAGCTCTAAATGCAGCATCTTTTATTTGTGATTCTCTGGAGGGTATTCAGGTGCAGGGTCAGTGCAGAAGAGAGTGATGCTGTAAATGAACATTGTAGTTTTAAAGGAGGGAGTAATGTGTGAGGTTCAAGAACATTGTCCCAACAGCCAGTGAACATCAAATTACAGATATATACTTTGAGTTTCCTCTGCCCGTCTCTTACAGGACTACTGCAGCCAAGAATCACACATTGTGGATAATGTTCTTCTCCGTGAAGGCAGGATAGTACTTAAAAGGACTTTTACTACCCGAGAGCCTTTGTTCTGTGGTACACTGTAGGTTTACCATGTGCTCTGCAAGATTAAAAAGGACCTGGATCCCAAAAGAAGCCCGTTGAGATGTAATCAAAACCAACAGTCTGCAGCACAGGCCTGACAATGCGTCTCACAGGAATACATCACAAATACTATAACAACGAGGTGCTGAGCTCCGGGTGAGAGAAAGATGAATCCTCATGGAATATTTCAGAGTAAAAATACTTAGAGGGAGACTTAATTGGTTTTGCAGCAATTATAACACAGATTACAAAGTGTGCACCATCTGGTTTTGACTTACAATATTTATATCCAAGTTAAAAAAGAAGAACTTTTTGAGCTTTTGCTTAACATGTTTAGATAACTTTATTCCATTATTCCAGACTCACGATTCAGCAGCATCTCAACATCGCATGTTGTTGTTTTTTTTTCTGTCTCGTACTTAACAACAGTGTTGTCATGATACCAAAACTTTGACATACTCGAGGCTGAAACAATACTTAACACGGAAATGATACTAGTGGGATGTCAACAAGGGCTAATCACATTTTGCAATTCACTCTTTATAACAATCTTAAGTGTCAAAATTATACTAAAAGCCTCCGCTCTCCTTCATCGACACACTTCCAACCCCCCTCCATTCAAGTTTGCACAGAGACAAAAGGATGCTCTGCTCGAGCTGCTGTCGCCTGTGTTTACCGTATGTGTCAGATCTCACACATTCTTCCTTTCATTTCGTATCACATTTCCAATCTGTGCTTTTAACGTTTAATACACAATACGTTATGTATTATAGACCTGCCCAGCACAATGCACGTCTATTATTCTGTGAATAAAAGAGATTCTCGACCCTCAGCACAGTATATCAGTGAGGTATCTTCTCACCAGAACATGAGCTAAAGAAAGTTTTGTTTGGGAGGGTCTTCACTTTTGTACCACAGCAGCAGATGGAGAATCCTCGCATCACTTTATGTATGGTCAGTGTTTCAGACGAGAGTTATTTGACTTATGTCAAAGAATAGCTCATTGTAGCCCATTTTCAGTCGAAACTTTTTAATACTTTTTACACACGTGCTTGTTTAGTTTTTTCTGACTTGGTTCATCTTTAGGTTCTTGTTGTGTGAATCTACAATTCATGTAATAAATCTTGTTTACGCGTGCATGTGCTGTATGTAGGCCTGCTTGTGTGATTGTGTCACAGTGCGTGCTGTCTCGTGGGAGGCGAGGTCAACACTGTCTCAAAACTCAGGCACAGTCATCAATTACACACAATTTTCTCTGCTTTGCTACTTCACCCTCTCCCGGGTCTACACACACCCCCTCACACACACACACAAACACACACACACACACACATAGACACACACACACACAGACACATAGACACAGACACACACACACACACACACACACACACACACACACACTTCACTCCTAGACACTTATCTCACCGCCTCTAATTCTCTCCGGAGAGAGGAGACAGTGTGCCGGCTCCGTCTTGAGGGGTTTCTACTCCTGTCGTGATTTATGTAGAGACACAGCTGAGTCAGGCAGGCGCCATCTCACCTTAGTAACCACCCCCACTAGAATTTTGGTCGCCCACCTCTGTAATCCATCTCCGAGGATTTTGTCTGGCACCTAACTGCTTAAAATAACGTCATTTTCCCCTGTGCCCCGTCTTCACAATTACACCAGAAAAATTCAAGAGGAAGAAACGGTGTCGATATAAATGTCATGGGGATTTTGTGATGTGTTTCGGTTGTGAGTGTGCGAATATGGGGGCAGGAGAGGAGGTGAGACAGAATATAGAAGTGCAACTAAAGGTCAGCATCATCAATGGGACACAAGCAGACAATAGAGCAGGACTGACTGTGGAGCCTCGGTTTGGGGACGCAGGGAATATTGGTGTGTAAATAATTCACCTGTACCTCGAAGGGGGGATAATGAGTATGACAGATGAGACATCGACGCCCATAGTTGTGAACACACACACTTTTACACACAACACAACCGCAGTAGCAATAAACAAGCATGTAAGATGAAGTACAGCTGCAGGAAGGGGATAAAGAAGATAAAGAATGTGAAGAGAAAAGCGTCCAACAAAGGGGGAACAGAGGACAAAAGGACAGATGAATCTGCACTTGGCTTCGACCAACTTCCTCATTTCTCTCTCCTCCTCTCCCTCCTCCCTCTCTGAGCTCAGCTGCAGCCTTGCCCTGACCCTCCCTCTGAGATTGTACCCCACACACCTGTGACTTCACACCTGAAGTGGCGATAAAAGCCAATCAGAAGTGAGAATCTTGCACCAATGGTATAATGTTGAACAAACGAGAGCTGACAATGGAAATGCACTTTCCAGAAGCAAACAAAGATACTGGAACAAAACACATGATTGATGGCACAGTAAGAGATCCCGTCGGCTATGATTACACTTTGGATATCAGTTTGTTGCCTTTGAAAAATATCATAAGCAACATATCCTGCAGTAGGAAATTCAGACTTTAAGTGTTTTTTTACATTTAAAAATTAAACTGAGTTAAATGCTGAGAATTGAAGTCAAATTTCCCTGAAAAACAGCTGAGGTTGTGGGATCTGGGCCACAGTCTGTGCACAGGAGGACGATATCCAACATGACACCTCTTAAAGGCTCTCAGCCAGTGTAGGCGGTAACATGACTCATGCTTTTAATATGATTGGCTTCTTGAGATGATGGTTTGTGTCATGGCACCTGGAGCACAAAGCGAACAGCCCAGCTTTGGCTCACAAAGGATTTGAATGTGTGCGCTGCGATGTCTGCACGCTGCCATGTGTGCGGTATGAGTGTGTCGAACTTGTGAGCAGCAGAGGTGTCGTGTGACGCCGTGTTTGTACGTGTTGATCTGTGTGCAGCAGTGGGATGTTGTTGGACCGTATCACTCGTAGGAACCAGAGAAGGAAAAGCAATTTCTGTTCCAAACACTATAAATAATTTCATTAGAATACCCTTCTGGCAGAAATGTGTCTTCTCACTGCTAAATCTATGTATGAATGTATTTGTGTGGGAGATGAGAGGAATAAAGGGAGAGAGGGAGACAAACATAGTCATTCAAAACCAGGACTTAATGTGGGAACTGTAATTTCATTCTAGATTAACTGATTAATTAGCTTGTGCAAGAAATGGTACCAGCGTAATTGTTTACTTCTGGTTGACCCCTAAGTGTCGCTCTGAGTGGGACTCATGTTTCAGCTGCTGGCAGAATTATAAATGTGTTTATTAAAGGATAAAGCTCACAGTTTCTACTAAAGTGCATGAGTTTGAAAAAAAAAATGGCATTCATACATTGATGAATTAACATGTTAACACACTTTCACTCGCTCCTTCGTGCAGTTACTATCCACTGCACCATCTCTGCAACACACACACACACACACACACACATTAAGTTATTAGCAAGTGAAGCTACATTATTTAACCATGAGCAATGACTCTAGAAGCAGTAATGTAGTTTTGAAGTAGAGGACTTCTCTCCTCCAGAGTCTTCTGTTGGCTATAATCAAGCGGTGTTAGTTTAAACCCTGAACACAGCCAATGCTGAGACAGCAGATGCAGAGGACTTGGAGGGTCAGGAGACGATTGGAGACGTTTCTGATTGGTAGAAGATTCCCTCTAGAGGATATGAATGTGATGGCTTTTACATGTTTAAACATATAGCCCAATTTTGGACTTCGCAATCGTCATATTTCACAGCGGGCCTCTTAGATTTTTTATTCAACTCCCACAATTCTCTCAATCCACTTGAGTCTGAACAGCTGCTGAGTCAGCTGACATGGTTCATAGGGTTTAGTGACTAAAGCAGGCACTACAAACGTCCCCAAACACCAGATCAACCAATATAAAAATGTAATTGCGGCAACAGGTTTCAACCTGTAGAGGACATTGGATATGTCGACCTTGTTAAATTTAATATTGATAACTAAAACTACTTAACACCCATATACTATGATTTACAGCAGGGTTTAGTTACTTTTAAAGCTAAACATGCTATAAACAGCTGCAGTGACTTTCTTTTTCACACTTAAACGTCACAGTGCTTGGTTACAAGTCTGAAAGCTACGTAAGCTACGCTGTAACAGAATGAAATTCCCCACTGAGATGCCTTTGACCTCAGACAACCCCATGAAGAGGTGTTACTTATAATAGCATAATGGTCAAAGTTGGGCACAGTTAATCAAAATTTGAACTTATCAAAAAATGTAACATCCATTAATGAAGACGCAATCCACTTTTTGACGAATCACCGACCCTGACGAGAAGCAGGCCTTCTCATTATCACCGTTATTCACACATCTGTATCACTCATGCCATACCTCGCAACAACCAGAGCCAACCAACACCCAATTTATGCATCTGTCAGATGAAGATGAAGTCTTTATGATTCATTTTTATTACCTTCTGAAGGTCTAATGTACTCTTTCAGTCACAATATTGATCTATCCAAAACAGTCCTGCTGCATCAATGAGAATTCCCCAGAGCAGAATCCAGTAAAGACTTAATCCAAACACGCTACACCCAAGATCCACAGATTGATTTGAAATCAAAGTCACTGTTCCTAATTTTCAACTCTGTAATAATTCATGAACTCTGACCTTTTGACTGAAACCTCGCTTGACCTAGTTAGACTTTTCCTTCACTGGTTCTATGCTACTATAGCCAATGGCAGCCTGAGTAGTAGCTATAATGATGGCCCTCCAACTGAACTATAAAACTTTATAATTCTGCACCATAATTAAATCATCAGGACATATTCCAACCATCTGTTGGGCGGTCATTGTTTATGGTATATATTACCAGTGGGACAGTAAAAGGGGGTTTGTGTAGAGAGAAACTCTTTAATGGAGTAAAATAAGGTTCAAGGACAAATGATTCACATGAATGATTTATAACCCTTTTTAGTCCTAATGTATAATAAGCTTATTATACACACATCTCAATGATTCAAGTTATAACTGTGAATATCTGTTGGGGGTCCTAAATCAGCAAACTTGGGTGTCAAATATGGGTCAATGTTTGTATCAGTCATGTATTGGAAAACCATGACTTTAAAGTGCATTTGGTGTAAGTGCAGCTTTTTATTTCTTCTTCTCTGCTGTTTTAATGTAGGAGTTTCATGGTTGCATGCTAACACACACCAACATACACTAATGCGCACACACACACACACACACACACACACACACACACACACACACACACACACACACACACACAGACACACACGCAGTCTTCCCTGCGTGTCCTGTGGACATGTCACGGCCTGTTGGCTATAAATGGGACAACAATCAACAACTTAACCTTCATAATGCTATCGAACAGCCTGGACGCTCTCTGCCTTTTCTTGTCTGACTTCCTGTCCGGGTTGTTATTTTCTGTCTAGTTTGAAGCGTGCCTACATCATATTTGAAATGAAGTAGAGCATAGTAGTGCTGGTGGAACAGAAGAGGCATAGTGCTCGGCGCTGACAAGTGCACAAGGAGTACGTGGATATTATCGTAACATGTGACGCTGGGCAACCAGTGCACGCGTATATTTTATTCACTTTCCTGATGTATAAAAATGATCAGTTCTGTGACTTGAATCTGTGATCCCATCTGTAGGAACATTACACTTTCACTTCAATTAAATTCCAAAAACGTTTTGTCCTCGGGGGGCAATTCAAATGATCTCAGTGAAATGTCATGAAAAAGACACAATTGAATTTTTGGGCTGGTAAAAAAAAAAAAATGCGCTTGGTCAAAGGATTTTTTCATCTACCTACCAACATGGCTCTGAAGTAAACATTTAATTTTGGAAGCTGCATATGTTGCATATATCTCCAATATGATCCCCCTTATCCCCTTTCCTCGTTCAAAGTCCTAACATTCCCCCTGCCTTACACTTGCCACTAAACTTGTGTCATGTTTACGGCCAAGTCGCTGACCTGTGCTCTCCGTGGCATCCAGACTGCCCGCTAGCTGCTCCAGGAGACGTGCTCTGGCCGCGTTCCTTCGGTGCTTCTTGCCCTCGTAGTGCTGCTGGGCCATCAGCGGGTTGTTGAACCAGGCTCCGCACAGGCAGCAGTACTTCCCTGCTTCTCTCCCGCCGTTACCTCCTACCACCCCCATGGGCCAGGGCAAGGCGGTGGGAGGAGGGGGGCATGCAGTAGGGTCTGGAGGGACCGGTGTGGACGGAGAGGAGTCTGTACAGAAAGAAGGTAGAGACAAGAGGTGAGCGGTGACAGATAGCAGTAGGATTGAGAAGAATGAAGGAGCATATTAACATAAATTCAAATGCAAATTGAGTGTAAAGGCGAATAATATATTTTCATGAAATTACATTAACATAAAAAAAACACTTTTACTCTCTCAGCCAAATGTGAAATCTCACATGGATTCTGACACACAAATATGCATTGTTATTAAAAAGACACCCGTTCAGATCTGACAGAGCAAAGAGCAATCAGACTTCCTCCTCTCCTCTCCTCCTTCACTTCCTCTTACTCCAAGAGAATGACAAAAAATGGAAGACTTCCAGGTGACCTGCTACTCGTGACATGACACTGGTTACCATGGTGATTGCCCATTTATAGCCAACAGGCCCTGACATGTCCACAGGACACGCAGGGAAGACTGCGTGTGTGCGTGTGTCTGTACGTGTGTGTGTGTGTGTGTCTGTGTCTGTGTGTGTGTTTGGGTGGTGGATTGAAGGCATAATCCACGCTTGAGAAAATGTGTGAAGGCTTACGTGAATGTGTGCATGGATGAAGCTCTAGAAAAGGTATCTTCTGTACTGTATGTGTTAAGAATGTGAATTTGATCACAGGGGGTGTTGGGTCCACAGCAAAAACTGTGAGAATGCCAGATGGCTTGTCCAAATGTGACAATTTTCTATCTACACGTGTCAAAGACTCTACACCACAATAATGCACGTTTAAACATTTTATATCACCAACAAAAGCAACACTCACACATGCTTAAAGCCCAAATGAATCACCTCTTTCACAACCATCAGCTCACTCAAACCACTTGAAGCACACATGCATTGTTGAGCACTGACCTGAAGTGTGTTAATTTATAGTTCTATTTTGTTTGCCTCTGTTGACTACTACCGCTGCGATCTGATTGGTTGCTCATACCTTGATGTGTCTTTGGGCTCTGTTCACATAGTTACCGTATCTATGGCTGTGTCTCGGCTCATCTCACCAACCACACCCACTCACATTCCCCTCTACTGGTGTTTGTCTACGCCTCACCATCATCTCACTTACAAAAACGTAGCCTTGTAATTCTCCTAATGTCATTTTATCTTTCTAAAGACAAGGCTAAAATCTCTGCTGGTGTGTGTGTGTGTGTGTGTGTGTCTGTGTGTGTGTGTGTCTGTGTGTGCGTGTCCTTGCATGAGTGAAGCTTGTGAGCTCTGGCAGCTCTGTGGAGCATCACGTGCCGAGCAGCAACAGGGAGAGATCCTCCAATGCATTCTTCCTCCTCCATCCCTTGTTTTCCCACCCTTTCTTTTCCCATGACTGTGATCTATGCACACTGGAGCAGAAGTAAGTGTTTTTCACGGAGCGGGGCACAGCTAGTATGCGTGTGTGTGCGAAAAGAGGAGGGAACACAGGTACAATCTCTGCTCTCAGTCTCTCTGGGGTTTTCACAAACGTATACGGCCTTTGCTTTCAGAGTCCTCGCTCCGTGTATTTCTGTGTCTGCTTGAATCCATGTGTCCTTACAAGCAAGTGTGCAAACGTGCAGGCATCAGTCATGCTGCTTTTGTGTGTTTCCGTGCCCATGTACACACAAGCCTGTCAGATTTGCTGTGCGTCTTCCGTGAAGCTCTCATCTCCGAGTGCTCGTGAAGGCTACTTTTGACTTTAATCGCTCCTGAAATCTTTTCTTCTCTCCCAGGTCACTCTTCCTCTCTTTTCCTACTCTCGTACTTTTGTTCCGTTTCCTCCAGGTCCCTCTGTCACTAAAAATGCCGGAAATTCACCACAGCCGCTGTTCAGCCGTGATGCTTTTTCTAAAAAAGTAGGCCAAAGTTTAGCAAAAGTCACTCAAGGGCTTGATTATAACACTCCCATTTTGTCAAGATTGCGTGTTTATGGCTCTTTGATTTTTCACTTTGAATCCAATTTGAATCACATTATGTAAAGCTCCCCTTGGGTCGTCACACCAGCGTTGACAGAAAAAACCCACACATCTTAAACAATCACGAGAATAAGTAAAATCCTTTTTTTTCTGCTGTCTTGATATGTTAAGGTGACTTTTTATTAATCAAGATACCTTCATGAATATACAGTATGGCTATCTCTTCGCTTCACCTTCAAAGATTTACTTCTGTGGCCTCGGGCATGTTAGTATTTTCAGACGTTTTTTCCTCTCTGATATTCAGGCTAGACATTTTGACTGAAGCATGACTAAAGCTTTCCAAATCCACTCTAGATAGAATATGTGCTTTGAACTAAAAATATTCTCGTTTCAGAGATACATGGCTCAGAATGGAAATGTCTGGATCACTCGGATGTATGCCAGCAGAGGTGAGAGGGAGTTTTACAACATTGTTAATTACCTTGATCATCATTGAGTACAGGCTGTGTGTACAAACATCATAATTGGAATCCAATAGAGGTATTGATCAGCCAGTGCTCAGGAGTCGACCACTAAAGTACCAGTTTATTATCAGAAAATTGACGGATTGGATGCTTCAAGCTTTCACTTTTAAGGCTGACTTGGAGGTAGGCCGACATACAAAGAGCAACTTGATCAAATAATCCGTTTAATACGCTATTCTCTTTGTTTCCAAAATCCAACTGTCTGCTAGCTATCGACTGCTGTGCTCAAGGCAGTTCTTACAACAGGGAAAATAAACTTGAACAAGTTTTTTGTAAGGTTAAAGAAAGAAACACTCCATCTGTTTTTAGATAATGAATGGATATGAGCATTAAGAAGGCAGGGATCAGTCGGAAGAATAGAAAAACTATGATCCCGACGCTCAGCCATTTGGCCAGACAAACTGAAGAGAAGCTAAAGTTTCCAAAAAATGCAGGGGAAGTAACTTTTAATTTTACTCTCGTAAAGGTTTTCAAGCACCTTCTCCAACACTGCAAACATTGCTCTGTTTAACCTAACTTGTTTATGCACATGCATTAACTATTCAGTAAGTACACAAGTTAGATTTATGTAATCAGAACAGTGGGCTCTGCATTTATTTTCCATTATTTATCAGTCCTTGTAACCTTTCAAAGCACTGCTTTAAGTGCAATTAGAGCAAAGAGGTTAACATTAGACTTTCTCAATAAAGCCTAAATCTTTGTAATACCGCTCATTAACATGTTTATGATTGATACAGTACAACAAGCAGTAACTGTTCAATACTAAACTTTATTAATGATCTCAATACTGAGATACTGGATGCAGATTTTCCATTAAACTGTTTGATAACTTGAAAGACTGCTGAATGGGAAAAAATGTCAACAGACTTTTAATGTCTGGCAGCAAAAAAAACTTCAATCTGGAGTCATTGAGCCCTCTTCTTCCTCTGACCCTTCTGCTTTGTGTCTAATACTTCACCTCTATCAAGCTTTCTTTCCGCTGTGTCAAGCATTTTCCTCAATATTTCTACTTATTAAATCATGGATTCAGCAGCATGCATACTTGATGTGTTTGATCTTGTTGCTAAACTCAAACCCAGTTAGAGACTGAAGACGTGACATCTACCTGTGTTTGCAGGGCTGGTCATGGCTGAGGGCAGGTTGGGCGGCTCCCCCAGCACCAGGCGGACTCTCTTGGCGTGGGTTTTGCCCTGGTAGTGTGACTGGGCCACGATGGCTGAGGTGAAGAACATGTTACACAAGGTACAGCACTTGTTTCTGTCCACCTCTGTCTCTGCACAGTCCTGCGGGAAAAAAAAGAGGGGAAGGGGAGTGTTTAAAAAAAGAGGGGGGGGGGGCAGAGTGATGGATGGAGAGAGTTTTATGATAGAAAAATGGATCACAGTGGGGGAAAGGGTGAGCGAGGTGAGAAAGGAAAAAGAAATTAGTGGAGGTGAAGACAGGAGTGGTGTGAAAAGAGAGACGGGGAGAGTTGAAGGTGAGAAAAGAAGCAGTGTGAGATGAAAAATAGAAGGATGTACACTTTGCACTGACCCCTGAGCTTTGTCTTTTTCTCTCCAACACACACACACACACACACACACACACACACACACACACACACAAAAGCAAAGAGAGGGCTGATCAAATATTCATCTGTCTCTCTGGGCTGAGGCTGTGGCTTGGCCCTTTCACCGCTGCTGGTTCATTACTAATGATGAGGGGTGCAGAGGGAACACAAACACAGAAGACCAACTGCCTGATGGACACAAATATACAAACACACCCACACATGCACACACACTCACAGATGCAAATACAGGATCCCACACGAAGCGGATTAGTTAAGTAAACACAACTATAATTTGAGACTTTTAAGAAATTGTTCAAAATTGTTATTAATGACTGCTTGAAATGTTTTAATAATAACACTCTGCCTCAACAGGAGCAAAATGTTAGAATTCTTGTTGTCCATTAAATCACCTCAGTCCATCAACATAGTGGGAGCACTCGTTTGGTTATGTCTGTTATTGCAGTAATCTTATGTAAACAAAAATGACAGCGTCACACAAAGACATGAAACGGAGGAGAAACCGGCGCACTGCGTGACGTTATAACTCAAAACTCTGTTTCCATAAACACCTTAAAAGGAGTTTCTTCACCCTGGAGGGAGTTTTCCAAAAGGTGTGTTCTTAATGATCTAAAACGTGGTTTGGGTGTCTACGAAAGGACAATATGCAGAAACAAACCCGCCTACATGTGGACTGGGCCAAAGAGGATGAAGATCTAAATAGAGAAACAGAGACACTTAGTCCGGCATTTTTTTCATTCATTTGACTTAAACCAATATTTTATTATGCTAAGCAAGCTGGGTCATTTTTCTCCTTGTGTAATATGTGGTAGCTGTAAAGTTTTAAAGTTAGAGTACAAAATGACCCCAAAGTGGCCCTCAGATAGAACTCGAATCTCAGACCCCTTTTTTCTCTGAGTTTCTTATATTGCCCTGGATTGGTTTACTTCATACTGAGGGGAAGTCACTGGCGTAGATCAGCTGATAGAGCAGCAGTCCATGTTAAAGAGTTCTCGTCACACTGGTCACAGGTTCAACAGCCTGGTTCTATTAAATACATGTCATCCTCTGTTCCTGTCTATCTTTAACTGTCCTATCAAATAAAGGCAAAACATAGATGTGTCTGCATGAGGCTGAATTGACAAAGCAACAGCATTTGACACATTTGTCTGTATTTTGTGGAGCGTCGGCCCCTGTATAGAGTATGAGCTTCATTTACAGCATTTTTTTCGACAGTTTTTAAACTGAGTTAAGAAGTGAGAATGGAGTCGGTGTTAAGAAAAAAGATGAAAGCTGCACATGCAGGGAGATATCTGTTAAACATGGTAATAAAAGCACAATTGTTGTCTGTTGAATGCGGATGGTTTTCTTTTTCCCCGTAGAAACCCAATCCCTGCTGAAACGCCAGTGGATGATACCACTTCTATTAAAAACAGAAACCTTAACACCTAAATCCAGTTATAGATAGAGACTTGCAAAAAGCACATGACCTAAACACTATCCAACACCTTAACGAGGAATAAGGAACGTAACTGAGCTACCCCTCTCGTTTGCTCTTGTGGCTGAATGGGAGCAAATTAGAGGTTGTCATAGGAACATGTCAGCAGTTATAAAGCTATATCTTTCTTACAATCCAATCGGATGTGATATTCAGCTGCCTACATACCTTTAAATGAATGAAGACTTGGTCGGTATAAAAAAAGTCCCCATATTTCAGTACAATCTTGTGAATTTGACACAGTTTCTCTTTTTTCCTTGCTAATATTGATACTCATCAAGGCATTTTTTCTGTCTGTCTCTGAAGTCTGTTTCAATTTGTTGCACATCTCTTCTCCCTCCTTTTCTTTTCTTTCTTGCATTTTGTCCCTCTTTTCACACCAGTGCTCTCTCGAGTTCTGGTGTCAAGTCTTGTTGGAGGAGCAAAACCTCAGTCTGGGCGAGAGAGAAGACAATAATAGAAAAACGTCTGCGCCACTATATCTGAGTGTGTGTGGATGTGGCGTGCGCATCTGTGGGTGCATGTGTGTAAATGTGTGTGTCTCATGTCAACCCTGGTTAGCATCACGGACAGTGGATGTGAGAGTTAAGGACACCTTTACCTTCCAGGCGTAGCTTTGTCTCTCGGCTGCCCAGTCTCTCCCTCTTTCTCTTTTCTCTTTCTCTCCTTTTTTCCTCCCTCGCTCTATTCTTCTCATTTGTTTTTGTCTTTTTGCTTTCACTCAGAGCACTTTTTCTCTCTCCTTCTACATCCTTGCGTCCTCCCTCCCCCTCTGGGCATCAGTCTCAGTGACTCTGTGTGTAGTGGGATGAAATATTTATCTGTATTGGCAGGCCCTCGCCACCCCCTAACCTCCTCCCTCCCTCACCGCCTCGCCTCCTCTCCTCCCCTGTGTCTGTCCATGCTGTGATCATGTTAAAGGCTTTCTCTGAACTGTCCCGTCGTCCCCCCTCCATCTCCACCAGTAACTCAGTTTCCTTCTCCTTCTCAGCTGGTATCAAATCATTTTTCTTTCCTTCAGAACAGCATGAAGAATTTCTCTAGAGATTTTCTGATGTCAGTTTTTTCTTACTGATTCTAAAACCTGAATTTGCAAATGGGCTGATGGGCTCATACAGATGTGTCCTTATTTAGATGGGATACAGATGTCCCCATTTTTTATCATTTCTAGCTCACAGAATGTCAAACAAAAAAAAATCATTTTATTTTTGTTTGACGGACAAGAAGGAAAACTAAATCAATGAATCTTGGATTAAAGAGCAAGTCCATATAAAGAAGATTTGTCTCTCATCTCTCTCCCTTACGTCTGCTTAATAAATAAATGTTGTTCCTGGTATTGAATAACCATTCAGTGTGTTTTGGTTAAAACTCCTGGGTGCAATGAAGTGCCAGAGGTTTGCTAAAAGAATACAAGCAGAGCGCCTTCAGACAAGCTCTGGTAATGTAGGATGTGCTGTCTGCCAAAGAATTGGAGAAACACCTTTTTTTTTTTTTTTTACTTGACACTGCCTTACTTATTGATACATTCTCAACAAGCTCTGCACCATTGTTGTTTGTTTAAGATCGTGATATTTCTTATTCATGTTACAGAAATCAGGTCTCAGGTCAGGATTCCTTTGACTTGAGACTGCACTCGGCTCAGCGCTGAGGGGAAGAAGCCTAAACGTCAGAGAAATTCCAGTAAGAAAAGTTGGATCCCAGACAGTCAGGACAGGTGGCTTTCTGGTATATATATATACTCAACAAAAATATAAACGCAACACTTTTGTTTTTGCTCCCATTTGTCATGAGATGGACTCAAAGATCTAAAATTCATTCCAGATACACAATATTACCATTTCTCTCAAACATTGTTCATAAATCTGTCTAAATGTGTGATAGTGAGCACTTTTGCTTTGCTGAGACAATCCATCCCACCTCACAGGTGTGCCACATCAAGATGCTCATCAGACACCATGATTAGTGCATAGGTGTACCTTAGACTGTCCACAATAAAAGGCCACCCTGAAATGTGCAGTTTTTGCTTTATTGAGGGTCTGGGGACTCAGAACCAGTCAGTATCTGGTGTGACCACCATTTGCCTCATGCAGTGCAACACATCTTCTTCGCATAGAGTTTATCAGATTGTCAATTGTGGCCTGTGGAATGTTGGTCCACTCCTCTTCAATGGCTGTGCGAAGTTGCTGGATATTAGTGGGAACTGGTACGCGCTGTCGTATACGCCGGTCAAGCACATCCCAAACATGCTCAATGGGTGACATGTCCGGTGAGTATGCTGGCCATGCAAGAACTGGGACATTTTCAGCTTCCAAGAATTGTGTACAGATCCTTGCAACATGGGGCCGTGCATTATCTTGCTGAAACATGAGGTGATGTTCATGGATGTATGGCACAACAATGGGCCTCAGGATCTCATCACGGTATCTCTGTGCATTCAAAATGCCATCAATAAAATGCACCTGTGTTCTTCGTCCATAACAGATGCCTGCCCATACCATAACCCCACCACCACCATGGGCCACTCGATCCACAACATTGACATCAGCAAAGCGCTCACCCACACGACGCCACACACGCTGTCTGCCATCTGCCCTGAACAATGTAAACCGAGATTCATCCGTGAAGAGAACACCTCTCCAACGTGCCAGACGCCATCGAATGTGAGCATTTGCCCACTCAAGTCTGTTACGGCGACGATCTGGAGTCAGGTTAAGACCCCGATGAGGACGACGAGCATGCAGTTGAGCTTCCCTGAGACGGTTTCTGACAGTTTGTGCAGAAATTCTTTGGTTATGCAAACCAATTGTTTCAGCAGCTGTCTGAGTAGCTGGTCTCAGACGATCTTGGAGGTGAACCTGCTGGATGTGGAGGTCCTGGGCTGGTGTGGTTACACGTGGTCTGCGGTTGTGAGGCCGGTTGGATGTACTGCCATATTCTCTGAAACGCCTTTGGAGACGGCTTATGGTGGAGAAATGAACATTCAATGCCCGAGCAACAGATCTGGTTGACATTCCTGCTGTCAGCATGCCAATTGCACGCTCCCTCAATGCTTGCGCCATCTGTGGCATTTTGCTGTGAGACAAAACTGCACATTTCAGAGTGGCCTTTTATTGTGGACAGTCTAAGGTACACCTATGCACTAATCATGGTGTCTGATGAGCATCTTGATGTGGCACACCTGTGAGGTGGGATGGATTGTCTCAGCAAAGCAAAAGTGCTCACTATCACACATTTAGACAGATTTATGAACAATGTTTGAGAGAAATGGTAATATTGTGTATCTGGAATGAATTTTAGATCTTTGAGTCCATCTCATGACAAATGGGAGCAAAAACAAAAGTGTTGCGTTTATATTTTTGTTGAGTGTATATAGTACAAGCAGAATGTGCTACCACACAGGAATTTATTCTGTCTGTTGTGGTGTCCTGATGTTGCTTATTCATGTTACGAAAAGTTCCATGACATTTGCTTCAACACAAAGAGACTTCACAATCAGTTCTCCCATGCATTCTGTCTTGGAGTGGTGAAATGAATGTGTTTTCTTAGAGGCTGATGAATACCAGCATTTGATTGGTGCATAGATTAATCCATACTCATTAATCCATACCATATTTTGGGCAATATCGGAATCTTGGAGGTCATAGAGTAATAGAAGTCACACTGTATATGCAAGTGTGGGTTTGTTGCTTGTAAAATGTACCATATTTCTTAATACTTTATTCATGATTGCATCATGGTAGATGCAGCGCTTATGAAGAATAGTCTCATTTCCTCTTCACCTACTTATATTCCCTCTGCTCGCTCATTACCATCTCTCCATGTTCTGATCTCCCTCCTCCCTAATGCCTACTTTCTTTTCTTCCTCTTCCTCACTATTCATCCAATTGTCCTCTTCCTCCACTTCCCCCACTCGCCTTCTTTGTCTACATCTCCCCAATCATGGGCAGCACTGCCGAGGTCTCGTTCAACCACAATCCTGTATCACCAGGAAGAGGAATATCATAAACTGTATGGATTTGACTCAGGACAAAGAGATCGGGGATGATTCTCTGTCGCAGCCTGCAGTGGCCTCACGTGTCAAAACACGCCAAAAGGTAGAGAAGCAGTCGACGCAGATGGGACTGAAACTGAAAGATGAGGCAACGCATAGCCTGTCGCTCGGTGACTGATGTTACACCAGGGATTGTAGTGACAGTGCATGGAAAGTTTTCAACAATCAGAACTCAGAAGTGTGTGTGGGTGACTGACACATGAATAATTGTCATCTCATTACAGCTGCCACTCTGCTGAACCACTTAAAACAACAAACAGCGTCTCTGACTCGCTGTTTTTCCTTTTGCGTCTGTCTCCGCTGAAAGTCATCAACCTTTCTGTTTCTTCATTTTTGATTTCCAGACTTCTAACGTGGCTCATTTCAATATCTTCTCGGTGTTTCGTCTCTACCTGTCGCACCTCACACATCTGTTGAGAATGATTTGCATGCGACCTAATTGCTGAGAATGTTTCTGTTTTTGTGCGCGCATGTTTGCCTGTTTATCCATTCGCTGACAGTGACGTCTGTATCGCACAATATTTTGTGTTTGGGTGGCTTCATCCTGCTCATGCACCTAACAATAGACTCCTAATTAGCTGTGTTAATCTTCCTCTCCTTCTGTTTCGCTTTCTCTCTGCTCCTCCTTTCTTCTGCCTCCTGCTTGGTGTCGAGGGGCTGTGGGAAACATTGCTAAATATACACATGGAGAAGCACAGGGATACAGACAATCTCATTTGGAGTTTGAAGAAGCGCTGTAAGTGTATATTGAAATGAGCGATGGTGCAAATATAGCATTAAAGGAGAATAAAAGGCGAGGGAAAATAGCACTTTGGTATCTCTTGCCCTTTTCACAAGTGAAGAAGAGAGAGAGAGCACGGTGGAGAAAAACGGATAAAGTCCCCCTCCCCTTTCATCTGGGAGCACCTTTACGACCTACTTTCTCCTGTGTTTGCTCTATAACAAACACTTCCACACTAAAACACACACACACATCACAGCATTGCAATTCTTTTCTGCTGTTCCCGTTGGACTGCACCATGTCAATCTGTGCAGGAACAACGGGGGGGGAAAAAGCTGAGATGAAGTGCAGATAAAGATGCGCAAAACGTCCCTTGTGAGGAAGAAAAAAAAAAACACAGATGAAAGATATGAAAGAAGAAAAGTTCATCCAAAATTGAATGTCGAGAATTTTGTCTCTGTAGAATGCTTCATCTTAAATCAGTTTTTCTGGGATTGTCAGATAATCTGTGTCACAACGCTGTGTGAAAGGTTATGAAGAAAATGCTAGCTGGGGCGCTCACGGTACAGTACAGTATGTGTGTGTAGGAGCACATGGTCTTTTTCTGGGTATTCAGTGTCCCGTATGAGGTGAAAGCCAGGAGGGGCTGAGTCATTTCTTTCTCACTCAGGGAGACAGATGGAGACGCAGGTGTATTTTTTGTACAATACATGTTTGGAAAGCCCACATCTCTTAAATTGAAATGCCTACAGTATTTAACACACAGGGTCGTATGTGTATCCCCTTTTTTTCCACAACCTGTTGTTTAGCTTTTGTGAAGAACCAATCAGTTAGCTGCTTTAATTGATTCACAATCTATGGAAAGTATAAATTTGGAATTGCTTTGCGACAGCATTTGTCATGAAAATGGTCTTTTCTTTGAGAATATGTTTTGAGAATAAAAAGCCAGCGACTGGCAAAGTAAAGGACTTGTTATCAAAAGGCATCAGTATGAGTTTAAGAAATCACCAGTGACATGATTGTGATTGACTATTTCTACAAAGTCAATCCTAATAGTATTCCCACAGGGGGGCTCCAAAATAGAAACCACAAGCTGCTCGCAGGAGCTTTAATATAAGGAAAATCTGACCTCCATATCTGCCTCTGCCAGTAGCAGCACTGTTACTTCTCTCTCCAGGAGATACTGTAAAAGATGTCCGCTGACAGTTTTTTTCCCCATATTAAATAGACCCTTTTAAGTGCTGAAATCTAATCCAAATAAAGAAGGGTCAGGACTTCTGATATCAGCTTTACTGCGGCGATCTCACTCGTCTTTTCGAGGGTACACTTTCCAGGTCTACAGCTGATTAAGGCCAAGACAGGTTCATATTTTCTTGGTGATATTTCTATGAATAAAAGTGTATGCTTAGCAAACGGAGCCATTTCATAAACAACCCCAAAACAAAACACAGTAACTACCGAGGAAAGTGGAATACAGTAGCTGCAAGCCGACTTCCATAACCTGACAAAATAAAGCACCAGGGCTCTGACGTTGTCAGTGCTACCAGAGAAAGGCCCTAAAAGTTAGCAAAGATTCCCACTTTTAAAAGACAATAGCATATCATTTTGCCATTTACTCTTTTGCTTCCTGAAGCTAGTTGTTTTCCAGCATACCCTGGCACTTGTTTGTTACTTTGGATAAAAAAGGGGACTGACGTTATATCCTGGACTGGTTTTCAAAGTTTCGGCTCATAAAATAATCATGCAGAGACACACACACACACACACACACACACACACACACACACACACACACACACACACACACACACACACACACACACACACACACACACACACACACACACACACACACACACACACACACACACACACACACACACACACACACACACACACACACACTTTGGATACACATGGAAAAGGGAAATGTTGCGTGTGCCGAGCCTTGAGGCACAAAACATGTGACTGTGAACTGTATGGGGACGACCACATCAGCAGACTCAAGGACCTTCAGCTTCCTAAAACATAAAAAGACAGACAGTTGGTATCACAAACCAACAAAGCACATCTATCTTTCATCACACGTGGCGTCAACACGGCTCTGCTGCGTGATTGTTTTTGGACTGTGAATATGTGGCCAAAAGAGGAAAACTCCTTCCTCATGCTGCCCTGAAACTTGAGCTGTTAATCCTGCTCTGTCTTCAGGCTCTAGCCTCATTGGATTTTTGTTTTTGAATGAAACTGAAATAACTTTAATCTGTTTCCTTTGAACGTGTCAGCCTACAGAAAAACATTATTTGACTGAGTTTTGAACTGTGCATTGCTTATTCGTAAAGAACGACTTAAATGGGGATTTTTTCAAACATTACAGCTGCTTAGTTGGACTGATTATGAATTTATTTTCAGTGAAGGACATTGGGTCAGTGCTGTACCAAGCCTAATAGCCATACAGTAAATCCCAGGATGTGGGCTGTGGAAATGCACCTTTTTTGGAGACAATATCTTCTAACCCCCCCCCCTACACCACCACTGACTGTGTCCTGTATGTATTTTGTGTGTCGATTTGAATTATGCCATGTGGGATTTAGGGACTTACCAGAGAAATGGGGCAAACAATGTTCAATGATAAATCTTCCTCTTCACAATGTTCTATTACATTCACATGTGTTTTCATAGACACAAACAAACACACTCTAACACACAAACAAACACAAGACAAACAAACACAAAGTCAGAATTTAATCAAGTGCAGAAATGCAGTGGTGCTTCATATTGGAAGCCCAACAGTTCGCTGTGAATGCAAATGCAGCCTCAGCATTTACTACAATTGCAGAACAGGACCCGAGAAATCTACAGACACAATGGCTCACCTTCAGCTCACACAAACACATTCAGACACACAAACATCCGTAAAGCACTGACCTCCCTAGCCATGTCCTGCATTAGACAGATATAGAGCTGCCTGGTGGCTTTTGCCTGCACTAAATCTCACCAGAAACACCACAAGCTAAGGCATGACCTCTCTGGGGAGAAGTATAGCACAACAACGATACACAACAGATCAAACGGATATTCCCAGGAGCATTTGGCTGCAGTGGCCAAGCCTGAGAGTGGACAAGCTTAGTATGGGATGAGACTGAGGTTTTTTGTTTTCTACACACATCAAGCATGCTGCAAATATGAACATTTCAGCATGCAAATGAATGGTCCACAGTTTGTTTAGTGCCCTAGAACATCAGTTCATCTTAAAAGCTGTTAAGATTGAAGTGATTTGAGGTGAGAAAAGCTCGTAATCAAAGTTTGAAATGCAGCACAGACACAGAAACACACACTCGGTAAAATCATACTGGGTTATCTGGCCTCAGCCTCTTGGAAGGAGGTCCTCCATCTTCAGGGTGAAGCATGTAGAACAGACGTACCTTGTTGGCATGTTTCTTACTCTGAGAGAAAGAGAGACATTCAGAGAGTCAACGTGTTAGTCTTTGAACCAGATTTTATTTCATCATTTGATTCATAAATCTCTGACAGTCACCTGTCACTTTGGGAACTGGCTCCCAGCTTTTATCTTGGTTTCAGCCGATGATGCTAGCAGACATTTTGCCCCCCGGCTGTGTGACTAATGGCCTGGGCCGGTCTGTGCTTTCTAAGAGCCAAGAGTAACATGTGGTTTGGGAGGTCGTGCAGGGACAATGTCAGTACCTAATGTGTAAGCACTGCAACAGTCAAAGTGAGTTAATTATTTTGAAGGTTCAGATTACAGTTTCTTTGAAATAACAATATCCTGTTTTTAAAAAAAAATAAAACAAACTTGTAAGAGTAACTTTTAGGTTCAAGGAAAAGTCTTTACATTTTACAACCAATTTATTGTTTTTGTCGCAATCAGCAGCTTGAAAACTGAGCTAAAGGAATTCTAACCTAACACTCAAAGCTTTTGGGTAAAGGTGGTTCACTGTCCAACCCGGTCTTTGTAAAACTGATCAACTTGTTCTCTGCCTCTTTCACTGGGCATTACAGGGTAAAGACTTTAAGCTACAAAACAATAAGTGTTTATACAAAAGGACATTGAGTTGTCCTTCTTAAGCTGCTAACTGTCGCTTTCATGCAAAGCTATAAAAATCACTGGGCACACTGCAGGGTAAAGATTAGAGCCTGTGTGTGTTTCGACAGATATGCATGTTTGTTGACACAGCGATCTTCCTCCATATACATACAGTTTTATTGGTGTGCGCTGACCTTCACTCCTTTCTATATAACTTCTATTATTATCTAGAATTGCCACCGTAGGTGCATTTTCCCAGAGGCAAGTGTCAAAGCTTGATCTGTATCTTAACTGTCACATGTGCTGCCAGACACACAGTGTTGAATGTCAGACTGCAGGGACACACGACTGTGGTTGTAAGAAGGAGGTAAGAGGGTAAAAGTTTATAAAGAGTCAGGTATTTTTACTCAGGCAAGGGACAGGGCACTCTGCAACAAGTCAGCTCCAAGAAGCTACTTCTTTATCTAATGCAATAACCTGTTGGTAAACAGTAATAAATCATTGGCAGCATCAGGTGGGCTGCATTACTGCCAGCTAGGGAAACGTATTAAGCTGGGGTCTGGGAGTCCACCCCCAGAAAATCTCAACTTCAAACTCTATTTCCATACGTACTTTTGAACTGTTTGGCACCGCTTTGTGCCTTGGTGCTTTCATTCCTGATGATAATCAACTTTAACTTCTAGCACCATCATTTTTTACACACAACATGCTGGACAGTAATAGTAATGGTGTGTTTCAGCAAGACTTCAGCGCTGATGTACTTTTGTAGGCAGCCATAAACAGTATGAGCAGGCACAGAGAATATGTAGTTCTGATTGGATTATTGGAATAACTTTACTTTCAATTTGTGCATTTCCAAGAATACAAATTAAATACCTCTTGGAGAATCATGTAACAGTTTAATCCAGATATTAGTTGGATTAATCAAGGGTGTGAATCTGTTCTTTACAAGACGATTCTCTCAAGCTACGATCTGATTCAATGTGAATTCAATTAAACGATTCAGTGAAATTCCATTCAGTACAATCTGATCCAATCCGTATCAAAAGTTTTTTTTATTTATAGTTTGCATAATATTCATCATGGAACATTAAGCTTGATTGAATTTTAACCAGGATTTAAGTTCGGCAGATAAAATGCTCCTTTCAGTTAGTCGAGGCTGAAGAGCAGAGAGGGAGACTGGCAAGGCAATGTACTTGCTGCTCTAGTACTTAGATTGACTACTCTAGATTGGATCCTCTCCCCCCAGAGACAAGACCCCCACCCAACCCGCCCTCACATACCCACTCACTTGTTGACAACCTAAATGCTTTATGTCAGTGAATGTGTGTTTGTGTCTGAGAGTATGCCTGTGTTTATAGGTGTATAAATGGCCATGCGGCTGATGGCTCAGGGATATGGTCTAAAAGCAGGGCTTGGTGTCACCATGGTTACCCTGTGCTGACCCTTAGTGCTCACCCTTTTCTAATGGACTATTCATGTCTCCTCTTTCTGAGTGTCAAATCAGACAGGGTTGTGGAAGAATCATGTGTATTGGCTCTCTGTGGAGCTGTAAGTGCAAGTGAAAAGTTTTCACTGATCCCTGAAAAGTTTGATCACTTTTTTTTAATCTGTGCAGCAGAAAACAGACTTTGAGGAATAGCCTTTCTCCCTAGTAGTTTTCCAGTTTATGAATCATCTGTACATGTGTTAGCAGATTGATGGTGCTACGGACAGATTGGGGAACATCCAAAAAGCATCAAGTGCATTACTTCTACCTTCTGGACTGGAGAAAGAAGTGATCTCAATCAGATTTTATTTTACACACCAGTACAGATTAAAGGTTTGGAATAACCTTTCCATAAACAAAGCTATTTATATACTTTTTAAATAGTGATAAAATATTTGTCGAGAGAAAGTTGTATGGCATATCTGCTCAGTTTATGGACTGACAGTTCATATCTACTCAGTCTATAAAAAGACTGGAGAGATCTCAAAGACAACCAGGTGTCTTAAACATTCATAGACCGATATATATATAATATTATCTTATGTTATCTTCAAAATGATCAGATCTGTTATTCAAACCTGTGATCTAATCCTAACTGTGAGTTTTGTCATCCATTGCCACTCAGCAAGAAATGTAGAAGCAGCTTTTTGTTTTTTCTTACCTTGCTGTGACTTCTAAAGCTATTCTTAAACACAGAAACTCCTCTGTCTCGCCTTCTTGATCCACTGACCTCTACAGACACTATAAAGGGTGACACAGAAGTCGTGCGGCTGGCACACTTTTCTCTTATACTCAAAGGCTGTACGTTTTTTTTTGTTTTTTTTTGTCAGACTTGAAAGATACCTTTCATGTGTAAGTAGTTGATCCACGTGTGTGCAGACACATACGCACTGTGGTGGTTCTAAGTTAATTCTCTCCAGATAAGAAACTTGTCCTCATTAGTGTGCTTGTTAATCCCAATTGTGTCGTGTAATCAAGGACGACCTCAATGCAACACGAGCACCCGAACAGGCATGCATATGCTCTCAGACGCACACACACAAAGATTCTAGTTAAATAACGAACGCAGCTGATTATTTAATGGCTATTCATTAAATTACTCCTAGTGAGTCTGCTGAGAGGTAGACGGCATTAAAATAAAGTGAGTGTGTGTTTGTGTGCGAGTAGTATTACCATACTGCATTAAGTCTATGTATAATGGATGAGTGCTGTTTTGAACGGCACAAGCACAAATTGGTACAAATAAGGCTGATGCAAAGTGCACAGTGCGGGAAACTGCCTGTGAGAGCAGCAGACGAGGATCGCAACACATTTTTTTTTTTTTGCGAGTATTCCTGTGTGAGCAGAGACACACTCACCTCGTAGTGAGCGGTGCGCTGGGACTCGGAGATGAGCTGGGCATTGCAGATGTTACAATAGCTCTCTGTGAACAAGCCTCCATCCACGACGCCCGCAGACTTCATCTTCATCTGAGACTACACAAACACACACAGACACACACACACACACACACACACAGAGGGAATGATGAATATGATTAACATACGAGACAAAGTTAAATGTCAGTGAACCATACGGTGTGTGTTAGAGGTGCACAGACATGCATGGATCTCTCCTCAGTTTAGGAATAGTTTCATTCAGAATGACATATTCAGAGTGACAGTTCAGCCCAAAATATGTTGATCCTCTCTGTCAGAACACTCTCTCATGGATGATTTTGGCTCCACTCTTGGAAACATGGCCCCAGGCTCTGGCTCGAGTTTCTGCATTTTACTTTGGAGTGAATTGTTAAGTATATTTATATATATTTTTTTTTTGATTTTGGAATCATTTTCAAAAGGAGTTTAAAATTCAGATAGAATCAAAAGCATTGTATTTTAATGTTTTTTATTCATAACGTAAGCACAAGTTGTTTCAAAACAAAAATTGAAATGCATTTCATACAGAGAACCATTTTATCATCCAAGAGCATGCAAGTAGTAATGAGGTCTGGAGATCAGCTGTTCCAAAGAACCACATTGGTTCATACGTGTGCTATACGCTTTTAGAACACATGTACATTGTTTATCTGAAGTATAAGTACATCAATAATAGCATGTTCAAGTTAATATTTTGAGTCAAAGCATCAACTTCTTTAACTAGCTGCTGTGTAATAATTACGCTGGTACTTCATTACTGCTATAACAAAATCCCACATACAGTTTATGTCAACCTAGGATTTAATGGATCCTGATAACTACCTGTTTGGAGTTTCATTGCAAATTAAATACAATTAAATAAATATGTTTCCTGAATGTGTGTGTTTGTAAGAGTCATGTGTCATATTGCAGATGAGGATTTTACTGACCTGAGGGGGTTTGTATTGGATTAATTCATTAAACATATAGGTGGAGCAGAATGTAAGAAAAGTTCCACAGTATATTTTCAACATTTAAAAAAATCTTATTTAGAGTGAGAATATTCACTTTGGTTTTAGCTTTTCTTACATTTTACGTTACAAAATATCTTCAGACATCTTCATCTGAGATTTATTTTATTTTGGGTAAAAATGTGGAGAAGCAGTTTCTCTCTGTAATCACACTCATTGTATGGTCTCGTTTGTAGACCTCAGAGGTCATGTGTGATTGTCTTGTGATTACATTATGCTGTGGTAACTTATCACATTATCATCTTGATTATGGTGCCATCCAACACACAGTGGGGTGGGGTGGACATTGCCATATCAGCGGCGTCCCTCGTCGTGACATCAAGACTTGCATGTTTTAAATACTTTTGCCTTTGTCTAAAGGTTTTTCCTTGTTCTGCTGTGCACAACTATGAAACTTTAGAAAAAGGAAGAGGAACGAGACGATCTTGGTGCAGCTTGGTGGAACTGTGAAAGAAAGAAAAGGTATCTGGAGCTCTCAGTACAAAGCTCATTTATGTTTCCTTAAGGGACTACAATCTTGACATTCTTATTCTTGGAGGTCTGCCCTTACTCATACTGACATCATGTATATAAGGGTGGCTTCACATTAGGGACCGAGGCCCGGATCCAAGTACACTTGACTTGTGGGTTGTGGGTGTGGGTTCCCAAAATTTGGTTCATTTGATAAATGTGAACTCAAGCGTACCAGACTCTGGCACTGTGCCCAAGTCCTCTTAACGAAGTGGTCTCAGGCTTGATTCATGTTTACTCAAGCATGATCTTTTGAAGATTAAATGCAACCATGCTCAAACAAGGAAGTGAGCTGCTATATGACATCTTAACTATTGGACTGTTCAAACATGGCTGCAGGAGGCTCTCTCTGGAGAAACGTCAAAGTAAAATGCTTGCTTAAAATGTGGGTCGAAGGAAATAAACAGGGACAACTCAATACTACAGAGAAACTCTGAGATTTATGGAATTATTCGTCAGTGTATTTCTACAAAAGAACGACTGAACAGTGCCGTGATAAGCTGAAGGAAAATTGGCTGTTTGATGTTCCACACAAGACATAAACAAGTATCGCCCAGTTGATGAAGCGAGTGGTTGCCATGGTTGCTTTTTCTTCGTTCATGGTCTGGGCCCAATGCAAATACTTGGTTCACATTTCCGACACCGACTGTATTAGACTGCACTCATGCAGACTGTATTGGCTTAATCCCAAATGTGAAAGCAGACTTACAGGGGAGAGGGGAATGAAATAATCGTGCCTCACGTAAAAACGCTTTTAGAGTACTGCAGCCTTAGAGTCAATCTTTTTTTTTGTTGTTTCTTTTTAGGTGAAGATTCCTTCAGTACATGGAGTTCTCTTCCTCCCAAGAACAAACAGACATGATGAATTAGACCAGTTAAGAAAAAATAAAATTATACCGTTACAGTTTAAATCCATTTTCTTACACTTTCCGACAGGCCATTGGGAGCTTTGAGCTGAAGTAAGCTCCGAGCATACAGCTTGAAACTTTCTCATTACTGAGTTTTGGTCCAGAATACTCTAAAGCTTGAAGTTTTAGCTGCACCCATGACTTAAGAACAGGGGAAATATAGAGAATAAAAATCACATACATGTCTTTTCAACCTACACTTAAAGATGTCATTCATGAAATTCAACTTTGCAAAGAAAGAAAGAGACCAGAAACCCAGTATTCCAATTCTGTACATCAACTTTCTCGAACCTGGCAGCAAAGAGTAAAGCTGTTAAGTGAACAGAGGGGCGAAGAGAAACTTTGTCAGGATAAGAGTCTTTGAGATAATCTTTTAAAAGGTCTCCAGCAAGATTCCCTGGTGAGAAAGCATGTCTTTAAACCTTATCTTTGCTGTGATTGCCTAACCAGTAAAACCATAGAGACCTGTGCATCCCACTGTGGGTTCTTAACAACCAGGCAGCAGAGTTTTCTCTCGCTTCTCGACTGATAATAGAAAATGGTTTAATGATGAGCCCTGTGGTCTTGTGTTCAATTTTCTATCCTCTTCATTATATGAGTGCTGTAGGCGCAGCTCAGACAGGGTTAGGGTGAGTAACGGGTCTGTCGGGAATGGTTCAGGAACATCAACCATTAAACTGGATAAGCTCCCTTCCCCGAGGAAGCGACAGTACAGAGTGCTTTAAAGGGGCAAAGTGCTTCACAGTGCTGGATCCATGGATGCTGCAGAGGTCAGCTCCAGTTACACTGAAAGACTCTGACCTTTAGTCCTGCATGGGCGTCCCGGGAATCACAACATTAGTGATGAGATCAGACAAAATGTTCTGCAAGTGTCAGCAGGGGCAAGAAGCGACAAGAATTGATGGTCTTTATTTCAAGTCTGGTGTAGTGTAATTACCCTCGGCCGATACGTTTGCACAACATACACACACACTCACACATGTGGGCGCACACACTGCTGGTAATTACCCCTGTCTGTTTTCCTTGTCTGTTTAGTGCACCCTGGACCTTCCAATTAACCGCAGACATGCTGCACCGACACTTCTTCCATTGTCTGATTTAATTTATAAAACGGGACCCGATCATAGAAATAAAAAGCCATTTCAGATAAATTTTCCTTTAACCACACAATGGGTTTGTGAGGCACAATATTCATTCTGAAATGTCACCGATGACAAGCTGGAACCTGTTTTGTCTAGAGGCATGGACACATTATTTCCTCTGTGATGTGAAGCATCCTTTGAGACTTCATGAAACGTATATTTCACTAAATGTTGCATTATATTTTCTGCAGTATTTGTCTTCATGCATTTAGGGACAGAAAAAAAAAACCGTGCTGTCTTTCGAAATGTCATCCAGGCGTAAGATATACTTCTTTTTTTACCATTCGCCTAATTAAAAGTGAATGTGACTGCATGAAATATCCTTATCGTCCTAATATCACCATTACCTCTGATTATTACATGCAAGATGGGAGAAGAAGACGACTAATTAATAGAGGCAATCTGTTGGCGAGATTAATGGAATGGCAGACCCAACGAAGCGAAAAGATGGATAGACTGATAGTGGGGAAAAAATAATGAAAAGGAGAAGAAGAGAAATAACGAGGTTGAGGAGTTTATAATTGAAGCACTGAATGTGATATCTTCATGTTATACAGGTCCACAGGTCTTAAAGTACGAGCAGCGTCTTTCCCTTCGTATGCAACGGACTCTTACTGTCAAATATGTTCTTCAAGAATCAAATTATTGGCAATGTGAGCATCACTACACAAACCAGCATGAAGCTCAAACAGGCGTGTGGTAAATTTAGAATCAGAAGACGTCTTTCCTTTGCTTCATTACAGTTAAACCTTCTAGAGTAACACTATCATTTGCATCTTATTTTCACTCCGATGCACACAGAGGCCACAATATGAAACTGTGGGATCTTTGACGACGGAGGTGTCTTACAAGTAAAGAGGGTTTATATATAGAGGATACGTGTGCATGGGTGCTGATGTCAAGTTTGCAGTCAGAAAAAATTAGAGGACCCGGAAGCAATTTTCTAAACCAGCTTTTCATTTGGAGTAATATATCCACAACCGTAGGAGAAATGTATTCAGAGAAAACTATGCCAGAGAGTTGACTTTGTATAAACATGATACAGTTGGATTTAGCAGAATAGGGCTTTGCTCTTTCCGATTTGAATCTCAGTGTTCACATTTAAATTTCAATTTAGAGATTGGCTGTGTCTTTGTCCTAACTGTTGGCTGCTGTTGTGATTTTACGTGGGGCCACAATGACACAGGCACATAAATAGTGATTGGAAGCCATTAGATGAAGATGAATCACAAACAGAAACTGATTAGTTGCCATGATTTATGTAACGTGTGCTTTACAACTGATTTAACAAAAAGGCATAGGCCTGGGATGTTGGGCTGGCATTTGTCAGAACTGGTCATTGAAAAAGAAGTAAACTTTTGTACCTTTTTGCCACAGTTGAAGGGATTAATAATGGTTTATGCTTGTGAGATTTCTGATCGATGTAAGGAATGCAGCATGCAAATACTCAACAAATTGTTTTTAAAATGAATGAAAACATCTTCCACAGTAAGTAATTAAGTAAGTTTTATTTATGTAGCACCTTTCAAAGACAAAGGCCACAAGTGCTTCACAACATAGTTTAAAACATCACACACAATAGCTAGACTACTTGTAATAAAAAACCAAGCTACCCAAACACAGCTTTGCATTTTGGTCACAGCGATCGTCTGCCCTTCAAATAAAATCAAACTAAAAACTTACTGGGTGGTTTGAATACAGAGGATTATATCTGAATAAAAAATGCAATTTGTCCACAACATGTTAGAGTATGAGAGAGGCAAAAGTGAGTGTACTGGGAGAGCTTATCTCCTAAATAGGACATGCATAGTAGTCAAATATTTGCAAGTCCACACAACCCAAAACTACAGCACATAAAGAGGAGGGCCAATGGGGCATAGGGAAATGATGTAAATAGTAATGTGTGGTGCGTAAAAATGTTTATAGTATACCTTTTATGAATATGATTGGATGTCACCTGCAGCACAGCTTTGAATAAGGCAACAACAAACTGGTAATAGAGCTGATATAAGCAGGATTTGTGTTCTTTATAAACTAATGGCACCATTCTTTTTTGGTTATGTCACATGGGAGACTTTTATCTTCACTGTGATATCTTTTCTCACAGGTTTGATGTGGCTGTAGGTTCAGAAGGAAATGGTAATTTGACATACTTGAATGCATAATTCAGGATTTTGCAATAATTGACTCATACTGAGATGACAGTTGGTGGGTTTTCTGCCTATGTGGCCAGGTTGTCAATCAAATTAAACTATTCCCACACAGTCCAACTGAAGCTGATTCATGTTGTTTTCAAGCTGAAAAACAAATTGATATGGGTGTTTTTTTTTCTGACCCTTGAATCTAGTTGAGATATTTGATATTTAAACATACAGTATCTAAAATCCACCGGTAGGGGGCTCTCACTCAAAACAATAACAGAAGATGACGTGGGGTAACACTTCGTGTTGAATCGATACGAACGGGTGAAACCGACCTGACTGACTTGGTATCTGGCTATAATTTACATCATGTTCTTATCACAGCTGCACATACAGCACGGCAGAACGGCAGCTGTCAGTAGCAGGTACACCTAGCTTGTGCAGCAGTCTTTCACGTAACATCTGGTGTTTCCTTGACAAAGATCAATATTTCTGTCACGGCGGCTCATCATGGCGGCCGCCTACATGACATGTCCTATTACAACTACAAAATTACAGATTTCTCTGGCTTTGACAACTTTCGAAAATGTTGGAATTCATATAAGTACTCAACTAAAAAAATTTATAACATGGGGTCACTCCATTTTTAATTTAGGTTAGATATTTTAATGTAAACACTAGCATTCAATTCCACATTCTTTATCTTTCAGGTTGAAGATTTTGAAGTGAACATTTCAGGCGCCTAAAGGATGCAGTGTTAGTGAGCTGGAAAAAAACAAGATCATGAAAGTTTTCGAAGTTTAAGTGAGGTCACAGATAAGTATCACAAACTGAAGCTCTAAATAATAATGAGTAAAATCTCTAACCTCAATTAGAAACAGAATCGCTACAGCTTGATGAGTCTTAGTGAGAGCATGAAAGCCTGAGGCACTTGCAGACAGAATGAACCTTCCGGGGAATTCCTTTTAAGACCACATCAAGTATTTAACACGGATATGAACTCTGAGCCCTCCCTCAAATCTCAGCCTCTGGCCCACCGTTCATTTAAAAGCTGGCATTGGATTGGACGTGAATTTTTGTTCTTTTATGATGTAAGTGCAACCACTTAAGCTGTTTTCTGTCGCCCGGGCTTGGAATATTAATTAGTTTGTGATATTATTTGCTACTAAATAGTGCTGTGCTAAGTGAGAGCCCTATTGTACTGACAGAGATATAGCATAATATTTAGCCTGTTAGGGAGCTTAAGAGACATTTCTTCTATTAAAAATACATCCTTCGATCTCTTGTGACCTGCAAACGCACCTAAATGGATAAAATATGTACTTAAGATGAACTAGTGTAAGACAGTATCACATTTGGCAAAGGATATGAGAGAACAAGCGAGTGAGTGAGTGAGAGGGAGACACTGAGGGCTACAGTGAGATAGAACAGCAGGTGGTAGAGGGAGCAGATCTTTTACATTCGTTCCCTCCTCAATCTCTCCGTTTCTCCTCCATGAGGAGGTTAACCACTCTGAAGTGGACAGCCTGTTCCCCTCTTCCTTTTCAGCACTCACATATTCTATACTTCCTTCCTGATTTGGAATAACTAGCTGCTCTGATTTAGCTGTCAAATTATGCATTCAGATGATGAAATATTGACACCAGCCTGTGAGCCAATGACCTTCCTAATGAGTCCCAGGTGGGAATAACAAGAGAAAAGGTTGCGGGGGTAATAATATGGAACCCTATATCGCAAAGGGACTCACCCGTGTCACTTTGATGTTCCACATTACAGTTTTTTTGTTTCTCCTCTTGGTAATGTTATCTTTGTGAACGCTGTCTTCCTTTCGCATTCGCTCTCTTGCTCCGAGATTAACAACCCTTTGTACATTACCAATCAAAGGTACTAGACTGAGGGAGTGAAGCCAAATTTACATTCATACTGTTTTCACTGCAGGGTCTTGCTTTGTACTTTCTTTTCTAGCTCAACGCTGCAAACTGCAAACATACACACACTGAAACACAGCCGGGCTACAGACACACAACTCTCGCCTTGGAATATAAAACTAGGAGCTAAAGATCATAAATGAGTAATGCAAATATGTAATTAGAGCTCCTGTCTTTTTCCCCATTGATCATTTCAGGTTAAATGGTCCTGGATGAAGACAAGAGTAGGAACTGGAGATACAGAAGAGTACATGCCAAGGTCAGTAAAAGGTTAACCCTTTCTTCCCCTCGGGTCTATGTATGCCTTTGTATTAATGTCTTTCTCTCCCAAAACTCGCAGCTTGTTCTGCCCCAGATCCTGTTTTGAACATAAATCACCTCTCGGTTATATGTACGTCCCCTTGATATGGACGGTCACATATTCGTATTATTCTGTTCTTTCTCTTTGCCTCCCTTTCCCCTCCTTGTCCTCCCTCCTTTCTCTCCCAGTGGTGGAAACGCAGCCTCGAGGGCAGGGATTACTCATGAGGGATGGTGTAGGCTAGACTTATCTACTCTTGCAAAAGAAGAGCAGATAAGCTACTGTATTATTCACCTCCCTTCTTGAATAAATTGCAATGCAACTTGAAGTTGGAGACAGTCATTCCTCTTGGGGATACTTCCAGATATTCTTTTTATCTAATATTTGTGAAAGGTGTACGTGTTCTTTCTTGGCTTTACCTTTCAGAAGAGATCCAGATCTTAATGAAACTTACTGAATAAATAAAGCTTAACAACAAAAAGGAAGGGCCTGCTTTTCTTTATTTCAGATAATACCACCAGACGAGTGTAGTGCAGAAAACATGTGATGTGAGGTGAGGGTCAGTTCTCATGCCAGCAGTGTGGTGCCACTCGGGTTGGGAATCTTTGTGTCTCACAATTCGATTTTGATTCTTGGGTTCAGGATTCGATTCAGAATCTATTTTTGATTCAAAATGACTGGAGTCATGATTCAAAGTCTATTATGAATGAGTACACACTTGAAGATCTACTACAGTCATCTGTTAGACTGGCTGAATTTCTTGTTGCTCCCTTTGGCATTCTACTGAGTTGAAGAGTTAGCTTTAGCACTTAGCAGGGCATAACAGACTAGCCCCATATATTTTGTATTCTTTATTTTTTTTTGTTTTGTGTATTTCTTATTAAAGCTGTATGTGCTGTAATGTGTTGCATGGATTTACTTGAATGGTCCCTTTACACATTCACAAACAGCAACATAAACTGATTACTGTTAGTATCCCTGCCTAGAGATGAGCCATGATAACTTTTATGACCCACTGTCTCTCTCATGCTGGCTTAACTGATAGCGCTCTGAGTGGGATCAACATCATATACTGATCTTCTGACTTAAGTCTAGCACCACCTTTAGGTCAAATCTTTCATTAAACACCAAGTATCTGCAAAACTCATAGCTAAAACCCATTTACCAAAGTCCAACAATAGCAGGCATACCTGCTAAATGGTAGCATGTTAGCAATGTCAATGTAAGCATATTAGCATGCTTTGTTTGCAATTTCTTTGAAGCATTATTGCCTCAAGTACTGCCTCACAGTGTTGGCAACATGGTTATAGACTTTTCCTGCTGCCGCACCTGCACCTAATGCCCTCAGGGACGAATAAAGTCAGTGTTTTATTGATTCACAAGATCCATTAGTATCTGCAGAGCCTACAACATCCTCTAAATATCTTTTAATGGAAAAACAAAACTTTTTTGTTCCATTCTAGTCATATTTACCGGGGACACTGTGAATTAGGTTACCGACAATACAATTATTATTGATGGAATTTCTTGTATTTAATCAGGTAGCTATGTCTAATCGAGATCTAATCGACACCAATTTCTTCCTGGTTCTTTGTTTAGGTAAAAATAAGACAGAAAACGCTGTCCCTCCATACTGCTGCCTTTAGATTTTATAACCCCTCTTCCTCTTTTAGACCTCTTTATTCATGAGGGTACTTCAGTACTTTTATCTCTGGGAATCTCACTTCTTGGACCATTACGTGTTAATGGTGTTAATAGCAGATCTACCGCTTTAGGTCACAATATGGATTCATTCAAGGGTAAATGAAGACTATTATCCCGGGCAAAGTTAGGTTTTCTCAGTTTAACCGAGCACATCTCCAGCTCCCTGTGCCTATCTCTGTGTGTGTGTGTGTGTGTGTGTGTGTGTGTGTGTGTGTGTGTGTGTGTGTGTGTGTGTGTGTGTGTGTGTGTGTGTGTGTGTGTGTGTGTGTGTGTGTGTGTGTGTGTGTGTGTGTGTGTGTGTGTGTGTGTGTGTGTGTGTGTGTGTGTGTGTGTGTGTGTGTGTGTGTGTGTGTGTGTGTGTGTGTGTGTGTGTGTGTGTGTGTGTGTGTGTGTGTGTGTGTGTGTGTGTGTGTGTGTGTGTGTGTGTGTGTGTGTACATTCAGTAAGACTCTTAGGCAAACTGAGTTAATGGGGGGAGACAAAAAGCTGCCTGAAGTTTGAGCTGTTGTTATATTACTTTAACATATGGGGGATGCCAGGCGGGATGGCAACAAAACTGTAGGGGTCTATCTCTTCCATTAGCAACTAATTGCTCTTTTTTTAATACTTTGGCACATTGAGCCAGTGAAGTTTTACTAAATAGGACCAGAACATGTGGAAGAAGTTTCAACTTCTCTTGCTTCAGAGTGAAGTGAACACTTGTCTTGGTTGTTGATCTGAAAAATTCAGGACCAAGTGGTTTTAGATTTGAGACGGCAGTGACGTGATCAAGCATGATTTCAAGATCCAAGAAAGAAAGAAAGAAAGAAGGAAAATGGTTTGATTTATAAGAAAGGCTCTCTTTGAAAAGGTATTACACAGATCACAAAAGCTTCAGAGAGTCTTTTTTGGTGGGGAACATAATTTAGTCTCATTGTAATGCACACAACCTCACACACGTGGACTCTCTTTGATAGCGAGAGTAAAAAGTGAAAGTAGGATCAGAGAAAGGAAGGAATATTATAATAATGATTCAGTATTTTTACCAAAGCAATTTCCTAAATCCAAACAAAGACTCGCACATTAATAATAATATACTAAATTTCAAAGAACATTATGCTTAATAGCAAAACTGAGAAGGAAGCAAACAAATTTCCCATGAGGCAACATGTACCAAAACACAAAAGACATACATTACCTCAGAGACTAAGCTGGAGTGAGACATAAAAAAGAATGCATATGAAAGAAAAAAAAACTGTAAAAGAAATCAGGCATAAAATTGCAATAAGGGTAACAACTGAAGGAACACGAGCCAAATAATGCCTCGTAATGACTTTGCTCTCACCAAATCTCTCAATCCACTCTGACCGTCTGTGTTCCCACGATGAAGCAAACGTGACTGCAAACAGCAAACTCGTAATTTGACAGCTCATTTCTAAATAATTAGAAAAATAAGCTTTTTGTTTGGTTTCACAAAAGACTCAAAAGATGTGTTGTTTGACTATAAAGCAGGTGTATTTATAGTTTCAGTACAATACAGCTGAGACTCGATGATGTATTTTGGTCCTTAGGGGACATGAACACAAATACCCTTGTAGGATCAACTGTCAATCACAAGGGCTTCTACTTTATATGTGTGCCTGTGTTTAGCTCACTGTCGGTGTGTGTGAATGTTTGCTCGAGTAAATGAAGGTTGTCACGCCTGCAGGGATCCACACAATAAGCCAGAGGAAAAAATCACAGCTTATTAATGCCTCCTTGTGTGTGTGTGTCTCTGCAGGTGTGGAGGACTTTATTTACCACAGCAGAATTTTTATGACAGCTTAAAAACACAACCTTGATATCTGCTGTATGAATGGTCAGCTGCATATTCTTCTGTGTAACTGTGCCACAGTAATTATAAACATCAAGGTCAGGTTAAAAAGATCCATTTGCAATAGAGAGGAAGAAAACTTTAGGAGCTTTAACAATCACACAGTGATCCCCTTTTCTTCAGTGTGTGACTATCTGTTTTCTGAATGTTGTAACATTGAAAATATTGATTGTAGCTTTTGGGTACAACTATTACAGCTTGTCCTGCCTTTAAGAGTGTGTTGGAGCCCAGCGCTTCCGGCAAGATCGAGCCACAAGAACGGAGGAGTGATCAATGGCATCGATCACGGCAAATCAACAGACCAATGATCAAGCCAAGAGAAATAAAGTCCACGTCAAAAATAAACCAAAAAGAGAAGTCTTTGAACAATTTTAGATTAAGCGTGAGGTAAATCTAGACAGATCAAAAGAGATACAAAAAAGAAATGACTCACAGCTAAAACCTTCGAATCAAAGAGGATTCAGTTGCAAATGATAGTGTTTATCCACACACCAACCTACAAATAACTGCCTGTTAAAGTCCCCTTGAACCCTGCCTTCTTTGCCATTTGAGTCACAGAGAATAATATGTTTCCTAAATATGGGGTTGAATTTTGAGGAATGTAAAATGAGAAGGCCGCCATTGTTTATGTTCTCTCCCAGAAATATGTCAAAGTAAAGCCAGTGACTGAAGCAAGCCGCACTTTAAACACAATGCACTGACTTTACTATAGAGCTGTAAGCAATTTGTTATAAAGTCTCCACATGCAAACACTACCCCCATCCACAGAGATAGCATGCAAGCATACAAGCGTCATACTGTGCTGTGTAAATCATGACCGAACAATGTACACGAAGGAGCATGCTATTGATATGTTTGAGCTCATGCTGTGTTACAGATCACAGACTCATAAACACACTGGCACGGATTAAATAGGGCATGACCTTGCAGCACCTATCCTGCATAAATAGGAGCGCTGTGACAATGGGCCTGTGCTTCTTCTACGTGTATCTATTCGTCAGTGCGAGTGTGCATGAGAGAATGTCTATGAAGTCTGAAGAAAGCATATGACTTATTTAGACAAATTCAAAAAGCCACAGAAGAATAAATTCAGCATCTGATAAGCATAGTTTTCTTCCCTCGCTCACTGATGCACCCACAATATCCCCCCTCGCCTTCCCTCAGTGCCTCCCTATCTGGCAGCGGGCCAGTTTCCAAACGCGGTGATGGAGCAAAAGAAAATTGATTTCTAAAGAGCTCTGTCTGCTTTTCCCGGATATGAAATATGCAACCAGTTATTAGTCTAACACTGATATTAACGTAACAAGACAACCATGTCAAGATATATATTAGATGTCTCTCTTGTTCCTGCAGAAGAGAAACATAAAACAGTGTAAAAATGATAATGCCACTTGTTCAAAGCATGCAAAATCATCATCAATACGTTGCAATTGTGATGATATCTGCTTTGTTTGTAAGAAGAAGAAAAAAAGAGGCACAAACAGCGCTCGTTTGGCGCGGCAATGATACTGCTGTGAGCGAGACAGACTCAATATCTTTATCATGAATACCTGCACAGCGGAGCCTTTCATTATACTTATTGTGCAGCTATTAATGAGTGCACACTCAGAAAGGTCAAATGGCCCACACAGCAATGCACATGAACACACATGATGCACTCGTGCAAAGAAAACTTGCATGCACACAGTCAGCAGAAAAGGTCACAGCATGCGTTGTGTGAGAAAAAGATATTCGAAGAGGATAAGCTGCCTGTTGCTATGGAGCACTCCTGTAGGAAAGTGCACGCACGTATATATCCAGACGAACACCTACACACGATGCTTTATCAATCTTAAAGAAAGTGGAGCAGTTGTTCGCCTGTGACCGCTAACATGCACACACACTCACGCACGCACTCCCTCAATCAATCCTTGTCCTATTAAAAAAAGAGCGGAAGCTGCAGCCGCTTTAAAGAGCAGCACTGCCTCAATTATTGCCCTCGGACTGCATTTATGTGTGTGTGTTTATCAGTGTTTGTGTGCGAGTGTGCATATGCTCTATTTGTATGTATGGAGGCAATGCGGGCACTTTTCAAGACTACATTTCCTCTGTTTATTCCTCCAGGACTGTGTAAATTATGCCAGTCGGTTAATCAGATTCTCCCCCTGATTCAGTTCAGCACCTCATGAGAGACGTACAGACAGAGAGAGAGAGAGAGAGAGAGAGAGAGAGAGAGGGAATCAAATGGGCTGCCGTACATCGAATGGCTCAGAGCGTCACTGCATATGTTCCACAGTATGAACATGCTAATTAACTTGCTAAATAAAAAGACTTTTTTGCTTCTCTTGGTATCTTCACCTCGAGTGACATACAGAAGTAAAATGCAGTGTGTTGACTTTAATACAAGCTGTTAGATGTGTGTTTTCCTCACTGTTTTAATGAAAGTTAGAGAAGATAGAACTATGAAAAATCTTTAGTGTGTCAATTAAATATGTTATACAAAGAAGTGTATTTATTCAGCCATGGTTTTGATTATTGCGTATATTAGTTGTAATGTCATAGATCGCAGCAAGCGTGCAGGTTTCAGCCTCCTGAAGGTTTTTCCTCGCTTTTGTCATCTTGTGTGATACAGAACAGGCTAATTGAAAATTGGGTTTATTATTTCTTTGGTTATCTATCTATATATATAACCACACTCATAATTGGATAACTAGTTTAAAAACACATCATCAGTTGTGAGTGACCACCCCAACGCTTGGTGAAATCTGTTTCACAATGATGGGAAGATACGACATAGAAGGATCAAAAAGAACTAAATAAGAACTGAAAGAAATCCAAAGAATGAAGGATTACTATCCTCTTTGTTACCAATTTAATTAAAGATCCATTCATTCCAGCTGTAGTTCAAACTGTTGTCATGTAGTTTTCATGGTTAATATTTAAGGGAATTCTCCTCTAAATGTTGCCTTTATATCGACCAGATGATAAGTTGTTATTTGGTAGAGTAACTATATCGATTAAAATCACAAGATGACGCTGATGATTTGCTTGATTTTCTATTCTGCTCTGTGACGCTATGTCGTCCTGCGTGCTGCAGTGACCTGAAGTACAGTAGGAGTCAGCGTGTCCTGATCAATATCTGCATGTAAGCATGAAGCCACAGCTCGCCTCAGGTTGCTGTGGGGCTACATGTTGGAAAAATACCTGGTGCGACTCAGTGGAAATAAGAGAGCAGAGTGAAAACTGCAGAGAGTGCTGCTTGGGGTAAAATGTTCTTTTTCGGAGGACTGATGTGTGATGACATGAGTAACTTGGAATTCTTTTACTATAACCTCATTACAATGTGTCTGAGTGAGCGATGTTTGATATTTGGGGATATCCTGTACTTTAAAAATGTGTATATGTATCTGTCCTGATGACAGGCAGGCAGGCACTGTGTAAAGGCCATATAAGCTGGTTCATCCTGCCTCAGACGCCCAGTATGACGCTGACAGGACATTTATCCCAGAGTGACAAATAGTTGCATTTAGAGGGCTCTCAGTGAGATAGATAGCTCCCAGTGTAACTGGATGCAGCAAGTATCAGCACTAATCCATATTATATCTGACGTGTCTCATTTTCACATTTCACTAAGAGTCATTATGGGGAAGGCACAGAGCTCAGGGTTTGCTATGCTGTGAAAAGTTTCTAAATCATGTGGAAAATTCCTGTTTAATTCCAACTTGAGCAAGTTGCCAGGTTTTTTATTAAAATTAATTCAAACCATTCTACAGCTGAAATGATGAGTGCATTATGAGTCGAGTGGATAGCCAGAAAATGAACCTGCAACTACTTTGATAATGATTTAACTATTTAAGTGAATCTTTAGGTAGACACCAACTATTCTCTAGGGTGACATTTTCCAATGTAAAGGTGAGCTGCTTTTGTCCATCTCTGGTTGAATGTGAAGTAAACATCTCTGCATTTTGCAGAGTTCAACTCTATCTCTGATGTACTGTCATTCTTTACTTTTTTTTCTTACATGTTAAAGACCTAGGAGAGCAACTAGGCGATACCTCGAGAATACAATCCAGATGTAATGCCCATTGGTTTGCAGCCTTACAGTTATAGAAAACCTTATGGTGCAATCCAAATGCAGTCTACAAACACAGGTATTAAACTAAAGCTGTGCTTTGTTAAGAAGTTGATCCAGGAAACGCCAAAGACTTAATTAAACATTACAGAATAAACTACAATATCATGCAGCAGCAGATGCTGCATAGCCTATAATGAAATAGAGCAACACCATGTCCTTGGTTTATGTCGAGATTAAAAACAAATACCACAAAGTTTGCAGATGTTCTACTACAAACTCGGACGCTCACCATCCCAGCAGGAGTTTCCATGGACATATTGATTTTAAGGTGCCAAAACTTTTGGTAGGCTCGTCTGCTTGAAACAGACCATCAAATAACGAGGTCGATAGCATACTGGTCTGTAAATCATCTGTTGAACAAACTGTCTAGTCAGTATTTCCCAGTCCATCACTCACCTTGCGCAGAGGCAGTGACTCCTCTTCACGAGACCGTCAACCATCCGCCAATTGCCTGTAATCCTTTAACGTCCTTTAAAATCCCTCAAATATAACAGCAGTCTTTGCAAGTGGCGCTTCCGTGGCAGCGCTGCTCTTCAGTAAAGATATTCTGTGTTTCTTGCAACAAATCACGTCGTCCTCTCTAAAATAAATAAATAAAGAATAAAAACAGAAGTCCCTCGCGTTGCTCTCTGTCGTGATGCGCGTGTCCTCGGGAGCCCGTAGTATCGTACGGAGGAAAGAAGAAACGCTGCTCTGTTGATATCATCCACTACTACTCCGACAGAAAGGCACCGCGGAGGGAAAAACAAAAAAGAAAGTGAGCTATCCCAGTGCGAGGGAGGAAGAGGAGGGGCAGGGTGAGAGACGATGAAGAGGACGAAGAAAGTGGGAGCAGCCTTCACTGGGATGAATGAAAGACAGAAAGCGCTCTCGGCTCACCAACGTGTGTGAGATAGTGAACAGTGAGCGCGAGGTCTGCCGAGAGAGAGAGAGAGTGAGTGAGTGAGTGGGAGCTCTGGTCGAGTGAGTAGGTCTCCGCACGGTGCACCCACATGAATATCGTCTTACATAAAAATGAACTGAGACTGAAAGAGCGCGCGAATTACCCAGCATCTCATTATCATGAGATTGGTGTTTTGTCTCTAGCAAATGTGGCAGGCTTATCAATTGTTTGTGCGTCTCAGGTGTGAACCAATCAACCTGTCAAACTGAATGGCTTTCAATGTTGTCCCTCTTGTTCTTGATTACTGTGTGCAGATAATGTGGTTTAATATCATGGGTAGGAAATGTGACTGCTGGAACATTTAAAAACAAAGTTAAAAAAAACACTAAATATTATTGAGCTGCACAAAATATACTATTTTAAGCAGCTTTTCTCTATTCAAACTTTTTATTGCTTATTTATCGCATAGGCCTATAACAATTGATTTGACCATGGTGGGGATGTGAGTCTGTGTTTTTTCATTGATTAAACCTCTTGTGGGGGGTGTCAGGCCTCACATATTGTTCCCTTAACACATAATACCATACCATACCACATTTATTTATATAGCACTTTAAATATAACCAACATTGTGCCAAAGTGCTTTACAATATACAAATACAACAATCGTCCAAGATCAATCATACAAGATACAAAGCCACAAAATATCCAATACTCATCATGAAACTGTTGGGAAAGCCAGAGTGTATAAATCAGATTTGAGGTGTGTCTTAAAGACCTGAAGGGTAGGAGCTTGTCTTATACTCAGGGGCAGATTGTTCCAGAGCCTAGGGGCTGCCACAGCAAAGGTCCGGCTGCCTCTGAGCTTCCGCCTGGTTTTGGGGACTGAGAGGAGAAGCTGGTCGGATGATCTAAGTGACCTTGAAGGAACATAGGGTTCCAGTAAACTTGACAGGTACACTGGTGCTAAACCATTTAGGCACTTAAAAGTATACAGCAACATTTTGAAATCAATTCTATATTGCACTGGAAGCCAATGGAGGGAGGACAAGACAGGGCTAATATGATCATGTTTTCTTGAACCTGTGAGCAAACGGGCGGTGGCATTCTGAACTAACTGCAGGCGAGATATGGAGGTCTGACTAACTCCCATATAGAGAGAATTACTGTACTCCAGAAGAGATGTTGTAAAATCATGTTTCGAACACAGAGCGAGATTGACAAGATTTAACCTTCGACAGCCTTCTGAGTTGGAAAAAACTCTTAACTCGTAATAATAATACATATGTAATACAGGAATTCCGTGTGGTGCACTTTGGCGCCCACCAAAGGGCTCTGAGTGCAGTCGGACAGTTTTATGACAGTGCTGCAACAAATAGTCAGTGCATGTTGACAAGCAGTCAGACGGTGTTGTAAGAAGCCAAAGAATGTCAACTGACAAGGAACAGTAATACACTGGATTTTTAGGACTGCCAGTGTTTGCTGCCGATTGTAGAGCAACTTCAACTTTTGGCGTGAGCTGAATTTATTTATTTAATTCTGTTCTTACCTGATACAACTTTCGTTAGATGTCTTTCTCGAAAGCTGCTCAACATGAGCCAACAATGACACCTATTCAATACAGCAATGGGTTATGGATAATGCTTTTTTAGGACCAGGTTGTTTTTGTTTATTAGCTGTAAAAATGGAAATATTGGGATCTTGACATACTTTCGTTTCAGGATTCTTTGGCTTTTGGAGTTAGCCTCCAGTGGAACTTGAGGAACTGCAGTTTTTTACTCTTTCACATAAGATTAATTTTGCCTAAGGTTTCAAAAGTTTGGTCATCCTAACCCTAGTCAATGAGGAAGTGCCTCACATCCGCAGTCTTTCTAACAGCCAGCAGGGGGAGACACGGCCGATTGACAAGAATGTTTATGAAATCAAATGTGAAAATTAGCTTCTCTGTTGATGTACAATTTCAGTAAACATCTTTGTAATGGTTCTATCTATGGTCTCCTTTTCTACTTTGAAGTCTTCTGAAATATAGCTTGATGTTCACTTTTTTGAATAATTGTTTTAATGGACGTACAAATATTTATAACGCATGTCTTGGTTAAGGGCGTGGCAACTTGTGATTGTTATTTACCACTGAAGCCCGTCAACCAGGAAAGTGATACAATGAAGCATATCCACCCTGTAATCCAAAAGTTGCTAATGTCTAAAATATTGAAATTGGGTCTTCAAAATAGGAGGATTAAAAAAAAATGGGTGAAGTCAATTGGAATAATGAACAAAAATATACGTGCAGAAATACAGATTCCATTATCATGCATTTTATTGCTTTTGATATTGCAATCAACAGTTCTATTAATATTTAATGCTGGAGTGTTATCAGGGCTTTGGCCAGTGCTTTGAATGCTGCGTGACTGACCTGTGAAGCCTTTATCATTTAAGTCATTTTTAAGTGTATTTGCCCTTGACCTTGACCATAGTTTCCCAATTTGATGTCATCATACATTCGACGTCTTTGGGCCATAGTGCTTGTGATCCATTTGCTTTAATTAATTATGAATTATTAATCAGTTTCATTTCTGTAATCCCATGTAAAAATAACAAACCATCCTTGATTGCAGTTCTACTTTCTACCCAACCTTGCATGTACTGATAATAATGCTGCTGGTTATTTATCCAAAGATCCAAACATGCACACATGTTAATGTTACACTGAGGAACAGGAAGCAAGATGCTGACTAGTCAATTGACAAGCTACAATATGAAGATGATTTCCGATGTAATTGTTTTTGGTCTAATTACAAACCCCTGGAACAGAGTGCATTTGTGTTTACACATGGGGATTCTACAAACCAGTATCTCTGCAAACACAAACTGTTTGCAAATGAACCCACATTTCAGGAGGAAGTATTTCTAAGGAATTTGAATAAACAAACAGTTGCTTTTGAATCCTTATCAAACCAAAACAACATTTCACAGCTATGAATCATCGTCCAACTAATAGAAACCCAATCTTTAGTGCCAGTATGCCTTGCACAGCCAACAAACCCCCCCTTGATTAATCAAAAATGGCATTAATTTACTTGAGACTACAAACACATCCCCTAAGCAATCGTATGCACCAAATTTAGAGCTTACATGAAAAGAATGACATTGCTCTGCCCTTTTTTTGAAATAATTTTTCTGTTCGATTATCTGAAGTCTTTTTGAAATGCCACTTTTTCTCGCTAGCGTATGGATGTGTATTCATTCCGGCAGAATGGGCACCCATTACACGCTTTCAGAGACTGTGACAGCAGCCTTCAGTGAGGAAGCCAAACACTTCACAGCTCAGACAATGTACCCCGGCAGACACACAAGCATGCACTCGCAGATTCAGATACACACAAACTCTGACACAATGCACATTGACGAGATGAAAGGGCCAATTTATCAAACCACCAGCCAAGGCAGGCCTGAGGACGTATAGTGCCAGCACTGGTCTGGAGAAAGAGGGCAGGATGTGCCTCTGAGTGAGTGTGTTTAACTTTGTGTGACTTTACTTTTTTTTTAGCTTGACGGTAAAGTCATTCCTCTTAACGTAACATGCACTTTTGCCTTTGGTAAAAATGTCTCCAGTAAAGAACATCAGTGTTAACAGTTATTCAAATTGACAAGACAAGAAAAAAAATATTCCTGTGATTGTCAGGTGCTGTGGTGTGAACGAGAGAATTAATGTGCATTAGTTTGTTAGGAAGAGACTTAGAGGAGAGATAGTGTCCAGGGTCTGTCCCATGTTATGTCTCAATAAACTGCAGGATCGATGTTCATTCTCAGCATTTACTGCATTTACAAACCCAGACTAATCCACTATTAGAATACTACGTGACAAAGCTGCAGAGTAGATATAAGGAGGGCTTGGGAGAAGGGTTGTGTTCAGAATGTGTCCAATATTCTTTCTGAACATTTCACAGCTCTCTGTTGTGTAAGGACATCCTCTCTGCTGGGCATTGGTCAGTTGCAGGGAGGAAGTCTTGAAACTGTTCATCTTTCTGAGGAGAGAAGAAGGAATTGAGACTGACACAACAATAAAGAATCTCATTTGATTTAGGATCACACTTATGACAGTGACAGATGTGTTGTTGAGCTCATATACACCAGTATTGAACTCTTGGACAGTGACATGATGGAGGCTCTTCCTGGAAAATAATTGAAACAAGAAAGTCCGCAGTGATGCTCTCTTCTGGTATTTCATTCACTTATCAGTCCTCTTATACATCATTGATTTTCATAAATCAATTTGCCTAGATTCCACAGCTGCAAAATTGATCACATTGATTTGAGGAGCTGCTCATCTACCTGAAAGGATTCCTTTCTTTGTAGTCTGGCTGATGGTAGATTTCATCGTTCAGTGTTGAGGACCTCCCATCTGCATCAAACTGTTCTTCCTTTTTTAATTAAAAAAACAAACAAATGTGTGTCTCACTTTAAACCGTTAATTGTTTCACCTGTGGGTCAAGCTTCATTTATCAACTGTGAACTGTCAACATGTAAAGCAAAAGTATGAGTCTTGTGTTTGTCCTTCTTATATTCAATTATACAAACTCAAAGAGCACTACTGTGTCTGAAGCTGCAGCGGAGCAGTTCTGGATGTAACATATTCTTTTATTCTTCAGCCAACTTCACTGACTGTCATCATTGGCACAGAGAGCATCATATCAACCAGCAGACATGAGATGCACTGTCTGACCTCACACTGCCCTCGTTTTCTGTCACCTTCCTCCACTTCCATAACAGGCACTTACCAGGTTTCTGGTTATTCTCACAAGCTTTTAAAGTTTGAAACAGTTTGTCAATCTCATGTTGTTGATGCTGTTTTGCTTCTTGCTGATGCTGCCAACCCTAAACCCAGAATTTCATCTTCCATCAAGATGTTTCACTCTGTGTGATGTCTACAATGTTGCAACAATCAATATGAAATCTACGTGAAAACATTAACATTTATTAAAACAGTCTGGCACTGGTATAAAATTACCATGATTACAAAATTATACACATATTACTTTACATAGTGTTTATTAACAATTCATATATCAATGGAAGGGTTTTCCATATGCTTCATCCTAAATAGAACTTTGTGTAGAAAATTTAATGGAAGGCAAATCTGCGCTTTGGATAGTGGTACACCAGATTTTATTTTCACTCCTCATCTAATTCCCTAGCTGAGCGAGTGGTTATATTTAGCTGTGAATATGCATGTGTTTATGTTTGAAGGGGAACATTTCAAGCATTAGCCCTCTCATTTTGTGAAGTCCGGTCCAGTTCGATGCATCTGTTGGGTTTTGGCTGCTGGGATTCTGGACCAGTTTGCTTGATTCGGCTCCAAAGTCTGAGGGCAGCCTGCCGGCATTGCCAGTTGGTGACGGGTGTGCTGCCTATTATGTATGGGGGAGGGGGGAAAGTGAGGTGAGCTCCAAGAATCATCGTCCCAAAAGTATTCACAAAACTGATATCCCTTTTTTTTGTCCACCACAGACCAGAGACACAGAAATAGACCTGGACTCCAGGTCAGTGAATAAGGTAAGTGATTAAGAACACAGAAACCTGATGATACAGACAAATGTTCTCTCCAATAAAGTGTTTATTTGACAGCTGAGGGGTAATACAGAGATAGAGATTTGATTTCTAGAGCATCAGCAACTCTTACAGTCAGATCACTTACAAGCAGCCATATTTAGAGGACAGCTGACACTGAGAGCGTTCAGAAAGCGCTTCATCAAACTTAACATGATCATGTCAACGCTTTAAACATCAAACCATGAGCGAGGACAGAAGAGCAATTCATATCTACAGTATCTTCTTATGATTAATGCCTTCTCTAATATCCACTCCTTATCGAAACACCGGAAACTTTAAACCAGCTTTTGTAATGCAAAGATTGGCAGTAGATGTGCGTGCCTCTTGCCTTACGTAAGCAAAATTATGACACATTTTTAATCATGCTAAGCTCGCCGTGAACTTAATTTCAGCCTACAAAAGCTGTCAATTTATTTATGCACGCCCTGCAAACATTAAGTGGCAATTCATTAGCTTTTAACCTTTTCCGTTTTCTCATTACAACAACTAAATATATAAACAAGGAGAGTGGCTCTTTGAGACGTCAAGCTGCTCGGCTGTGAACATGATTTACTCAGAGGTGGCAGACAGATCTATGTCAGTGCCGCTGTACTAACATGATACCTGTCATCAGATGTCTGCAGCCGTATTTTTATGCTACCAACACCTGCAGATTTTGAATATGCATGAGAGTCTGTCGTGGGGTTTGATGTATGAGAAGAAAGAAGAACATCGTTTTACACTGAATCTTAATTAAGAATTCAAAATATATCTTTGTCAAACTTTTCTCAATCCTTTTCTTATTTTTCATTAAATAGTGTGTTTAAATGATGTACTAAACACTTGAGTGTATAAATCAATGGGACACAGCTGTAGGAAAGAAATGACTTTCATTGACCTCCAACCATTTTTTATGTATTCTGCTGCGCTGCATTACTGCCCTACTCTTTCTGAAGCTCTATAAACATGATAAACATGGCCATCTAGAGGAACAATGAACACAGTGCAAGTTTCATCAATTCACTTTATACGGCGGGTTCTCAAAATGTATTTCCTGTGATCCATTTGGTTCTATTCACAGACTTTTGTTTTCTACAAAGTGTCACATTATGTCAGATTGTTTGATTTAAGGGTCAGAAGGGCAGCCTCAGGATGTGTTTTGCTACCATTTTATCACTGGTATGTAACATAGTTTTATCTTAGACCTTCACCAACACTCCCTAAACAGTTCTTGAGGGTTCAAACCCCTTTTTTTTAAAAACAAAAATAACCCAAACAAACTCTTCAGTCAAGGCCATGTAAAGACAAAAATAAGGTTGTATGCAATTGCCTCAGTAATCATTCAAGTGTATGAAATCAGGCCCAGAGTATCCTGACAAATTATATTGTGATACTTGCTGCCATCAAAATTAAAATGCCGTCTTAAAATTGGATTATACAACACTGTTACAAACCTACAACCACAGCCAAACAATTAAAAAGACACATTTAAACGCCTGTTGTAGGATGCATAGAAAGACACAAGGTGGCACTAGAGTGCTGCTGATGTTTTACTATGTCAGAGCATAACAAGAGAGAAAAAAGTCTCAATCTCAGCAATGTTTTATTACACGCAATCATCAGAGTGCCTCCATTTAAACCAACATTAATTAGATTTATGGCATATTGAGTTTACACTCTGGAATTGAGTTTTCTTTACTGAAATCACTTTGAGTTGATTTACTCCATCTTTTCCACTTGGTTGCCCATAATTGGATCCAAATGACTCAGTCCTCATTACAGACGTCTCCCTGGAATTTAAACACTTGTGTTCACTCTCTGTGAATCTCTGTGTGCTTGTGTGTGTGTGTGTGTGTGTGTGTGTGTGTGTGTGTGAACCTGAAAGAATTTGATTATGTTGCAGTGTAAACATGCATTTACAGTCGGTGAACTGTGCGATATATCCTCTTATGTATGGGTTTTAGATCAGAGTTTACTGTGTGCTTTTAATGTTCTCAGCCATATATAGAGCTTTGCCCCCTGGCCAACATGACTGAACTCCTCTTGGGTTTTAACAGGGAGGCTGGGTCATCTTAATCCCCTAAATCCCACTTTCTACCTCATCAAATCCCAGCCTTCCACTCTCAAGTCTCCCCTTCGCTCCAGAGGATCTTTTCTTGATCTCTCTGGTATAAAATCAGGAATAATTCATCTGGGCCATGCATTTTCCCACCAGCATCAGATTATAAAGATACCCACATGCATGCATGTGCACACATTAAACTTAATTTCACATGTATTCATGGGAATGCCAGCAGTTGACTTTACACATTAATCTCTCCATCATAGTTTTTAAACATCTTTAACTACAAGCTCTATCTAAAGTCTGAGAATTTCCGTCCTTTGTGTATCCATTCCCCTCTGAACAATGAAATGATCCTCAAATGGTTTTCTTCTAAATCACCAGAAATCCTTTACAACCACCAGGATGAAAGTAAAGCAGGGTTACTCTTTCCATAAGCCATTATTCTTATTATTCTAAACAAAAGAGCATCAGCTTTAACTTCTGGACTTGTGGTTGGAACTAAACAAAAAAAAAAGGCCTCTAACTACAGTACAACCGTCATGCATGAAAGACTGTAGATGACCACGAATCAGAATCAGGGTTATTGCAAAGTAAGTTTACACAGATACAAGGAATCTGTCTTGGTGTTTTGATTCAAAAACAATGAAGTGAAAACAAGAGTGGATGTACAAATCTGTCGAGGAACTTAAAAAGATTCACAGTCAAATATTAGAAAATAATACAAAAAGGAAACATGTGCACTGAGATGTACAGTTGTGCATGAATGTGCAAGGTGATAATAAGTGCACATGTCTTATAGAACAAATAAGTGTGCATATGTGTGGTGATTGATATTCCCTCTTTGGTTGTATTGGTCCAGTAGATATTATGTCTAGTGAGTTTGGGTTCTACATGGGGCCTTCAAAAGGGAATGAGCGTGTGCATTGTGTTTGTTTGATGGAAAACTTGTGCAATCTAAACCAGAACACGGGTTCTCATTTGGAACAACATGGGTTTTAAAGTCAATAAAATTCAACAGGCACCCAATAACATGTGTACTTAGCAAACTCACAAATAAAACAACAACATCCCGACAAATACAGCAGCAAAGTGCATCAGGGGAATACAACTCTGTTCTGTAAGGTATTGGCTTTCTTGCTGTTTCTGCCCTCATGATGAAATTCAAGTGGATATCACGGACAAATATTTTAAAGTATGAAAATTGCTGCTTCCTTTTGCATCTGTTGTAGTTTATTACAAAACACAAAAAAACACATGTGACTGATTAAACCAAACAAACTAAAATGAACAATGTGTTGTTCATGAAAAGTTCCAAAAGTAACAGCCAAGCATGTAAATAACAGTGCTGCAGGAATAACGTGCACGAGTGTGATTGAGGGAGGAAAAAGAGGCTTCGCTCTACATCTGCAGCTGGAACGTGTGCATCTTTTGTTGCATACTTCAAAAGCAAAAACACCGAAACACAGTGATTTATCTGACCAATTATGCATTTTGTTGCAGAATGTTTTTGTTTTTCTCAAGTCTAATGAAGACATAATTGTGTCAAACCTAGTGTTTACGCAGCTGGCCGCCAAAAACATCCTCCAATACTCACCAGGGAGCATAATACAGAGACGTTTCTTTTCTTTCGCTTTTGCAACTTTCCTTTCCATGACATCTTCAAAATATTGAAGATCATATTATGGCTTTACATCTGAATTTAAAAGTCTTTATTCATGTTTTGAATTACTATGGTAAAAACGTGCTTGAACGATTTTTGAACTTGATACCCAGTGAAACTCAATGAAATGTACAAGAATAATTGAAATGAACCCAGAGCTGGAAATGCTAGAAAGATGGTTTTGATAAAACAATATGTTTTGTTAAGAGACTATTTTAAACAAGTATGTTAGTTATAAACCGTACAGCATATTGATTCTCATAATGTAACAATCTCCGCTGTAAGGAGAAATCCAACCGTCTGTTCACAATGTGATTTGAGTTGCATGTTTCGTACCTTGTTCCTGCAGGTCAGCCAAATGGCTACCTCGGCGAACTTGGCCTGCCCAAATGGAAAATGTAATAACACCTTGCAAGTGTTTGAACAGAGAAAAAGAAATGGGGGCTTGTTAAGCCATCAGAAAGCATGACCTGTCAGGCCTGTGCTCGGTTCAGTGTGTGTGTACTTTGTGTGATAGATGTGTACATATCCATTTGTTTGTGTGAAGACTGTTATTACATTAATTCAATATTCCATCATTTACTGCATGTTTCTCCTCCAGCTTCTGTCTTGTTTGCCAAAACATGACTGACAGCTGTGCAGTGGTTCTCTCTGATGTGTTTGTGTGTTTGGACCTTGCTCAATAGGTCAGTGATTTATGTCTCAGGTGGGCACAGCAGAGTTTCAGATGATACAGAGATCAAGTGTGTAATTCCTGTGTGTTTTTCACGACTCAGTGGTGTCTCTCAGGTGAGTGTGTATGTACAGTAAGGTGTCTAGTGGAATGCTCCTGCCTTCCTGCTGCTTTACTCTTCATCCATCATACACTCTGATAACAAGCTGTTTGCCTAATTGTACATGGAGATCTGTCATGCAGGTGACTGCTGAACACGTTGACAAAAGCTCTGTGTGTTTGGCTGCTGCTGTGTGTCCTGTTGCTCCACATCCTCCCCACTGAGGCTGTTCTCAATACATTTACATAACGTAACAAAAGGTCTCGTTTGTCTACCTACTCTAATGTTAGACGACAGTGAGACATCTTGAGTAAGAATCGATCACATGAGGAAGGGATTTTGGGACTGTGCTTTGTTTTCGTATGCAGGGACTGTGTGAGAGTATGTTTTTAAGAGTGTTGTCATCTGGGAGCCAATGGAGACCATAAATGGACAGAAGTCATGCACATTGTTTCATCAGAGGTTAACAGGCTATGAACCTCTTTGTCACAGACAAAAATAATAGTTGTTTTAGCATTGACTTTACTCTTAATGACACTTTCAAAATGAACATTAAACTGTATTGAGTAAGACTTGAATTTATGAGTCGGACCATAAAACTGTAAGGCAAATGCTGACTAAATCAATCAACAAAGAAGTAGGGTCATTTTCCCACCTGGTTTAATAGAATTAAATTTATTTTCAACCAGTGGAGACGGCCCCCTGCTGGCCATTAGAAGTCATGCAGGTTTCAGGTCCTTTGAATCGGCTTCTATTACGAAATCAGAGACTACTGTATGTGCACTCCTCATTCCATCCAACCATCCATTCATCCATTCTCTGTCTGTCTGCCGTCTGTCTGTCCGTCTGTTCGTCAGTCCATCTATCCATCACTCCTTCAGTCCATCCATCCATTCTCGGTCCATCAGTCTGTTTGTCTCCATCAGTCTGTCCGTCTCCATCTGTCCATTCATTTATTTTTCAAATTCAGTCTATAATGTATAATCAAACTGTTACTGTATGTGTGTTCAGGTCCTCTAATGAAAATGTGTCCCTTACTGATGTGTCATTTGGAAAAAAAAAGGTTTTGGCATGAGCTTAGGAGGACTGAGACATGTCATCAGCCAGGGACGGACTGGGTGGTTGGGAGAATAATTAGGTGCTGAGACAAACATTACTCATGTTTCTAATGCATCTAGGTCAGCGGATAAAAAATAATACTCAACACTTTAAAGACTCTTATAGAGAACCTGCCAGTAGATATGTATAACATCAAATCTACATCTGCTCAATGTGTGTTCATGCAACTTATACAAATGCAGCTTTCTCACACTCACATATGACCACACACACTGAAACTGATTGTCCCCAAATGCTTAAAGAAGACATTATAATGTGGATAATGGAAGACCAGGTTGATTTGGCTAGCGCCTGTTCAGGGGCCCCTGCAGAGACAAAAGTGAGGCCTGTGCAGGGTCATTTCGTTCAGATAGAGCCGGGTGTCATTGCTTTTTGATGATGCAATGGGTAGTTCTGCCATGCAAATGAATTGGTCCACTGGGTGTTCCGACTATGCTTTATGTGTCTGTAAAGCGCACTGAGCTGTGTTTTATGGTTTGTTTCTGAGCTACCAAGTGGTAACTAAGGTCCTGGTTAACTTAGTTTCTTATGTCATTTGTACGTCTTTCATGGAAATAAAAGCATCTTGTGCTGCCGAAGTCACACATCTCTCAACAACTTCTTTATCATCATTCTTTTCAACTAAATTATATGATAGTAGTATAAACTTAAAGATGGTTGGCATAAAACAGGGACTTTAGAGAATGAGGAGATTAATAGATGAGTAATGAAAAAAATGTAAAAGAGGGCCAAGAGTAATCAAAGACTATTTCAGCTGGAACTGTAGCACAGAGAAGAATGTTTTAATAATCGAAACATCGATCACAAATTAAATGAATATCTCTCTAAAAGCCAAAAGACCTTTTTATTTTCATCTTCAGGGCTGAATTGAATTCATCTCTGTCTTATTCATACACCTACATACTGTATATCACAAAAGCTTGATCACAGAAGCAGCACACTGTCATGATTTAAACAGAACATAACCACGGTGTACTGTACATACAGATACACATAAATATGGATACTATAAAAGTCCATGCATGCCCATACTGTATATGGACATAGAGCAGTGCCAACTATAACATCCATACATCAAGAAAACCTCCAGACTTTACTGCTAGACTGTGATATCCAATATGTAGGGCTGACGGATAGCAGGGAGGGTCCACAGGTTTCAATTAGTTCTCCATGATTGATAAATGGAACCCACATTGTACAAGGAAGCACTACACTTTCGCTTCGTCCTACATTCCTTCATTCATGTCTCTCATCACTGTCTAATTGACATTTAGCTGCTTCAGTGGTTTTGTGTGTGTAATAAAGTGTGTGTTTAATATTTCTTTTGTGGGTACTAGGGATGTAATAATACACTAAAGTCACAATACAATAAAGAAATCAAAAAATGAAAAGTCAAGTAAATAGTCATAAATATGATTCTTGTTTTTGAATGATCTTGCAATGACAGTACAAAATCTTATGTCTTTACAAATGCATTTTCATTTTGAGGTTATTGTGACTATTAAAACAATGCATATTTTACATTATAAAAAGTTACACTAATAATCTCTGAAGTAAAATCGCTTTTTGATGACCATGTCAGCATAGACAGTGTTGACTTTTGGGGCTTCTGCAACCAGCCTCAAGAACCTCAAAACCAGTGCCACAGATTGGAAATGTGTTTAAAGTTCATGAGTATGCGTGCCAGTGTGTATCTTTGTTTAGATGCTTTTAAATTAGTCAGTAGCTGATGATGACTCATAACCTGTGCAAGGCAACGCAAAGCTTCATGCTTCTCATTCATTTCAAGTGACGTAGTATTTAGAGGAAATTAAAAGGCAAATTAGAAACCAGACTAAACACATTGTTTTACCTGTGTGTGTCAGACTAAACAAGATGTGGAGATACTTTGGATCTACAGGTTGTCATTTGGTAAACAAATGTGTGGAAAAACCCAATCAGAACAATTACCACATTGTCTCAGCTGCAGTGGCCGGTAATAACAACTGACATCACATAGCTGAATACTTGTGGTTGGCCAACTGTGTATACGTATGCATGGGTAAATGTAAATCTGCATGTGTTTGCATGCACATGTTCATGTGTGGCAGGTCTGAGTGAAGCTGAGACGCCAGTATGTTTGCACAGACCGTAATCATATTTAATGATTCTGCCAGGCAAAGACACACATGTACTACTGCCACCCTCCAAATTTTCACCAACCCCTCCCTCTAAGGACATTATTCCCCTACTCTCTTATTTACTCAGGCCAGTAGCACTGCCATGGCAACCAGCAGTGTTTTGGAGAGTGCTTGTTTAGGGAATGTGTGTCAGGGGACAGATTAGCTAACACATGGGACCCTCTCTACTTTTGCAGGCACCTGAGAGTGGAGGAAGTGAAATTGGGGGGGGGGGTGTAAATCCACAAGCAGAATACCAGCACTTTTTTTTTTTAATTAAACCTTACTTTTATAAATACTGGGAATGTTGGCGATGTACAATATCCACATGTGACCATGCAGCTCTGCACCATTATGTCTGTATGCTATGGTTTGCAGCGGCTGAACTTGCGTTTACTATTTCAGTTTACAAAAGCACTGAAGCCTCTAAACTAAGTCAAGTTATTGTTATAAACATGGTATGGTCTGTGAATATTTGTCAAATATTCTCAGAAGAATACATTTCCTGCTCGAAGTTGAGTATCAGCATATATCTGCAGCGCACCAGTGTACTGTTGCAGGCATGCAGAGGCTCCTGGGACAAAATGGGATTTTTTTTTTTTTTTTTTGCATGATACCCATCTCCATACTAACTGGTATGCCAGACAGTAAAACCTAGCTGAAGCCATGACATCAGAGAAGCTGTTTTCCTGGTTACAGCTTAAAGAGCTGCAAGCCTTTTGGCACTGCTGGTCTGAAGTTTAATGCTGACCAAGATAAACTCAGCTCACATCCTCCCTCTCATAAACCAAAATCTCTTATGACACCTCCTCAAAACAAACCTTGAAAGGCCTCATCATCATGGGAAAACATCATTTGCATCTAACTTTCTCTGGCTTTCTCCTTACCTTCATGAAACTATGGGGGTTACGGAAAACACAGGATTATTCTCTTGCAAAATGTCGGAAGAACATACAAAAAAAGAGAAATCAATGTATGCAGTTTTTCTATTTGAGCTTAGAATAAATACACGCAAAACCATTCCTTTAAAATTATTATAAAAATAAGACCAGTAGAGGGCAGTCATGTGTAGTTTAAATGAATATACAGTAGATGGTTACCTTTCTTAAGATAAAGTTTTCAGATGTCCAGTCTTGTTCCTGGCCTCCATGTATTTCTGACTGTGTCAGGCAGTCATGGTGAGTTTTCCCCATCCAGTAAAGAACCTAAAGATGGATTGGCCTGATGAGGAATCTGGTCCTTTGCAGCGCTCTGTATGAGACAGATGTGTGGCTACTCAACACAGCAACAGATTTCTCATTAGATTAGCTGTAGTTAGACATCCTGCAGATAGAGCTGCAGTATGCATGAACACAGAGCTGATGCTGACTATAACTCAACTTCAAAGGGAGCGGCTCCTTGGTGTGGTCGGAGTGATAAAACTGCCCTTCAATGTAAGAATGTTAATGATCAGGGCTGCTTTTGATGGAAGAATATATATAGAGCTAAGTGAGAGCGTGTGAAAGAGCCTAAGTGGGTGTATGGGTGTCTATGGTATTTCACAATAAAGGCTGCAAAAAAAAGTACTTGACTATAATACTTGACATAGTAATACATGACAGAAATGCAGAGATAAATGGCCTGTTAGAGCTTAATGAAGTATCAGTGGAGACACTCCAGTGTTGCTGGACAAGCTCGGAGGTCGCCGCAGGTTTAGAGTGTGTGTGACCGCAGACGCAGATGAAAAGAGACCGTGCGAAAGTGAGGCCTGCTTAGCCATGTTAGAGGCTAATTCACAGAACCACTCAGGGGAAATTATGAATCAGAATGTTTTGGACACTACAACTAGAACTGGAACTCAGTGAGAGAGGGCGAGAGAGGGAGAGAGAGAGGCGCAGCAAGAGGGGCATGGAAAGAATCACAGAGGATTTATGATGTCTGAGCCCTCCTGTGAGAGGGCCTTTTCCTTTGACAGGCGAGGAAATACTTCAACAATCTGTCTCCCTTCTGACACCAGTGCGTAACAGACACAAACATGCCCCCCCTTAACCCACCAGTGCCCCCTCACTTTCCCTGTATTGCTCTTCATGTGCCCTGTCTTTAAATCTGCTTGTAATGATGCAGCTCATTGAAAGTGGTGAGAGCAGAGGAAAAGCGGGACTGGGAGGGAGAAAAAAATGAAGAGGAAAGAGAGGGACACATGCAGTCCCCTGAGCGCTCAGGGAGTCCCGAGCTGTGGAAAATGTGCACTCGTCGTGTCTTCATCCTCCTCTAGAGAGCACAGTTTCCAGGAAGTGTAGGGGTTAAGCACACACAGTTTGGCAATGACATTTCACCCCTGAGTAGCCTAGCGTATCTGCTAAGTGGTTCTCTTTGAGTCCTCCACTCAGCCTGGCAGCTTCTTGGTCCATTTTCACACAGTAGCAGAAGCTTGATGATGTAAATTATGTGTCACGTGGCTTTTGTAGTTCATGATTAACCAAGCTGACATGTCACTGTACAGTGTAGCTTGTTTTATTAGCTTGCAAAAATGCACGTCCACTTTACCATTGATGTACAACTAGCCCAGTGCAGCTGAGCCATGCTAGCCAACAACAGGCTTTGGTTTTGTTGCTATTCCCAAATGCCTGCAGGCATTAACAACGTGGCTTTGCATTGTGATTTTTAATGCTTTGCTCCTGTGAGCGTAACCACAGGCTTTTCTACTAGTTTTTTCCTCTTCTCCACAGCTGACCCATTTCTGACCCGTTTTTTCTTGTCATGCCTGATATTAGAAAAGTTTAATCATTGCTGGGAGACATACAAAGAGGATTAACATTCCTGGGTCTCCCACACTCAGACGTTGCCCCTCTCCCTCCCATTTCTCCTCAGTTTGGTCTCTCACCCCTCGCTTTTTCTTCTTACACTTGTTGACCACTTTCTTTTGTTACTCAGTTCTCCTTCTTTCTCTGAAGAGATAGTTCTACGTCTTGTCTCTTGTTTTTCTGTAAAAGTAGCAGAGAACTGGTGTAATACTGTACATTCCCAGAGCTGAATGACCGAACCAGATATTGAATGTAGCTCTTGTTTGTGTCTTCCTCTTTCTTTGTTTATTTGCATCCATGCAGGATATGACCAAATTGTTTGTATTTGTGCTGGACAGTTGGACTGCAATTACAGCATTTCACCGTCGAGTCTTCTTTAGTTCTCAGCCTGAGGGCTGACTGCGCTGTGTGTGGTGTGCGGGCTCCCTGGTGCCATGTCCTCTGTAATACATACAGGATGTGTCTGCTGTCTGTGTATACTATATCAACAGAGCATCTGTACTCTGTCACCTACTGTACACAGTGATCTCTGTCTGGACAGTTAAAGCAGGGCTGTATTTTAGTTAGTAATGAGTTTGAAGAGAGAATAGTATGGTTACAGCATGCAGCTCCACGTTTCTTCTATCTATAACTGATCATGTGTGCATGCTGACGCCCACTTCTACAGACACACACACACACACACACACACACACACACACACGCACTTACTCCCTTCTAACACACCTTCCAACTATTCAGCAAAGGAATGAATGGCTATATCTAGATAGGGGAGTATTCAATGTTATTCAGAGTGCATCAGCTCCAGGTGCACATTTGACCTTTGAATGTAAAGACAGATCAACAGTCAAATCTTGTTTTGCACTTTAGATTTGTAACATGAGTTAAAACCAATATGAAGGTCCAGAGTATGAAGGATTTTCAGGTGAGATTGTAACACAGATTTGATCCTGGAAGTCCGTAACCCATCAAATTGTTAGTGTACTTAAGCATTCCACATGTATGTTTTCTATGTGAGGCCATGTGTGGGCTCAAACCAGATATCTTTGTCTCGCAGCCAAAGAGCAGGCTAGTATTTCCAGAGTTTGTTTGATGTATGATGCTATCTACTGGATGTATAGCATCACCTCAGTGCTGTCTCCAGATTGATGAGTAGCCTGCCCGAGGCTATACAGTAGAGACTCAGCTGGCCTTTAAAGTTCTTTGTTGATGAAGTCCGCCATCATCAGTCTCAACCTTGTTTCAGCTGTCCTACATCATACATAGACGCTTTAAGTATTTTCTGACTTATAGTGCTTGTTATAACTAATTTGGGCCCTCACATAAACATTGTTATAAACTACACTATTAAAACAAAGAGAGATTCAGGTAGCCAAAATCAGAGTAGAACAAATATTAGGCTTCATCATGATGTGTTCGGCCTTTCTAAAACCATTTCAACTCTGGTGTTTTATTCAGTCAGTGTCTGCATCCCTTCTGGGAGAAAATTCCATTGCTCTTTAATGACATACTGTATTAAACCCCTGCTTTTTTTTTATTGCTGTTAGGAGTTAGTGAAGAGCAAAATGACACGCGCCAATCCAACATGTCAAATGTAATAAGTGTTAAAATGGGATTGACATGGACATCTTTACATATGGTTCCCATCATGTCTATGCTAAACCAAATATTTTAGCAACCTTCAGGTCCTAGCCGATACAGTACATCACACAAATATGATTCCAAAGGTTGGCTTTGGATTCATTGATAGATCTCATGACCTTGACTAGATTAATGTAAAACAAGTCACACTATAAGAGAGCTGTTGTGACTGCCATGTGGAGCCTCTATAGACAACAGTTTTAATGACTGTGGCGCTGTATTGCCTAGCAGTGATGTTGCCTTATGTACAGAGGGTATTGTCATAGCAGAGAGAAATGATTCCCTGCGAGTCTCAACGTCATCTTTTGGTATTGTATTGATTTAGAGCCCTGTGTTTACTGATTGTACATACTGTGCCTTGATATCTTTAAAGAGGATTTGTTGAAAGTTGATTAAGAAATGAGGTTTACCAATTCTTTTAGCATTTACCCTTGTTGTCAATGTTGGTCAAGTAAGTGTTAAATGGTAAAAAGATTTTTAATGACAATTGTCTTTGCTCTGCCACATTCTGACCCCTCTCTGCCTCAGCGTCTCAGAAGCTTTCATCAGCCACAGAGCTGTTCTCCTCAGCCTATCATCAGCTGTCATGACTGCTTTGAGAGGCCCCTGCTCTTACTCACACACATCCACACACACTAAGGTGACACAGCACAGGCTATACTTCAAGGTTAGGACTAAACGCTTCAGTCTTTGATGATATTTCAGCCACAAAAAGAATGAGAGCCGTTTCATCCTTGACTTGTTTGTTTTGTACAACGTTCACTGTAATCCCCGATATGTGACTTTTCTCTCGTGTTTGCTATGTTTTTAACTCTGTGTAGGAGAATCAACCTTTACCCGGAAACCTCAGCACACACCCTAATTGATTGCTATTTGTCATTGACCTGAACGGTTGCTACACACATACACATACATACATGCAAAACGCCCCTCTCTGATACGATATCTTCTCCAAAGGCATAGCTTGTTGACAGGTAGCCAATAAAGCCATCATCTTCCAGAGAAACGGGATGAATTATTGGTACCATTCTGTCTCTGTCTCACTGAATACACATATCCGTCTCCCCTGTAGTTACTTTGACAAAGACATGACCCAGTTTTTACCCTGAAGGCTTGCAACAGGCCTTTATCATTACAGGCTTTTTCATGGTACATGCGTATCCCTTCCACCCTGTCAGCGGACACCGCAAGCATACTTTTCCTTTTCAACTACTCTTATGTAAGTCGTCTTAATCCTTGGGAAAAAAATCCTTGGGAGCTCCCTTTAAACATTCAGTTTGGCTAATAAAACATGAGCGGTTACATGTGCTGCCTGCTGATTAAATACATCAGACATTTACATGCCACATTAGAGAGGGGTTGCTTTGTGGGAGTAGATTTCTGCTGATCCTTTAGCTTTAGGTTTCTTCATGCATAAATGTTGAGAAAGCGAAGCTAAAATGAGAGTGTTTTGTTTTTGATTAATCATGTCTTTACTTGCTGCTAGAAGCTGAAACTATAAGGCCTCTTCTAGGGCGCTGTCTCGAGTGTGACTAACTCTTAGAGTCCCTGATGTTGTTGGGAAAATCTGTGTGTTTGCTTTGGTGCTGGGAAAACCTGTAAAAGTCTATTCTTAGCCTTTGAAAAATTAAATCAGGCAGCCGCAAAGCTGCTGGCTGTGAACTGAGTGACTGTATCTTGTTAGCGTCTGGTAAACATAAACACCGACACACACATCAGCGGCAAACCTGTGTGTTTCAAGTGTAACCATGAGGTAAATTAAAGGTGTGTACATGTGCATGTATGTTGTTTGTGCTGCATGTATGGACATGTATGTTTGTAAACTCAGGTCTATATCTGTCTATGTGTGGATGAACCAGTGCAGCACAGTTTGACCGTTGTTTGATGAGTTTGGCACAGGAAGCCGTTGATTTGTTGACTTGTCCCTCTACATCAACAGAGCTGCCAGCAGTAGATCTGCACTCAGTGAAATTGCAGAGAGAGAGAGAGAAGGGGGGGGGGATTCAGTGCTGTGCTGGGCCAAAGAGTTGTCATTGCTCCAAACAGATTATTTTCTCATCTATACTTCTCGTAGCATATCGTCATGATATCAACACATACAGTTAAATGCGATTATGTATTTGTTTCAGGGGTCATGGAAATCAACTTCTAACTCTCTTGCACTCTCTTGGCATTAAGTACTCTTTTTTAATATCACCTTTAAAGGGACCCAGTGACAGTAAATGCTGATCTCGCTCCAACTTCACTATCAGTATTTGTAATAAAGTTAGCAACAATAGCTATATCATCCCCAGTGTGTTTTACAAATGAAAGCAGCCTGATTTGAATGAATAAATAAGCAATACCTGGATATATATTTACGTTTGGTTACTACATGGCACAGGCACATTCTATAGCTAGATAATTCATGTAATTAAAGTAATTCTGCTTAAGTCTAGTCTAATGATAACGTGTAGATTCTGCTGCCAGGGGGCTCTCAGTCAGTCCTACGATACGTCGAGGCTTGCAGGGTTTCTTTGCCACCCAATTCTGTAAGTTTAAAGAAGTCAACATTGACCACTTGTTTCACACAGAAATTGTAGCCAAGATTATTTAACTCTTTCATGGCCCCAAACTCCACCTCAAATCAATGTTGCTTTAATTTAATACCCCTCAATACAATTGGGTGTGCATCCATAAAAGGAGCTACAGGTCGCACGATAAATGGAGCCATGGACAGATCCTCTGTATTTGACGACTTGAAAGTGACAACAGGCCAAGGCAGCATAGAGAACAAAAGCACTGGGAAAAAAAGCTCTCATAGCATAAAAAAAAAACAGGTCACCACATTGAATTTTTGGGAATGAGGGGAAGTGTGGATCAGAACGTGACGCCATGCCTTCCAGGCAAAGGCCTTGTCCCCTGGGAAGCACCCATGACACATCTAGCAAGTCCAGCTCATCAAAGGCCTGGGGTGGTGAGTAAACAGAGACTTACTGGTCATTGCTCGGTGGTCAGAAGTGTGAATGAAAGGTTGAGAAATGAGACTAGCTGGGTGTCTGTTCGAAGGAGGGATTTCCGGGAAAAGATTATTATGGACAATACATGACAAGAGAATGAGGTGGCAGGGTGGTATTTTGTTTTCTACTGTAAGAATAGATCAGTATAGTCTTGTTCACTTGCAATGCATGTTCACAGCACAGGAATCTCCCTTTGGTAGCTGGCTGTCATTTTGTATCACCAAGGCGAGTGCGCTCCTTCCATCCAGCAGATTGTCTATTCTGCAACTGCTGAGCCAGCTGCTCGTGTCCCGCATTTTAAAATATTACTGTGTGTATGTGCAGAAGTGTGAACGTTTGTGTGTGCTGACTGGCAGTGATGGCTCTTTTCTTTATAAGCTGGTGTCGACAGGCAGAGACAGAGGTTGTGTAGAGTTAGACGAAGGGGCCAGAGGGGCACTTTCAGATAGCTGAAGGTCAAAACAACCAAGGGCTTCATCGTCACTCACTCACATTGACTGAACTGGCCACTGATCTTGTGTACATGTTTTTTCTCATGTCATTCCACACTCTCTCTTCATAGGTTCTGACAATTTCCCCTGTCCTGTATTTACTGTTGCACATTACGATGAACAGTATAAACTTATTTCATGTACAACTCATCTCTTTGGAGATTGGCCTTAACAAATACAACCTTCCTCCTTGCTGTTGCTTATTCAGACTCCTATTGGACGGAGAAGCCTTTACACTGAATCAACTACAAGCATTGAGGCAACACTTGAAAGCATATACAGTAAGCCCCTGTAGATTATAACGCTAATGTATTGCACTTATCTGGATTTGTACATTTTTGTGACTTTTTTGTTTAAGGATCAGCTTAAAAACATTGCACTTGACAGCTCTAACAAAGCATTGTAAAGGGGGAGCAGCTTCTCACTTTTACATAATGCAAGTAGAAGGATTGTGTAGTCTGTTGTGTGGCTTTAAAAATAGATAATGCTTATCCCATGATCCATTGGGCTCATAACACCCTTTAAGTCCTTGAGAAAACCACAAAGATTGCATGGTGGTCCATCTGACAGCAAGGGAAGTTTCTCTTACTTACAGAAAAATCCATCCCTGCAGACATACCTCATTTAATGCAGGTCATGTGTTACTGTATGTTGAAACAATCTGAATGTTCAGTGTGGTGCAGTGTAATTAAAAAAGCAGTGTATTGTCCCACCATGCGGTCTGGATGGCTGCACCCGCTCCCTCTTAGTGGCTGTGATCTCACTGAGTCTAACTAAACAAATACTTCATCCCTCTGAGGAGGAGGAGGGGCGGGGTGCAGACTCTGCGAGTGAAGGGGAGAGAAATCCGTACCATGCAGCATAATGAAATATGTATTAAAGGAAAGAGAAGGGAGACACGGACATTAAAAAAGACACATCCATATACAGTACTTGACCTTCAGGGCTTCAGATTTTCATTGTATGTAAGCTACAGAAACATGTCTGCTTATTTAACTTCATCCTAACCCACCTGAAGACCCAACGCCAAGAAACTATGAAACTAGAAAGTCAACAAACATGGTGGCATCCAAAGTGTTTTCTAAGTTATAACAGAAGAATGCTTTATGTAGTGCCTCTCTTCATCCTACACTCCAAACTAACTCTGTCACCATGTGCCAGCTTCACTGCTAGTGCGTATCATTTAGGCTATTTCAGCAATCTGTGGAGCAATGACTTCATCACTGTAAGATTGATTTAAGTGCTTTCAGATGCACGTGCCTCAACTGTATGTACTGAAGAAACATGCTGAGGGTCTGTTTCACCATATTACTTTCAGCTGGTGCATTTTTGCCACATGTGTATCGGGTTTACAGTTATTCACGTGAAAAAAAACTGGTTTAAAGTCAGACTTTGCAATTAATTGCAATTTAACGGTAATCACAATATGAGCTGCTGCAATTAACACATCACAAAAGTCTGAATAAATCCAATAAATAACCCCAAAGTAATGATTATATATAATTGATATATGGTCATGCTTTTGCATCTTTTTCATGCAGGCAACTATTAAATAGATTGGTGCCAATTTAGTGGGAAAAAAACCTTTTGGTTGTATTTTTGAGTTGCGGGAAGTCTTTGTCTGCTCTGAAGATGTAAACATGAGATTTGCACATACATCATAAAATCATGTTTACAGTGTTTACAGTTTATACAAAGGTTTGAAACATACATTCACAAATACATTCGATGTGAATCTTTGATAATGTGTAGCTTGGGAATCACAGTTTAAAGCATGTAGAACAGCAGATAGAAAAAACAAAACATCTTTTTAAGCTTAAATAAACTCTTTGATTTGTGTTCATTTCCTTCATCCTGCTTCCTATCGTCATTGAAAAAAGAAATAATTTTATGGCAACTTGACTTTTTTTTTCATTTATGTACGGTTCTTTAAAAACATCTCGTCAAACGTCTTTTGGTAATGAAGGTTACCTTCTGATGCCGTTTGTAGCCTTATAGTGTAAAAAGGATTGGACAGAATATAGTAAAAATCTGTATGGAAGGGTGTTTCTGCTGAGGAGTCTTCCTGTTTGTTCATCGTTTTTATCTATGTCTAGAAACAACCACATGAATGGTTTCTGTTTTAGAAAAAGCTCCAGCTCTTAAATGGTTCCAGTCTGGATTTGGAGGAGGCTGACTGATGTGTGGTGAAAACCTGCGTCCTCTCAGTCTCTCTAAAAGGTCTCCAGGAAGCTCTGCACTGTGTCTCTCATCCCTTAAACTCTGATGTCTCAAACAGAGACACACATGCAGACACAGTTATGTAGAGATAAACAGATAAAAGTGAAATGTGACATAGGAAGATCCATTTAGACAAATTTGAATAAACAGAGGCTGGGTCTGCTGGAATGCCTATAACGTGCCTGTCCTGGCTAGAGATCAGTGTTCACAGTATTTAAGATAATGAATAGGATTCATACACTTATATAAATATATGTTTAAAGAGTCCAAAACATTGAACACCCATGATAGCAGAGAGAGATTTTTTACATTTTAACATATTCTACATAAATATACAGAATCTGTGGGCACGGGACACAAATTTGGTACTGGGAGTACTCTTATTCTCATCTGTAGTATGCTCTTGTTGTTTTTTATGGATATTTTCTTCTACACAAAGAATTATAGGTTATAAACTTTAAAACCTGACAAATTTCAATAAAAAAAAACTGTATTTGTCCCCGGGGGACAATTTGAGAAAAAGTCACACAATAACCACAAACGGTCATGTCTCTAAAACTGTATGTCTCTACCCTGTCGCACATCCTCCATTCAACATCTTCTCCAATGCTTTGGTGTTGAATGACACTGAATTTGCCAAAACAAGTTGGTTGGGACCCACTGAGCTGCCTCCTCTGATAAAGTCAACTGGCCAAACCCTATCATAAATATTCAATTTCTTTAGGCAAAACATCTGCTGCTTTCAGCTTTTCAAACATCCGAATTGGCCTTTTTTTTCTGTTATATACCACTGTAAGTTTAATATCTTTTAGTTCTGCTCTGATAAACAAGTCATTAAAAGATGTCATTTAAGGTTTATGGAATTATCGTAATAAACATTTGCCTTCGTTTTGGCAACTAAAGAACTCTTTTGAAAGTCACATTAGAGACTGATCCATAATGTTTAGTCTGTATCTTTTACACTCTTTAATGTGTTTTACCAGAAGGAGCTGGCAAATATTTTGCAGGTCTGATTGGAGAATAATAATACACGGTACTTCTGACATCTGCATTCATGGGATGCTCTCACTTGTACATACACACCTGTTTTTGTTTCAAGTCTCGACGTCCCTGTGGTCAGACTTTTGATATTTTGGCTTCCGGCAGGCGCCCTCTCAACTTAGACCACACAACCCCCTTATCCCACAATACAGAACAACACAACTATTCTTTTGAAACATTTTCCATTGAAACATGCCTTCTCCTCCTGCCTGAGTGTTCTGCATTGCCAAACATGTGCTGCTCTTTTTGAAAAGCTGGATCATTAATGTCCATAAACACTTCAAATGCAGAGAAGCGATCGCTGTTGAGCTGGCTCTGTGGAGCTGCATTTGGTGTGGTTATTGTTTCAGGCAGTGGAGGAAAGTACAGAGAGTTTTTTGGACAAACAGTCTGCTAATGGAAAGGATTCAGATGATCAAGTCTGAGTAGTTTGTATTCACACCAAGACCAAATACCATGGTCCAGGGGGAAATATTTTAGAACTTAGCTTTTAGGAGATGTATGTGAATATTTGTTCTTTAAGTGGTATAACTTTCTGTTTAAGTTTTTAAATCAAGGTTTCATTTGCTCATTACAATTCTAAGCACATGTTGGAGACACCCTGCTGTAGAGATATGCATAAGTGCTTAACTCTAATCTTTAAGTAATCCCAACTTTTCAGCTTCAGTGCCAGATAAGTATTATGTTCTTTCAAGCAACATTACAAGGTTCCTAATTGAATGCTGTACATGTATCAAGCTGGGAGGAATATCTTCAGTCCTGTAGTTATAGGACAGATGCATGTTTCGTCATCACTAGGGCCTTTGTGATTATTTCCTGGGATTTATTATAAGCAACGCCTGGCAGAAAAGAGGTGTGAGATGCAGAATTGGGATCAATGATAATGACATAATAATAATAATAATAATAGAAGTTATTGTCTTTGTGTGAGAGTTAATAATAGTTTGAACTATAGATTTTCATCAAGGAACAGAGTCTCTTGGCCTTTGGCTAAAGTGGTGTAGACTGAAAGACTGGGCCAAAGGCTAAAAGGGCTTAAGTAGAGCTTTGAGACTCCCTAAACAAGGCCAATTAGAAGAAGAAAACACTTGTATAGTCGAGCTTTTCAGTAAGTGCAGTGACTAGGGCTAATAGAGAGGGCTAAACTAGAACTACAAGATATAGAAAATATAAATACAAATGTAGTAAAGTCAGTCTGTGAATTAGTCTTAATGAAGAATTCCAAATATGTTCTGGTTCCAACCTCTCTGATGTGAGGATTGGGAATATTCCCTTTTTTAGTCATTGAATTGTGAATTTGGATCAGTGAGGCAAAACAAACAATGTAAAGTAGTCATCATGGCTGGTCAGTTGATATTCAGGTAAATATATAAATCAAAGCAAAAATTAACATTTATTTTGATCATTAGAACACTCCATAGTCTCCCTTGAAGTATGGAATTAAAACAAATGTCAAACTCAGACATCAACGGGGTGTTGCTTGTGGGTTGTTTTTCTCTCTTAAACAAAGTAGCTGCATCTTTACACCAAGGTTGCTTGAAGGTAGTTTATAGTTTTCACTCACCAATTGTGGAAAATCAGAAATCGTTTTAAAACTATCTCTCAGTTAAAGAAGTAGTCACCTGAAATTGATCATGTCCCAAAAAATCAGCTCTACTGGAGTCAAAGTTGGAGAAGAAAATGTTGGTGAGAGTATATTACAGACATCTGTGTAATCTGGCTGTTTATCCACATTTGGAGATTTCAGTTTAAATAGGAATTCTCTCAATATGCAACTACCTCAGACAGAAAGAGTGAGACTTTCATCAAAAAATGACACACTTGAAGGAAGATTGAATACAGTTCCCAGTATATTGTGTAACTACAAATCAAATATTGAAAACAATCCTTATTTTTTTTATCCAATTCAAAGTGATCTCTCCTCCAATAAATTCATTGTACTTTCAATTTGAGCCACAAAGCTGTTACAATCTGACAGAATGCAATTCATTGTGTTAAGTCTTGGACCAAATCACACTACACAGCCTTTTCCACAGTTTCACAAACAAAATGCAACACAATGAAAAAATTACCATAGTTTTAAGGAGCACCATACTTTTTTTTAGCCTTTCTAGATACAGAATAATCTACTTGAACAACAGGTCCTGAATGCATCTTAAAGGCCCCGGATAGGGCTGCACAATTAATGGCCATTCATTATCATGACAATATGAGTTTTTGAAATAAACACATTAAGCAATGCTCTCAAAACTAATATGGGCTCTTACATATTTGCTTATTTATGACACTTTGCATTGATATGGAAGTGTTAGACAATGGTGTTGCATATTACATTTCTTTGTCATGTAATGCAGGTCTAACCTATACCTAAAACTTTCCTTGAATAAAAATCGTCAAAACCTGAAAATCAGTTTATCTTTGTGTCTTTCAAGGAGCCGTCAAGCTTTCTTGGAAAGAGGGAAGACACTTGATGCAGAGCTCACAATAGCACAGGGACTGTTTCCAGCTAACAATAGCAGAATGCCACACACCCTCACCGAGCTACACTGATTAGCGGGCTCTGTCTGAAAAGGGACAAGTGGGAGATGGGAGATTATGTCAATTAGTGGCCACTGTCCCTGCTGACAAGACTGCCTCATCTCTTCGGGTCTGATGGGGTCAGTGGTCACGACCTGACTGCCAAAACATGGAGGCTACTAAGCCTTCACCACCAAGGGGGGTTTTAACTCTGTTGGTGTGTGCATGCTGGCTGGTTAAACTGTGCGCACACATAAAGATACTCTCATCTCCTTGTGACCTTCTGCTCATCCCCGCCTGACCTTGACCCCCTGCTGACAAACGGAGAGTAAAAGAGGTCAACAGGTCTCTATTGAAAAAGATTTATTTCTTTGCTGATGCCTGACTTTCCAAATGGGTATAAATCTTTGTGCTTGTTGAGGGTTATTGCACTCGGGTTTGTATACTTTTGTTTCCACTTGTGTGTTGATGCCAATATTTGTTTTTTATATTTGCATTTGTGACTTGGCACTCTCCGGTATAAACGTGGATGCGTGTTGAGCTGCAACTGTTACTTTGCCCTCTTTCATGATTTCGCGAGTGTGTGTACGTGTACCACTATTTTCCACACGGCTGTAAATCTCGTCAGTGACATGTTGATTCAGTGGGGAAACAGCAGGTTTGGGACACACTGATAGCCTTCACATATGGCCTCAGGACCCAGCCCATGGGAGGCCTTCTACTCCACCTATTAATTTATTCATTTTCCACTGCAGAGGAGACACTGAGGTCAATGTGATTGTTTCCGAGAGCCAAAGTTCCCAGAGAGCAATTTGGGTGTTTTCTTATCCAGTCCCCTCCCCCCCAATTCTTTCGCTGAACCTTTTCTGTCCCTTTGCCCTCTTTTGCCCAGGTCAGTGTTGTGCGTGTGTGTGTGTGTGTGTGTGTGTGTGTGTGTGTGTGTGTGTGTGTGTGCGTGCATGGTGGCTCTAACCTTATCACCCGCAGTGCAACAGGTCAGCTGACAGGCCTTGAATGTCATTGTCATTGTGTCATTGTGCCACTAAGTCAAAGGGGAACACAGATTGAACAAGGAAACACTAATATGTGACAGTCACCCATTACTTCTCTCACTCAACCACATCACGTTTCTATCTTCATTGGATAGCTATGTGGACAAAAAGGCTTTGCAGCAGAGTATTAAAATAGATTGTTATTTAATTTCACTAACCATAAATGTAATGAGCTCAGAGGTTGGAGCGGCGAGATTGCAATCATTTATATATATATAGATATATAGCTCCGTGTAGCAGACTCTCTCTTCGTCCGCTACTTCTGTGTTGTTGTTTTTTTCCATCACGTCTTACCTCATGAGACCCCCGCCCCCCCTTCTGTCTGACAGGGATAGGCTCCATCTGTGAGGAGCATATGTGAACAGCCAGGTCGGGAGAATCTCCAGAGCAGACTTCCCGTAATTATCTAGATATTATCCAGAGTGCATAACGTCTATTGATCACATTAGTGATATGGAGTGATAGTTAAAGTCTTTTTTGTTGCTGAATGTACACCAAAATTAGTACACTTACACCAAGACGTAACATTGACACGAGACACGTGAAAGAAAAGTGAGTTTACACACAAACAGTTGTTTGATACTGTATGTGATGATTTATGTCAATCAAAGCTGAGGTGATCTGGGCCGTAAACATTCTAAAACATCCTCTTTAAGTTGTAGAGTTTTGCATTCCCTCAGCATGAATGTATGTGCCACTTCTCTGTTTTAAGCTGCCCACATAGACTGTCTTCTAAGAACCCTATACTTTAGTCATGCAGGGGTGAAGTAATATCTAGAGAGTACTTCATGCTGAATAAATCTGCATCTGGCTTCTCTCAGTATGTGATATATTACAATTTATTGAATAATAACCATTGTATTATGGCCATTGTCTTGCTAATATAGAGCCCCTTGAACACTTCTAACTAGCTGCATTGGTAGTGAAATACAAGGACTGTTTTTGTGAAAGTCTTCCACGTTATTTGCATAGTTCACATAATTCATTCATTGACTGAATGACTCACTGGGTGGAGGAACTGTGGAGGAATTTGCTCACTCCTGCATAAATTGAGGAGTTGAAAGCTGTCAGATGTGTTGAAGTCAACTGTCAGTTGATTATTAATAAGCAACAGAACAAGTTTTAATTAAAAGGATTCCTGATGACTGCTCAGTTACTGATTATTACCATATAGAGGCATCAGTTCATCACTCATTGTAACTAATATGAATGAAAAAATGATCACTTAGTCACTGAAAGTTGCTACACTGATGGAGGATTATCAAATCACTGCAGACAATCTGAAGGAAAACAATAACCTTGTATTGCTGTAGTATAAAGACAATATTTATGATGACCTTTCTAGGCTTAAATTATAGGACAAATAATAACACAATCAGCCTCATGTATACTTCTGATTAAAAATAAGAAATCCCGGGGTCGCCGGTGGCGCAGCGGCAGTGCGCGCGACCCCACGTATTGAGGCTCAGTCCTCACGCGCGGGCGGCCCGGGTTCGCGTCCGGCCTGTGGCCCATTTTCCCGCATGTCTCTCCCCACTCTCTCTCCCCCTTTCCGACTCTATCCACTGTCCTCCCTCTACAATAAAGGCAAAAGGCCAAAAAAAAACAAAATCTAAAAATAAGAAATCCCTACATAATTCAAAATCTACATGATACATATTTTAATTGTCAATCTTAATTTGAATAACTGTTCTGTTGGTGCTGTCATTCCTGTATTTATGTGTATGTATATTGGTTAATACACAGTGAAATATATCAAGTACAATAATTAAAAATACTATACAACTATTTCTGTAAAGTTCTTATAGCTCGATACACGCATGAAATAAGGTAATCAATCAATAAACAAAGTCTGATAGCAGGGTTGTTAGCTGCTGGGGGCAGAGGGCCAACAAGTGTATCAGAAACACTTTCACATCTCTGGAGAAAGGAGGACTAGAAGCAAATTAGCACAATGAACAGCAAGCACTCCCCTCCAGCAGTCTGATTTAACAAGATGCCAAATGAACTGAGTGTGTGACTAAGAGAACAAATGATCCCTGTAAGTCTGAAGAGCACTGATTTCATATTCCACATTATTGTTAAAGATATTCAGACTCCACATTGGAGTTTTTTTTACTTACATTTGGTTTGGAAGTAAAATTACTGTAGCAATCCCCTTTTATCATTTATATTCATCCTGACTGAGAAAATCAGTAAGCCAGCTGAAATCGGCTTATCAGCTGGAGCGAGTGTGCATGTAGATAGGAGCAGTGTTGTGGAGAGCAGCCTGCTCACTGTGTGCGTACCACATGGAGAAAGTTTCTCTGACTTTATTATAAGGAAAAACTTATTCCCTGGCTCGCCCCGAGGCCTTTTAAAAGAAGTCTTCATGGCATGCGTATACACATCAGCAAGCACACTCACCATAACACACAACAACAACAAAACATAACATCTTTAATGCATTTTACTGAGTGAGGCATTCCAAGGCTCGGAGCAACTGCAGTCCTCCATGGACTGCTGTTTCCATTTTCTTCCTTCTTTTACATGAATGTACAACTCTCTCCGTGCTGTCCTCCCTTCCTGCAGACAGGTGGTCTGTGGTTCAGACCAGAAGGATGTTGGCTTACTTGCTAATGCTGTTTTAATGGTGCCTTGTGTAGTGGGTAAAGAGAGAGGCATGCTGCAACTAATAGAAATTCTTCTGACCCTCCAGAATGTTATATAATGGCCTTTTTTTTTGTTGAGGTAGACCAGTCAAATCCGATTAACGTGCACATGAGGCTGTGTGTACATGTGCTTGGGTGTGTTTGTGTTCAAGAGCTGCTTTTAAAGTTTTAGTTCAAAGAAATTTGAAAAAAATCTAACTAAATGTTTAGATCATACAATTTTCCAGTCTTTCATAAAACAACTGGTAACAATTTCAGTTCTGAGTGCATTCGTACTTGTTTTAAGAAAAATTGTATCTGTTGCCAATGTTCATAACTTGTCCAAAGACACTACATTAAACAGCCTAAGCAAGTAATGTTGTGTTATGTCAACTGACTATTGAGTAAAACGATTATCTTCAGAACTTCTTTTTTTGGAAGTGGGAATTTTCTTACCGGATAAAAGATTACCTTAAGGATGTAAATAAAATACACCAGTAATGTATGACTTTAATGTCTTGTCTTGTTCTGTTTGATAACCTTCAATGTCCCAGAGCAAGTTAATAATCACGATTAGTCTAAAGTCTCATCATCTACTTGCTTGACATTAACTTTTTAAGACACCTAAACTCATGGGAGTCAATTGTCAAAACAGAACATATTATGATTATCTTAGGTGTTGAGTCCTGACCCAATCTCAGACATCCAGCCAGTCTAATTATGAAAAAATCCTTTCAGGTTGTGCTTCGCACCACATGTGTGGAAGCTGGACTCGCAGCAGCTTCCCAGTGTTTCCTGTCTCTCTTCAGCTTTCCTTTCTGGTAAAGGCAAAAAGGCCCAGAATAGTGTGCACAAATGCTATCTCAATTCATGGTTAAAGGAATCCTTCCTGCTGCACTCCTTCTCTAAAAATATAAATCTCTTCATCGGGAAAACATTTAGATTTCATCAGCTCATATCCTGAATAAACTTAATCACGCAATGAAAATATTATTGAAAGTTGTTATGGGTCGATCACACCAATCGCTCTGCTTTTAATCAAAAGACTTGGAACTTTACAAACAATCGATCTTCAAAAACTAGTCAGTATGTCAATACTAGTCAATATACAGTATGTTGTGTGCACGTGTGTGAAGTGTGAGGAAAAGGTGAACTTCTTATCAGCACAGTGCAATAAAAACAGACAATGTGGCCTTTCTCCAAAAGTGTTTGTGTGTGTGCTTGTGTGTGTGTGTGCTTGTGCGTGTGTGTGTGCAGGCACTTGAATAGCTATCTTACAGTGGCCTACAGCCTCGTAACATATTCAGTAAAATGTGACATCACTTGATTTTGTGTGTGTGTGTGCGTGTGCGTGTGCGTGTGCGTGTGCGTGTGCGTGCGCGTGTGCGTGTGCGTGTGTGTCGTAGTGGTGGTCATGCAACCAGTCAGTGTTACAATTCATCTATGTTGATTGAACTGGTAAAGGTTGAAAATGAGTAAGTAAGTGAGACAATGGAAGCTTGCATTGAAAACTTTACCAAAATGTCTTTTAAGTTGTGTGTGTGTGTGTGTGTGTCGGGGGGGAGTGTTTGTTGCTGGTCCCTCATCAGCCCCTTATTAACTACACTAAGTGACCTTTGAGAAGGTGCTGATCGACATCTTTGGGATCCAGCCAAGTTTCTCCCTTGTCTCATGTTTCACCTTTCCTCTTCATCGTCTCGCTCTGCATTAATTTCACTGATTTAAAAACATCTTGTTTCATGAAAGCCACTCATTGCATCCCTCTATGCAACATTGTGTATCCACCTGTATGACATTAACATTTCTGGCAAAGTTTTTATCTTGTTTGATCATGGAGAGGATTTAAAAGTTTTAAAGTCTATAAAAATGAGTTGTGTCCAACACATTTCTTCTTATTACCCCTGTCCTGTCCTGTTTCTGTCATTCCACACTTTTAAAACGGAGTATGCTATATCTCAAAAATCTGATGGAAAAAGGTCATCACTTTACTGGCTTTCACTATCCAAACAGTCTCCAAAAGTCTCCACATTTCGGGAAATATGGGCGGAAAACTATAAAAATTGTACAGTTTCACAATTGATCCATTTTGCAATTTTGGAGAATAAAGATGCCAAATTCTTTTCACTGCCATGAATTCGTTATGTATGCGTCTGGACAGATTAAGCTCTGGGTGGTTTTGATAAACTTGGTCGTTCACATTGCAGCCTGCTGTCTGTCTGTGTCACCCCTTAACTCCTAAGAATTAAATATGGTGGTTCTGCAGCCCAGGCTTTGTGTCAAGCCAAAGGCCCATAGTGACGTTTTTACAAGTATACAAGGTTATACATTTGTTTGACTCAATATATATTTAAATGCAGTGGAATTAAATAGAGCCGCATTTATTATGAATGTGTCTGCAAATAGTACACACTTCCACTCTGTATTTCTTTGCCCAGCTAACAAGTTGTCCAAAAGATAGTTGTCGTTCAGTCATAATGATAAATAAATGGCACATTTCAAAGTAAATTCATTATAAAAATTTCAAATATATTTTATTCATTCACTTTCTTGTAAAACAAAGATGTATTTCAGTAACAGGACTACTTACAGGTTAACTGATTAGAAAATATTGTAAAAGTAAAATTTTCATCTTTTATTGCTATGGAAACAATGAATTCAGCTGCTATGTCTGTATGTATGATTTCTGCTTTTATACAATATACGTTTAACTGAAGCAAAAAAATAAAAGAACAATTGAAAGTGATAGTGAAAAATAGCGAGTATACCAGAGACCTATTAACCCGACACTGTAGGTTCTGTCCAGAGTCTCTTTCTCTCTCCTTCTTTTATTCTCCACTCGTTTTGAGAAACATCTTTTCTCTACCTAAATCTCCCTCCCTCCATCCAATTTAAAAAGCAAAATATATTCAAGTTCCCCTCTTTCAGGCCGCAGAAACAGTGCTGTACAAAGTCAGTGGAAGCATCATCCAGTCTGTCAGTCTGTCTTGTCCCATCGGTCCTCTTTCCCAGCAGGGATAAAAGAAAAAAAGCCTTGTTTTCTAATCATCTAGTATTAATCTGAGTTACTTTTTACATTATCAAAAAATACAGTTAGGCGGATCGTCTACTTGTTGGGTATAATTTCTCTTCTTATACAGAAACAAAGGTCATTGTCCTGTTCTGTACATCTAATCAAGATATTATCAAATGTAATTTCCCTCCAATAATTGCCTCAAATATTAAGGTTTCTGTTTCTTAATGATACTGTCTCATTATTATAAGTTCTTTTAGATAACATACAAGTGATTGATTTGCACTATATTAGACAAGTAAGGTATAATTGCTAAGGAAGAGTATTCCCATCTAAATGGAATATTACGTAGTCTGTTTTTCATTGGGAAATAAAATAATCTCGTCCAACTTGTTTAAAATCTGGCGTATTCTTTTCAGGAAGTTTCAAATAGTGCAACCTGTTCAACTCTCTAACTTTAAAAATTGTGATCACTCTAAGCAGATCAGGTTAACCCCTTAGACTACCAGAATTGTGCTAAATCTTAGAAAAAAAGGTGAAGTTATTCCCATCCTCTTCTATGATGAAGTAGTTGACCAGTAATAGAATTTGACAGAATTTTGATTTTAAAGATACAACGTTGAATATGATATCAAGATCTGCTGTGAACAGGGTGGAATTCGGGGAATGATCGTAAACTCTATGAAGAGTAAAGTGAGTCACATCACTGAAAGACAGTGTGGTAGGTGGGACACTGGTGGGACTTCATGTACTTGATGGCAAACTTAAGCTCCTTGCTCTTCTTATCCCACTTATGAATAGACATGAGCAGCAGCTGCTGATCCACCTTGCGGCCCATGATGAGGAAGTTGGTGCCCAGGCTGTCCAGCTGAGCACATGGGCAGTTGGCTCCGTTCTTGATGTACAGGGTCAGCTTCTTGAGGTCCTTCTTCCTCAGGACCCCCTGCTTTAAAACTTTCTTCTTCTTTTGTGCTGCAATCAGCTTTCGATCACCCTTCTCCTTCTTCACCTCCTTGATTTTCATCTTGAGGGCTGAGGGAGAAAGAGATGTTCACTCTGTTACACTTTGAAGCTGTATACTGTATATGACAACATATATAGTATTATTGTATTGCACCTTTAGCCTCTACTTCAAGCAGCTGTGATGTTTCTGTAAGACCAGCACTAAGCTGTTTGCCGGGGAAGCAGCTATTTTACACCTCTCCTGAGTGTCATCATTTACTTTTTCCTGCAGCGTATAAAAACGGCATCCTGTGGGTGTGTTTGCATGTGTGACGTGGGGAAAAGACATTAAAAGCTAGTGACAGGAATTGTGAGTTAGAAACAAGATATTTGGAAGCTGATTCAAGTAAAGTCATGATCCTATATTGTTATCAAAACATAAAAACCACGTAGCATCTCCTCACGATTTTCAGTGTATATAGTGAGCGCAGTTCAAGTGAAATCCATTTTAATAACCCAAATAAAGGGCTGACTTGTATCTCATGTCGAGCCCAGGGTTTGAAGTTCATAGTTTAGCACATGAGAGATTAAAATTTTAAACTGCCAAACATTTGAGAAAGGAATTCTCTGGGTGAACATTTTGACAGGTGAAATTAATCATGGACCGGGCAAAGCATGGGGCCAGTATGAAATATTGCTATGTACCCAGGCCTGTTGGAAGATCGCCATTTCACTTCTCGCCTGCTTGTCTATGGTTGCATAAACATCTCTCGGTAAACTCTGAAACAAGTACGCAGTGCAGGACATATTAAGCGATAGCATGTACAAGAAGGAATGGTGGTTGGAGCTGCAGCTTCTCACCTGCAATCGGATTGATATCCAACTCCTTCTGATGTTTTATGTGCGTGCCTTCATACATTAGTGAGTGTGTGCTTTTGTGAATGAATGCATTCATATGTGTGTGTGCGCTCAAAGGTAAATTTGATTGAATAATTTCTCATCCGGAATCACTTTGAATGCACACCCATGTTCAGTCCAAAGTGATTCTGCGGGGCCCTAAGTGCAGCCTGGCTAATGTCATCTTGACAAGCTCTGCTTAAGTATTTACACAAACCCTTCTCTTTTTAAAGTGAGCTAAGGGGACGTAGAGGTGGAAAAATAGAAGAGAAATGTTGCTTGTTCACAAACGAAGAAATTAAATAAATGTTATGAATTTGTTTCATAACTTGACCTTGAGTGTCCACTTGAGGCTGACTCACAAAACCAAATGATCCCATTAAAATGCACATTTCAAAGCAGAAATGCACATTTTAATAAATATTTTAAAATGATACCAAATACATGTGATGAATACAATTCATGCCACTGCTCCATGGCTTTACAAACATAAAATTATGTCTCTAAAGTTGGCATACATATCCCCTCATTTGAGAATCTTTGACGGCAGATCAAAATATCAATAGGTGAAGGATTAGTGAGGAGACAGTCCTTTACAACTTAATTGAAGTGAAAACTGTGATAAGCTGAAGTAATAATGACGGTCTCGCCTGGTCAAAGGAGATTCAGCCTCTTAACAATGAAAACTCAGACTTTAGGCTCAGCATACTTTGTATATACCCAATAAACCTTTCTTTGCAGTTCACCCTTCAGGTGTAGGCTTGCTGTCTGCCCCCTTTTAGACTTACTCCCTCCCCCCCATTCTTTTACTGTACTTGTCATTTGCTGCTAGATGATACAACAAGGAATGTGAAGAGATCAGACATCAAACATAGGCTGTAATAAAACACTGAGTATATAAATGCTCTGAGGGCAAACACTGTCTGAAGATGAATAGGTAAAGCATTCAGGAGGCGTGAGATCAAGCTGGAATCAGCTATCACCTTATTCTAAAAGATGGTGGACTCATTCTTGCCTTGATCTTCAAATCCATACGTCATGTTTATCTTGACTTCTCTACTCATCCCAATGTCACATACATTAATAGCCAATAAAATATCTGTCTTTAGCTGGCTATCTGCTCAGACATGTGGTCATGTTTCATTGTAATGAACAGAAAGAATCTCTGTTTTTTTCTATTTCCCACATGTTATAAGATTGAGAAATGTTATTCCTGAATTAAGCGGACAAATTATATCTTGAGTTGTGATAAACTGTGGGGATGAGCCTATATTTTGGCCTAAACTCAGATGATGAGTACTGTGCATAAAGATGAATTTTGTTGTTGTAGTTGGACACAATGTGTGGGGTGAATCAAGTTGTGATTTATAAAGGGTCATGGTCTGTATATTCAGGACATTTTGTAGGTGACTAGGAGACGGATTACAAAACTGCAGATAATTCCTCCGTGGGATTTTACAGCATAGGAAAATGGTTTTCAGTTTTGGGCAAGCCCCATTTCATTTTCAATTACACTATTCCCACTAATCTGTGAGGAAACATGAGCCAAGTTCTTCATGAGACCCCAGGGTTAGAAGTTTTTTGTCGCCAATAGAAAAAGATCTAGTTCACTGCTCAGGATCATCTGAACAGTGAAAATACACAACACTGTGCCATTAACTCTCAGGACTGAGGCAATAGTCCATGTAGGCAGAAATTCTGCTGCTGTGAAGGGTGAGGGGCTAAAAGCCTGGATGAGCAGAAATAATGGAATAATTACATTTTGGCTATGACTGTCGATCATAACTGCGGTAAAGCTGGAATGTCGGAAAGTTTAAAAGACTGTGTTGAAAGAACCACTGGGACTGAAAAACTTTCAAAATAACTTATTAATTTATGTGAAGAAAAAGGTAATGGGAACATTGTGTCTTTAGCTTCTTACTGTCTGGCTAAAAAACTAAACAAAACAAAAACATCTGTTTTCACTGAAGACAAAAAATTGAAGCAATAAATAAGCAATTGAAAAGACAAAACTTTATTTTCCTACCTGCCAGCAAAGTAACTTTTAACTCAAAGTTAAGCAGAACTTAACGTTTCAGCTGATTTATTTAATTGGAAGATAAGCTATCATTTGTTTGAAACTAAAAGCTTTAGTTCACTCATATTTATACACAGAACTGCACATCCAATTTATAATGTACAAAAAAAACATTGTGTTGTGCAATAGCCAAGTGACTACCTTTGCTGTGTTAATGTCGTTATTAAAAGAACAGTTGAAGATTTATCATAAGCGACCAGAATCATTATTCTTCATTGTTACTGCTTATACAACACAAACCTTTTAACAATATTACTGGCATTGTGTCTATACAGTAAATGTGTTGTATTTGTTTTTGTTGTTGTTGTTCAGGCTGGTCAACGTCTGGTTCTGTTCAAGGTGTCTGCCTGTTAGAACCTTAAGATAGGCCTAAACCCTCCTTTATGCAGTCCATTTTCTGAACTCACTCTCCCCCCATACTCCTTAGTGCACCTACTTACCAAAGTCACTGGCACAGTAATGCTCCATGATGTTGTCTGCTTTCAACTCGTTGTCACAGGGAGGGCACACCTTCGACACTGAGGGGACAGAAAGACAATATGTCATTTGCATCTGCACTAGATCCCTTTTATTTATTTTTTTATAAATAACGGCTGAGGATCAGTTTAATGTTGGTGAGGTGCAAACAGAAGCCACTCAGTATGAAATCGTTAAGCCATGGACACTTTTGAACCACTTATTCTCGCCCCCCTCTTCGTGTCAGAGGCTATTTGCTGCGGAGCGAATATGCAGTCCAGCAGGCTGACTGATGTTTGCCCTGCAATTAACCGTACAAAATGTTTTTATTCTGGACCTTGTATATTTTGGTGGTGCAGGCGTGGTCATGGCTGTGCAGAAAGGTAAATGCTGCAGCAGAAACAGCTGAATGTGGTGAAAAGTGATTCTGTACACAGCCACAGCTAGCAGCACTTAGGCCACACAGCAACCACACATTGTGAAACAACCAGAGAAAACCAAAGAAACAAGTTCAGTTTATTTTTAAATCCTAATTTATGGTCATGTCTGCTTCATTCAAAAGCATGTTTAGCCTCACTTACTGTGATTTTGGTCTGCGTTTATATCGTGCACCAACACAGTAAAGACACAACATGTGACAGAGGATATTTTTTATTCCCCATTTAAAAAAATCTTGAAATGTGATATGAAATGATTGATCCATTGACCATCTTCCTTCTCCTTTTTTTGGTTATGACTATAAAGCACTTTGCTCCTTCTCAGACACACAAACACACACACAGTATTCATACTACGTTGCATTTTCTCCGAAGGCTCTTCAATATAAAACTTTATTATGAAAATTACAACATAAACTCCGTGTAATCCTAAAGGGGCCGGTTGTAGCCGCACACATCTCATATCAGTCCACTCATCTGCAAAACAGAGCCCTGGGCCAATCCAGACAACAAGGGATAATATTGGAAGGAGTTATAGAGGGGGAAAGTTGTGGTTTATAAATTGTCTCAACATACCATGTATACATGTAAAACTACAGGGTGGGGAAATATCCTGAGCAAAGACATGCCTGAGTGAGCAGCCTTTTTCAGGACCGTTTATCATGATGCTACATTTTCTGTCATTCAATTACTGCAAGACTCAACATACAGTATGTTCAGAAAACAAGAGCTCAGTGTCACACTTAACAAACTCACACTTGTACACTCACAACTTTGATACTTTTTAATAACCTGTTTTAAAAAGATAAATTAAATCTCTGTTTCTCTAATGTTCCACATATTGGAAAAGCACAAATGCTTTTTAAACCAAAGCTGCTACGAGCAAAATACGGAGTAAAGCAGTGGTCAATTCAACAGGTTGGTCCAACTGAATCATGAGTGATAACACTGCCTTTATTGTCAATGTATTTGTGCAATTTACACTCCTTTTCCTTGTAGTATCAAAACTGGCATCGATATCGTTTGATTTTGAGTACATGTGTTGTAAGTTTAAAATTCTGGTATTATGCCATACTTGGTACATACACACACACTGCACTGCACACACAGGATTATCCCAGCACGGTCCAGCCCAGGCCCCTGGGTTAAGAGTCAGAGCTCAAAGGTTATCACCCCTGCCCAAACCTCAGCGTCTGGGCAGATAATGACGAGGGTCAAAGTTTAGCATGCTTCGCTGCTTGGGTCGTGGGGAGGTGAACCCCCTAACCGCCACTGAGTGTATATCTGTGTGTGTGTGTCTGTGTGTGTGTGTGTCAGGGAGAGTTGAACCATGTTCTTGAAGAGTAGCTGCCAGGTTTTCTTCCTATGAGGGTTCCCATGCTTTCCATTGCTGGACCTGCAAGGCCTACAGGGTCAAGCCTCTAATTGTCTGGTGCTGACATGTAGACTGGCATGGAAACATACGAGCACACATCACACACACACACACACACACACACACACACACACACACACACACACACACACACACACACACACACACACACACACACACACACACACACACACACACACACACACACACACACACACACACACACACACACACACACACACACACACACACACACACACACACACACACACACACACACACACACACACACACACACACACACACACACACACACACACACACACACACACACACACACACACACACACACACACACACACACACACACACACACACACACACACACACACACACACACACACACACACACACACACACACACACACACACACACACACACACACACACACACACACACACACACACACACACACACACACACACACACACACACACACACACACACACACACACACACACACACACACACACACACACACACACACACACACACACACACACACACACACACACACACACACACACACACACACACACACACACACACACACACACACACACACACACACACACACACACACACACACACACACACACACACACACACACACACACACACACACACACACACACACACACACACACACACACACACACACACACACACACACACACACACACACACACACACACACACACACACACACACACACACACACACACACACACACACACACACACACACACACACACACACACACACACACACACACACACACACACACACACACACACACACACACACACACACACACACACACACACACACACACACACACACACACACACACACACACACACACACACACACACACACACACACACACACACACACAGATCCAGAGCAGCGCCAAAATCTGAATGAATGATATGAATGATTCCCTTGAAGCTGTTACATCTTATTCAGACTCCACCACAATTCATTCTGGTTTCACAGGGGCGGTTTGTTGGCAGGAGGCCCGGTTGTGTGGATGCAGGAGCATGTGTCAGGAAAAAGTGGGCACGAAAAACCAACATTTGGATGCTATTGAGAAATCAATTAAGCAACGACTGCCTGCTCCTATCAAGGTCTGGTCTCTGTTGGAGGTTTCACTGTCATATTTGATGGAAATCAGTCCTGCATGTCCAGTTTGTTTTTTTTCTTTTCCACATTTATCTCAGCAATATTTTTACATGAGCTCATTCGTGTATTTTGAGCTCAGTCATGTATATTGTCTTCCTATGAAAGCAGGTTCCACCATTCAGTCTGATAAAATTGTGAGCGAAACATTCTTGCTTTGGTTGACTTTGGACTTGGACCACTTCTCGTGTGCTGCTTTTCATCATTTGCATTCTGGGTTTTCATCATTTGCATTCTGGGTTACACTTAACTGTGGCTATATTACAGAAACGTTAATGTTCCAATCACAGTGATAAATGTTGAAATATTGTCTCCCATGGCTGTTGCTGGGGAGGAGGAGGAGGTCAAGAGTCTATGATTAAATATGAGGAAAGGAGGATGATGGGAGCAGGGTGAACATAGAGGTGGTCTGTTGTAAACCCCGTCTGTTAATCTTCAAATGGCGAGCCAGAGTGGAAACGACACGCGGCAGGAGTCCAGTAATTTAACCACACAACTTGACTCAGTCATAGCGCTGAAGTTAATACTTTCTCCTCCTGCAATGTCATGTTCTTCTGTCTTTCAAACAACCAGGATTTAAAAAGAAACAGAGAGATGATTAATCGATGTATTCATCCTAATTTGAACAAAGTCTCAAAAGACACTTTTAAAACTCTCTTGATTGACACTTTTCATGTTATTGGTTAAAGTTCTAAGTTTCAAATAACTATATTGTTTTGGTGAAGAAGAGCCGTCTTGGGGAGCAACATTGTGCACCAAAATAAGTTTTTCTTCTACAACATGTGTTTGCTCTGACATCTGAATACATGACAACAAAGTGAAAATGTTTTCGTTTTGTGGTGACTTGATGGTGCAATAGGAAATTGCTTTGTGCCGTTATAAAATAATTATATAGACGCCCTGATTATAATTGATTCCTTAAAGACTTCATTAGTCACTAGATGACACTCAAGAATTCTTTTCAGACACTTGTAAAATGGCATTTGAATATTGTCAATAGAGCTTATAGTTTGCAATGTTATGCACATTTTGCCAAAATGTACTTAACATTGAAATCTCACTTCCAGAAAGTGGCAAACATCTGCTCCTAACCTGTTTCTTTCACATGAGCACACAGAAGACAACTCAATTCAACCAATCCGTGACCTACTGAAGTGTCTTGTATCTTGTCCCTTGCAGCCAGACTATCACACTGACTTTATTTTATGTAAGGAACGTTCCATTTAAAGTATGCATGGGTCACTATATCCCAACTCATTTGGGCCCTGTAGGTTACGAGCAGCAACACTTATGACATAAATCGGTACTGTGCCAGAGATGAAATGCAGCGTGTGATTTATGTCCGAGGTCCTAACATCTGTTTTAATGCGGCATGCAGACGGACAGAGGAGGACTTAAATACAGCCCACAGGCAGCCCTCTGGGCCCCGAAAACACGACGCTGCTCACATCTGTAGGAATCCTATACAGCAGAGAAAATACATCTTCAAAAGGCAGAGGAAGTCTTCCGTGCACAAAGCGTTGGATCCCATTTTCCCTTTCATATAGCAGCCAGGGCCACATGAGTAGTACCCATTGTGCTGCTGGGGACCCGACAGCGCTGCCTGTCTCTTATAGCATGGTTGAAACTTACACTAGCACAGACAATATCTTTCACACTATGCAATTTTACCACTTTCACTAGACAACGTGCACATTGTGTTGAAGATTCAGTGAAACATGCAATTTGTGTATGAAGTGTATCCCATGCACCTTAAAAGAAAGGGCATCATCTTATCTATGCTTTCAAAAGTTAGCATTAACTCTGCTCTCACAGACAGACAGGGCTCAGGCTCCAAAGTTTGCCTCTGCCCTCTTTTGTCAGCACTCTGCTGTCACAATATCTAATAACCACAAACTGTACATACAGTCAAAAATGTCACCACAGTCCCACACTCAAAATACCAGCTGGTTGGGATGGATGAAGAAAGTTGGAAAAAGAACCTAAATTCTGTACTGTTAGTTTCCACAGGGACCCCTCCAACCGTGCTATATCATGTAATCACAGAGCATCTCAGATAGCATCGGGGCCTCCAAGACAGGGAGGTAGGATGGCACTTAATTCCTGCACTTGATCCAATTCGCAAAAATTCACCTGGATTACCACCAGAGTCCTCATTTGATCCTGGGTGACGAGAATAATCCATGTCTTTTGACAAAAAGGGTTCCCAGGAAACTTTCTCTAATAGGTTTAAGCTGAGATTTCTTTTTGTTATTGCTGGCTATGTTTTTGTATGTGTGCATGTGTTAGTGTGTGTTTGTGTGTGCGTTTGTTTTAGAGCCAAAAGCTTGTCCTCAGAATGGCCTTGTCGGCACATCTGAGAATCTCTGGTTCTTAACAAAATGTCAGCGACAAAGCCTCCGGGCTACAAGTGATACGGGTTCATTCTTGGTTTCAGGAACACACATTTACACCCTTTAACACAAGCACACACTCAAATGTAATCATTTAAGCTTAACCAATAACGATAACCAATAACCAATAATGTTTTATTCATTTCTTAAAAAATTTAATGCAGCATATTTGTTTTTTTGTTTTTTTCTCCCGTCATGAAATTCTTCAACAACAGATATCCCTCAACTTATTTTCCCTGATCCGCTATCTCAGCAATATCTGTAGTCTAACTGCCACTGATCATGATTTGATAAGATAGCATCAACAAACAGTCTCCTGTTTGGACGAGGTGACAGATTAAGTCTGAGCTGCCTCCCTCTCAAGGAGCCTGTACTAGAATGAGTTATGTTCCTGCAAAGCCAAAATGTCACATAGTTGACACCAGTCCTACAAAAACAGCAGCCATTTTTTCCCTAATGGAATAAGACAGTTCTGCATCCTTGAAATATTTGTCCTTACTTTTCTGGAGCGATAGTTCAGTAGACATCAGATTACTGTGAACATTATTGATAACAAGCTAAGCGGTGCCACACCACTGGTTTTGACTGACAGGAAAAGATGTTTGCAGCCATTTTAGTACAAAAATATAAACAACATTAACCATCAAGAATGAAACAAATTACTTTTTCACTTAAAAAATTTGAGGAACAGATACAATAATTTTTTTTAATGAGAAATGATACCAAGAAATAAAAAAATAAAAAAGTTCAGATAGAAAGACACTTAACAAAATCTGACTTTTATGGTCGACCAGATGTGCCACTGAAAAATGGGAGCTGACATTGTTTAGTCATAAATCAAATAAAAATATATTTCCATGCAAGAACTTTTAGATCTTTATGAGATAAGAAGAGGCTTTCAACGGTAAAAGGCAAGAAGTGGAGTAAAGTGAAGAATCAATCATTTTCTTGCAGTCCTTATTGAGAGCAGAGAGCCTGTAGGAAGCAGCTTTTTTCCCTTTTCTCTGCACTGTCTGCCTCTCTTCACTCCCCAGCCTTCCTCTTCTCTCCTCTCCTTTCCTCTCCTTTCACTCCTCTCCATTCGGGACAATCACACTTTAGCCATTCCCATTCTCCCTCTGCCTCTCTTGTCCTGTCATGTCCACTAATTAGTGGGAGCTCAGTAATTGGCCTTCTAGCTAATTGGCCGGCTGGCTGCCAGACCCAACAAAGGCTGAGTAGTCTGGGACACAGTGGGGACTGTCCCCCCTTCAGTGTCTAAAGACCCTTATCGACTCTCTCTTTCCTCCTCCCTGTGCTGACTGCTTTTGTGAAGAGGCTGCTTAAGTTCTCGCCAATGAATTCACACACATGCACACACCTATTTCTTTCTATTTAGTTCCCACTCTTCCTCTCAAACTCACTCCAACTGTCTGTCGTCTTACTCGCTGCCTGAGAGAAATTAAATCATATTTTCCATTTTTGTGAATTAAATCCTTTCTGAAAACACTTATGTCGTAATTTCCCTTCATAGTTCATCCTTCTTGGTTTTCGTTTGGCCCGTTTGAAGACACTCTGCAGGCAAGCTTACATGCGTGACAGCTCCAAATGGGACATTCTCCAGTCACTCACTTGTTGGATTGATTGATTAGCTGTTGATTGATGTCTGCTGATAAAGGTGTGTGTTTGTATGTGAGTTTGTTTCACCTTTCCACTTCTGATGTGTTTAACATAACAGTCCATTAATCTTAACTCAGGGAGCGATCTGACTGCCGGAGTCTCTCAGTCTCCTGTCTGTCTCTCTTGGCCTGTCTCTGTCCCACCCTGAGGCGGGTGGAGATGGCAGGGAGCCGTCCTGAACCGTCCGCTCACTTAGGAACTTTTCCCTGTAGTCTCTTCCTGCTCATGTCTCTCTGACTAAACTTCTCTGGATATTCTCTCAAACAAAGCTCTGTCTGTTATCATTTAAGTTTAGGGAAACCATAAGAGACTCAAAGCCATTTTCAAGTTCCCTATCTGACTTTACAGGCACTTCGGCAGCCAGCAGTCTTTAGTAATGTTTGAAGCAAGATGTTTTATACCATTAGATCTGAAATTTGACTTAAAGAATTTTAATTCTATGTCCTAATCTATTTTCATTGTGGACATCTTTATTCTTGTTTTCAATAGTAGAAACAAGTATTTAACATTAAATGTTTTTTCAATTACAAATATTACCATGTATCCTTTAAATTGCTTAAATGCAAATGAAACAAATCTGTGTATATCATGTTTTGGACAGAATATGAATAACTACTGTACTACAGCAGCATGCAGTACGATTAAGAGTTTACATTTTTCTCTTATTTTATTTATAAATGACACTTTGATTCGTTTTGAGAGGACACAGAAGTTATGGTTTTTGCAATCAGACTTTTGTCCAACTCGCACCACAATGGACGTTTTAGTAGAAAACGTGCACTGCAATCTTTACAGTGTTTATGCTTGCGTGTTAGAATGGTTTCATGTGCACACAGTTGACCTACCTGGTGGCGGGGTAGCTTGATTCCCGGTGAACTGCATGGGGATGCAGAGGTCGTTATCAATGGGAAACTTTTCGCAGGTCAGCATCTCCGGCCACGGGAAGCCGTAGGTCTCCATGACCGGAGCACAGCTGTCCCTCACAGCCTCACATAGCGAGCGGCAGGGGTAGATCGGCCTGTCCAGACACACAGGTGCAAACAGGGAGCACAGGAAAACCTGGGTGTCAGCATGGCAACGTTTGGCCAGGAGGGGCACCCAGCTGCCCGCCTGCTGCTTGACTTCTGGCATGGTCTCGTGGTCCAACAGGTTTGGAAGCCTCATCTTCTTGTAGCCCACGTTGTGGCACAGGCGCAGGTCAGCTGGTATGTCCACACACTGCGGCTGCTTGGTGTAGAAGCGGCCATTGTGGAAGTTGTCCGACTGCCAGCTGTAGTAGTCGTACTCATCTGCGGCCGAGACTGTGAGGGGGAGGAGGAGGAGGATGGAGAAGAGCGACAGGCCCAGTGCCAAGCTGAAGGAGCCCTGGGTTAATGCCCACCTGGGGCTCTTTTGTCCATGTGCCATGCCTCTCTGAGCTCCTACCAACAGTTCAAGAAGGTTGTATCCAAAGTCTCCAAAGTGACTCAGTGAGGACAATGTGCAGCGAGAAGAGTGGAACAAGTGGTGAAGGCAAACAAGCTGTAATCCTTTTTTTTGTCCCGAGCACAGATGCAGAGGATTGAAAACAAAAGTGTTTAATTCCCTTCTTCTCTGGAAAGTCGGCCCTCTTAACCTCCCTGAAACACCTCCCTGTGTGTGTGCGTGTGTGTGTCTGTGTGTGTGTGTGTTGTGCCTCAGGTAATGCAGAGGGAAGGAAGCATGGACACACAAGTAGGACTGATTATAGTCTAACTTTCCCTGTTCACAGTTTCTTACTGTCCTTCCCTCTCCCTCTCTCAGACCTGTCTCCAGCCCTCTGCTCTCTGTCTATCAGTCTGGAGCTGTAATGAGGACTACCTTAGGCTTTAAGAGGCAGTGGTTGCTGCTCTGTGCAGCTGCCTGCCCCCCTAACAGGCTCCCAGACCACTCACCTTCCTACTGGCCTCCCCTGTACTCACTCACAACAGCGTCAGCCTATCAAAGCCCCGGGGGAGGCTCCTAGTGGCCTCCAGGACACTCCTCCTAGCCCTTATCCTCCAACAAACCCCTCCTATAAAACAAGTTACACAGAGAGAGAGAGAGAGAGGGGGGGGGGGGGCAAACTCTGGCAAGTTTCTCCAGCTACATATTTATGTTCGTCTCTCAAATATGCACTAAATTATTTTGTATGAAACACACCCACAAACACATTTGTCTTAGTCATGCTGTTTTTGTAATTCATGTATAAACTTTCTACCCTTCTAACATGTCCTCATCAGGGGCTCAACAAGCTCCCTGTACGTCTCTGCGCAGATAATAAATTATGTTTGCTTCTTATTTTGGCCTGCTCACTTCTGCAAATCAAAACATTTCTGGCATAACAATTCTTCAGATATAAAACAGACTCAAACTGTCTTCTGAATGACAAAATAAATCTTGGCAGGCTACTTGTAAATGTAGATAAAGCAAAGCCAGTATTTCTGAGTTTTGGAGGATATAAAGGTCTGGAGAGAAATCAGACGATCTGCGACATTCGTAATGACAGTCTTTAAGATTTGGTCATCTTATTGTTTTCCATTATTGCACAAATCCTGTTTCAAGTTAATATATTTGAATTAATCATATTTTCACTCACTTACCATGCTTTTGAACATTACCCAACATTGTCAGGGCGGGTTGCATTTGTGAATCTAAACAGTTAAATCCATAGATCCAGAGTTTATGCCGAGCTTTCCCCATAGTAGTCCACTAGTCAAAAGTCCATTTAAGACCAGGAGGATTTCTAAACATAGCAGATAATAATCTGGAACAGTTATAAACTTATTTTGGGGGTTGGGCTTTTTATGCCTTTATTTGAGAGATAGGGGAGTGGACAGAGTAAGAAAGCAGAGGGAAAGACGGTGGCGAATGACATGCAGGAAAGGAGCCACAGGTCAGATTCGAACCCCAGCTGTCTGCTTGGAGGACCACAGCCTTTGTACGTTGGACATGAACACTAACCAGTAGGCTACCAGCACTCCTACTATTTTTTTCTCTTTACTGCTTGCATGGGTGGCCAGGATTTTGTTATCCACTCTCATGGCTTGTATTTCAGAACACCAGCACTCCTACTATTTTTTTCTCTTTACTGCTTGCATGGGTGGCCAGGATTTTGTTATCCACTCTCATGGCTTGTATTTCAGAACCATTTTAACACACATTGTGCTTATATTAACAAGAAATGATCACCTTAAGAAGACTCCTCCTCCTCCGCTTGAACACTGTGCTCAGTCCCTGTTTCCCAAACCAAACAGAGAACTTTGAATTGTGAGATGGTGCCTGACTGTAAGAGACTAAGGAAAGGCAATTTGGTAAAATATCCGAAGCAGAATGTCTCTCTTGTTTGAAAGGGACTTCAGAGAGGCCAGTTGTTTATAGTTAACTTCATGTCTTTCCAGAAAATATCCTTTGTAGTTACGCTTCTTTTAGCCATGTGGTTTGCCATGGTTTGTAATTCTGTGTATGTTCTGTTTTCACTCTGGAGAACATCGTATTAATCTGAAGTCAGATATATGAAACACTTTTCCAAGTGCAGAACTTAGCAGGTAAAGTAGGAAGAGAAGAGACTGTGCAAGAGGTTTCCGAGTGTTTCTTGTGCAGCTACAGGTGGCTAGGTGGTTTACTCACACCATGGGAGTTATGCTAATGTGTGTGTTGGTTGTGAATAGAAGCCCACTGCGTCTCTGTCTCTTTCTATCAGTGCCACTGACACACTGAGGGCCTTCGCCTTGGCTGCTAATTCACAATGTATTGCATTTCAAACAGGATGTGGGACTGGTGGCACACGTGAAGGGTTTTCTTTAATCTTACGTTTGATCTACTCCTTGCAGTGATGCTTCTCTGCATGTCAATGGCCTGAAAATGCAGATTCATACAAGGGGGATTGTTAACTAGTGTGAGAGTGGGTTTTTATTATAGTGTGGCTATAATGAAAGGAAAAGCTGGATGCAATGCGCATGTGGTTTTTGGATCATTGTCATTATCTGTATGTGGCAGTTCAAACAATGAGTCTCGGAAAAAAAATAATGTGTGTGTGTGTTTTCTGAACAGTTGGTGGTGTACTTGGATGGGAATCTTGAACACTGTTGTTCTTTGCCTGTAGCGTAGAAGATAAAATTCCAGAAACAGCGGTCAGTCCATAAAGTTTAATTCAATAAGATGAAATCACACAGATAAAAATGTGCTTCAATATCAGACAACCAGGCACATCCGTTAAACCTTTCAGTCAACTTTATCCAAGCAGCAGTATAGTTTTAAGATACATTGGCCATACTTTCCCTTCCAAAGCCAAAGGATTACGAATACGATTACTGCACTATCTAATCATTTTTTAACTTCAGAATGAAGCTGACTATGATTGAACCTCATCTTCCTGTGCGACAGTTTAAATCCCTGTTGACTTATTGGTGTGTGTAGACAATGCAATGTGATTTTTCTGGCTGCCAGCAAAGAAAAAGCCCAATCTCCTCTTGGAGCAGTTTTCATTCCCTGCAATGTGCGAAGAAAGGACGGCTTGAGCTGTAATTGACCCTAAATTGTCATCAGTATAACTTAGTCAGTAATTTTAGTTGCTATAAAGTGATGATTTGATTAAAATCCATTTGGCCAAAGCTTTGGATCATATTTCCTTTCTTCTTCTCTTCCATCACTCTGCTCCTGATCTTTTCAGCAAAGAGTTGTGTTATTCACAACTCTGCTAACCTTTGCACCAAAGCTAATCAATACAACTCACAGCTAATAATCTGTGAACCTTACTCCGTCTTGAAGGGATGGTGGGATAGTCTCGTGCACACCTTACTATCTCGTATCTTGTACACACATTGGAGCAATGACCTATTTTAAGACTGCTAGCGTTTCCTCTCACTACACGCACAGTGCACTGCCTTCAAGTCGCTAACAAAAGTGTCTTTCATGGTAATCAATCAACAATGGTTGTCTCCTCTTGTTCTCTTTCCCCTAACTGGCCCCTGTGGCCACAGGCCAATCAATTCCACTCTCTAGTTTCCAGCTCTCTCATTGGCTAAGAGATACAAGATTAGGCCCAGCCTGTATTGTTGGGCCTAAAGGTTTAGCATGGTCTGAAAAGAGTGTCTCAGCAATTGTATGTGTGTGTGTGTGTGTGTGTGTGTGTGTGTGTGTGTGCGCGCGTGTGCGCGCGCGTGTGTGTGTGTGTGTGTGTGTGTGTGTGTGTGTGTGTGTGTGTGTGTGTGTGTGTGTGCGTGCGTGCGTGCGTGCGTGCGTGCGTGCGTGCGCGCGCGCGTGCGTGTGTGTGCGCGTGTGCGCGTGCGTGTCAGGGAGATTCTTAAACGGAAAGGCTTGTGTGTAAGGTGGCCAGCAGCCCAGATATGCAGCCCAAGCGGAGTTTGAAATCCAAACCACACAAGAAGATGGAGTGTGAAAGACAACAGACACAGAAGTATGTTGTATGTCTTTTCTTTGACTGAACACAAGAAACAGAAAGCGTGGAAAAATATCTTCTCTATATAACTTACTTTGTATGGGGAAGAGTAAGGAGGTCTAACAGCATAATGAAGTTAGCCCCCCCCCAACAACACACACACACACACACACACACACACACACACACACACACACCTCCCAGCTTGCAATGCAGCAACAATAGGGATTAGCTTGCAAAACTGTCAAAATGTGCGAAACACAAACCAGTGTCTCCTCTCACTGATTTCACTCTGTTTCATTTTCTGTCTGTCCCACTTTCTAAAACACACACACACGCACACACACACACACACACACACACACACGTACACACTGACAATGACTGTAACTGCAAGCTGTGACCGGGACATAGCTGCTGAAGAAACCAATTAAATTATCATAAGAAGATTTGTCAGAGCATACTGTATTTAAGAGCAACTGTTTTTATAAGTAAAGTGCGTTTAGTAATTAATTGTCATGTTTTTCTCTCTTCTTAGGTATGTTTGACATGAACTTCAGCTTCAGCTAAACACATAACAGTTGAACAAATAGAGTTGACTTGACATCATGTCCAAGTTCTCCATCAGAGGATCGTCAACACAGACTTAAAACAGGGTAAGGGGTAACTTCCACAACTGGTACACTTTCTTTTTAAATAATAATATTTTTATGAAAAATTATTTGGACCCCTCAAATATAACATTCCAAAGATGCAAAAGCAAAAACCACTCCCCGCCAAAGCAGTTCTACTTCATAAATTCTTCTAGTTTTCCAAATGAGCCATATAATCTGAAAGTCTGCCTCCTTATCCTGCTGGTTTGCAAACAATGTTTGCAGGGTCAGCCAGTCCACACACCACAATGGATAAAGATCCATAATCCTGTTCATGCAGACACACAAACAAACAAAATAAACCTGTAGCAGAGAGCTTTAGTTCTCAGAGAATGTCGCAGACCTGCACAAAACCTGGCAGATCTGACACCAGGAAATATCCGGCTTATACAGTGTGACTGCTTTCTGCCCGAGTCCAGCAGGTTCACTCAGCCACAGGTCAGGAATGACTCCGTCAAGGGCGACTATTGCACATAGTTGCTGAAATGTGATGAAATTATGTTAGAAGACTTTAGCACCACACAGTTACATAGTGCTTGACTCGTACATGCCCATCACTCTGGACAGCTGTGAAGAGATACTGACAGGGTTTTGCTCGTTCCCGTCTTTGCCATTCATGAGCACAATTTTTGTCACCGCAAGTAGTTCTGCCTTTTATGTCTATATTTTTTGTCTGTCTGCCCGTTTTACATCCAATCTTGCTTCTCCTTCTGTTGTTCTTGTTCTAGTATCGAATGCACCTCCTTGAGATGTGTGGGCTTACACATGGGGTCAGAATCAAACAATGTGATAACTTCTCCTCCCTCTGCCACACACGCTTACACACACATACACCTCTCCCCTCACTGTCAGCCCTTACAAGCAGCTTCAGCTCCCCCGAATCAGAGTCTTTGTAACAGCTCTTTGACCAGATCACCGTCATGGAGCCGAATGTAACGAGACAGAAAGGATAAAGGGATACTCAAATTGGGGCAGAGGGCCTTTTTTAAAGTATGTGTGTGTGGTCAGTTTCCAGTTAAAACCTTTGACTAACAGGATCCCTCTTCTGAATCTTGTGACACTCATATACACCGCATACAAACACAAGTAGCCGCATACCTCGTGTTATTGTACCGAGGCCATAGATGACGGCTCTCGTCAGCGTTTTTGGGTTAAACTTCCTACCACAGTGTTAGAATTCACACAATTGGTACATGTGTGTAAGCGTGCATATCCAGCTCAATATCTCTGCGTGGAAAAAATGTTTCCTCTGACTCGGGTATGTAAGCTCGAGTCTTGTCTGTCAGCACATTTTAAGAAGCACAGGGGGAATGTTTGATTTTCAAATTGCACATGGATGCACGTACCTGGGACTTTACAGTCCAGTCAGCTAAAATGAGAAGAAGTGAGACGGGAGTGGAGGGAAAAGAAGTAAAAAGAACAATTGTGAGAGTACACACCCGCTGGAGGAAATGATTTTTCACAGATCTCTTAACTAAACTCACACGTGGCACATTTAGTCATTTTCAGAAAAACAGAAACCCTTTTTGAGTGACTTCATCAATTTCATTACAAGCTGGACAAAGTTAAGAGTAACCTTTACCCCATGACGTGTTTTCACCACTTGATCTGTGTAGTTTTAAGAAAATGGGTTAGGATCGTTTCAAAGTGGAAATATTATTAGATTCAGAAAAGGCTGCAGTTTGGAGCCAGACAGTGAAACTTAACTGTACTGTAATGGATTTGTTTTTACCCCAAGTTAAATTCTCAAAGCAACCCCAAGTCAGGCTGAGCCTGAGTAATTCCATCAGCATCTAAATGACTGGAAGTGTAGAAAAAATGATCGTCTGGCTTTCTGATGTTTTAATTTGCTGGAATGAACGACGTCAGCTCTTTTGATCTCACAGTTTTTTTGACCCATGACATGAAATCTGAAGGATGTTTATCCCCTTGTTGTATTTTTTGTTTTGTCTACGATCACAATATTGAGGGGCACAGTATCAATGTCAATGCCACAGTATGGACATTGCAAACAAATGCTTGGTTGTACAAAGAACAGATGAGTGAGCAAAGCCGCATCACTTTAGATCACATGCACACCTGCTCGCTCTCTTTCTCTCCCCAGCATCATGCATTTAGGCGTTCCATGAGGGAAGCGACTGACGAGGGAAACTGTATCACACAACCTGTTACGTTCCCCAAATTTCTAAGGGATGCGGGAAGGAACAACTATTAATGAATCAGGATCATTTAAAGAATGGAGACTAGAGATTTGTAACAAAAATAAAGCAAGGTTGTATTTACATTGTAAATTACTAAAAAAAACAACTAGAATATGAACTAAGAAAAAAAACATTCTCCTAAAACAAAGAAAACACAACTAAACTTGTCAATAAATCACTGTTGATCCTTTCCACAGTGAGCAGCTTTCCCTCTTGTAGCCTCCGGCTCCAGCACACGAAATGAATTTTTTGCCTCCTCAAGCAGCAGCCATACTGCCCTTATAGTCCTGCAGCCTGATTAACGCAGGCGAGACCAATTATCCAATCGCTGCACCAACCTGCAACAGAGAGGGACAGAAGAGGCAGCAGACCATACGTTACTTAGTTACTTGTTATCTTTTGGTTGAGTGTCCCACTTTACGTCTAAAACATTCCTGTCTCAGCTGTTGAGTGTTTAATACGAGCACAGGCTACTGTATGAGTCGTGGTCCAACTAGCACTAGCATACTTACACTGACATACTTGCAGTAGCATACACATACCTCTTTAACCGAGAAGTAATATTAGCGCAAGTTAGCTTGTGCTAACATTAGCCAGACTCAATTATGACAGTAGCCAGGCAGTTGTTTCTTGACATATGTTCAGTTTAATTCTAACAACACGCAGGGAACTAAACAAGAGTTGTGACTTTGTTTGTTTGATTTATCATCCTTGATTCATAGGGTGGTCCCAATAAATCTGCAGGCAGCTAAAGGGGTTTAAGACAGGATCTGTAAACCTCTTACATAACCAGATAGTCTGGTTTGAATCTGCACTGATCAGATGCCTAAACCAGATTTGTTTCTTGATTGTTGGGACTCAGAATCAGGAATAAATTGGCCTAAAACTTAAGTAGTCTGAGCCTGGCTTTAGAGAGTGTTTTTTGGTGTCATTCTGCTGTGATTTATGAGCTGTATTGTTAAACACTTTTCTGTCACTTTATCTGTTAGAACCCGCGTATATGTGCGCTTGTTTATCCATCGATCTGCTCGTCCTTCAACATAAAATCCTAAATATGTCAATGAGGACAGTGAGGACCCGTTTTTCCCCTCTCTCGCTATCTCCTCATCCTTTTGTTTATGTGTGTGTCTGTGCGTCTCTATAACAGCCGGGGTCATCAGATAAGGATCAGACTTCACCTCTGTTGAGAAACAGTCAGATAGGAGTTTCAACAAACAGGGAAGGATTTTTCCCATATCTCACTAAAAGATCGTATGATAACATTTTTTGGCTGATGGGAGAAAAGGTCTTGGCATTTATGTCAGCTTTCAACAGCTACTTTTTGAAGCTTTCAAAAAAGTCTCCTTTTCTCTGATATACTGAAACCCCCACACTCGTTCACAGTTTAGTCAAATAGCTGACTATTCTGAGATTTGTAGTCTCATCTGAGCACTTAGAGCTGCCGAATTACAGCAAGAAATTACCAAGGGGTCTTTTGCTAAATTAAGTATGTGAAACAAAGCTGATGGTTGAAATGAGTTTCATGTGGTTTAAAGAAGCTGGCTTCGATACAACCCCAGCCTCACTTAAATCAGCATTTATTATATTGGATTTCTGTGACATTATATTCCAGTCCTGCGATATCCTGCAGCTGAATATTTTCACTTTTTCCCTCTGTAGTTTCAAGAGCAATTATGTAGAGATTAAGTCCTTTGCAGAGCAGCTCACGCACGCTTATTATCACAACCTTCCCCATTTATCAACATGAACAACTCTGACACAAAGTTAAAAACAAGAGAGTAAGGGCTCTTTTTATGATGCAATTGCAATAAAATTTCTGGATTTTCTCCGGTAATCAATTTTATGAACAGAGTGACTGCACTCCGAGTTATTTCGGTTCAAGATGAGGAGGGAGAAGAGAAGTCTTGAACTTATTTCAGCTGTACTGTTTTATCTCAATGCGAGAAATGGGAAAGTTCTGAAATCTTTGGCAACAACTTTTTTTTCCATCTTCCTCTTTGAAAGCATTTATTAGAGATATGTTAAGCATTAATAAAAATCATTAGAATGGGTTCATTTCGCAGAGGCTTTTATCCATAGCAGAGTTATATAGCAATGAAAGCATGGTGATTGGAAAAGTCACAAAATGAATAATGTGAAGAAAAAAACAGTTTGTGCTCAGCAATACTTTTTATGATTGATATAGGATCTTGTTTGTGTTTGTTGTGTTGATTCAAAAAATGTATTTAAAAAAAAAAGGAAGCGGAGGAACATGTTGCAAACACAATCATTTTGTCAAGATGAAGAACAGCAGAATGATACACAAACTAAGTTATAGATGATGTGCACTATTTAATATTTGTATAGTAACCGCACTTCATTTCTTATTGAAATGCTACACTTATAATTTATAACTCAACTTCCCTTAAAATGTATACATTGGAATACAGAGCAGCAAACTACCTAAATCTCTACATTATCATCACTTCAAAAGTTTTTGAAAAGGTCACTGACTTAACAAAGGCATGCAATGGTACATGCTTCTTGGATCTTACTGGGATTTATTTGTTTGTAAGCATGCGTCTCTATGTCATTGTTCTTATCACCTTTATCGCTAGGTTTCTTCTTCAGCCATTTGTGTTGCTTCTAATCTCCACTGCATAATCATTCTTCTTTTTTTATAATAATGTGCAAATAACTTAAACTAAATTAAAGTAAGACATCTCAGTGGGTAACTTAGATTGCAATTATCTATCTTATTCTAATGATTTTCTATAGTAACTACTGTGTCTGTTTGTCGTCCTTGAGAGAATCACTTCATGGGTTTTGTTTGTGGCCAGCAGGAGCGGGCGTCTGGGAGGTAAAAGTGAAAAGTGCATAAGTGAAAGAATGTGACATGTTGCATAAGAACGTGAGTCTAGAACAAACCCTGCCCAGATGAATGAAGGTAAGAACAAACTGCTTAATTGTTAAGTACAAAGGTGCTTTTCAGTAGTCCAGTGGGCAGACGGAGTTACTCTACTGTGTTAGTGGAAGAACAGCATTCTCACATTGGCAGCAGGTCTGTTCCAAAACCACTTCATCTGTCCTCTTCCAGTCTGGCTAACATACACCTCTGCTGGTTTTGGACAACATAAACTTTGGAAAAGAAAAAGCATAATTCCCTCCTCTCTTTCTCTCTCTTACTGACTGTTTCTCTCTCTTTAATGCGAGATACCCCACACACACCAAATTTGCACGGATGAAAAATGTCAAGGGCAGACCACCTGGCTATTCCATGCCTGGTCAGAGGAAAGTCTTCCCGTCTTCATCAATGAGGCGCAGTGTGCGGAGCGTGCTCTGTCCCACTCACATATCACTGCCATTAGACAGGCATGTGCTGGGCCGTCTCCAGGGCAGCGCCTGCTGCTCCTCTCACTGAAGTCCCATTCAAGGTAATCTACACCAGCCGAACCAATTTCACAGGTGCAAAAATGTGTAACGAGGAGAACTTAAAACATTATTGCACTGTTCAGACAATCCCTGGATGAATTCAGCAGCATGGAAAACTCTATTTTACAAGCACAAGAGCTGTTGTGTTGAGTATGAAAGCAATAAAGGACAACAGTTGTTCTTCAACCAGACAAATACAATTATAGTTATACTTCAATTAAAGAAGGGGAAAAACACATTATTTGTGATTAAGAATCACAGTTCCTACTGCCGACATTTGTTTTTGCAGGTTTTAACCTTTTTCTTTAGGTTTGTCAAAGTCAAGATTAAACCAAAGAGAAAAAGTTCAAAAAATAAGGATTTTGGAATCTTTGTGAATTTGTGCTGTTGTTGCAAAAATCCAAATTTGTTGGACAAGTTATCTGTAAAATATTTAGTAGTCTGTTCCTACTCAGTTTTCTATTTTGGGGTTATGATTAAATGTTAGGGTTAGTTGACTCAGTTCAGAACACTTTTTTTGTATTTACAGTATATATTTATCTATGTATCAATGAAACTAACAGTGTTTTTTCGTGTTTTAGAAACTATTGTGTCCTATGACTCACATTTTATCCTCTTGTTCAGGTTTTGTCTTATGGACACCAGACACAGACATACATACCAACATTTTCCTTCCACTCATTTGGAAGGAAAACATGAAAACAAACATCAAACACTTAGCTTTTGTGTTTGTGTGAATAAATAAAAGTCTTTATGTATGTGCGCTGATTTAAAATGACCATTACAGTACAATGTTCTTTCCCTCGGCCGACAGTCATACAGCGTGCTCAGATAGAAAAGAGCTGCAGGCTGTTATGTGAGGGAACTAGATGTCCCAAGCTTAAGCCAAAATGTCTCTGCGAGATGAGGAAAAACCCTAAGCGGCTCTTCTTCGCTCTTTAATAGAAAAATGAAAAAAGAAAAAAACTACCCAAAGTAAAAAGACTGTCCAAAAATTGCTTTATTTGGATGGTTGAAAGTTTAAGAATCCCTCTCTTTTTGTGTGTGTGTCTCTCTGTCTCTGTGTGCCGTGTCATTTTAGATTATCCGGCTAAACTCAGTACTTACTGTAATTAATCTAAATCTATCCAGATGAGGGATGGTTTCAGTTTCATCCACTACAAGGAACAGCTATTAGACACTGTATCCTTTGGGCCTTTTGTCTCATTATTTCTTTTTCTTCTTCTGACATTACAAGTGTCCTTCTCGTGACAACAGATTTGAGGACAGGCTCTGAGTCACAAGACGTCTTTTCTCCTCCCTTCAGTTATTCAGGTCCGATAGTGCTGGCAGACACTCTCTGTGTCCCTCTCTGTATGACGGGCACTGAAGACTTCCATTGGTCGTCCTCTTAGTTTTGATCTCTGAGCTCATCCGTCGGTGATTGTTTCCTGTGCATGTTCATTTCCTGGGTGACAGTATTCATTACTGTAGCAGTCTGTTTAGACTTTGATCCATTTGTTATAATTTCCAGAAAACAGTCTCCTCCCTTCCTGAGCCTGACTGCTGTTGTCCTGTATGTATGGCCTATGCTGGTGATAATTGTTTCCATTGGATACGGTATATAAGGCATTAGCCATGGTGTCGTGGAGCTATGAACAAACAGTACCACTTTGCCCTGCTTCAAGATAAGTTCAGAATAAAACCATTAATGAATAAAATCTTAAATTTCAATGCCTGGAAAATGACCAGCAATAAATTCTAATGTTGCTTCGACTCGTTTTACTCTCTCGTTTTGCACTTGGACAAGCGCAAAAGGCGATTTAATTCTGACAAGTGTTTGGAAACCATCATCGTTAAGATCGATCTTCACTGCTGGAAACAGTATTCCCCCTCTGTAAAACTCAGTCTTTTACTTCAGACTATTTGGCAGAATTTGAACCCGTGCTCAGCTACAGAACCACAATCAATATACTCTGTAAGATCTCAGACAAATGTATCATGGTCTCCAGATGAAATGGTCTCAGTTTTGGCTCCTTCAGTCAGACCAGTTTCTTTGCATTATCCTGTTCTCATATGTACAGTATAAAATGCAAGCCATGTTTTTCTACCACATGGACATAGGGCTCAAAACCTTATTAAACAAATCTGTCACCTTCATTCTGTTTTGCTCACCTACTCTCTCCTGTTGCCATCTCACCTTTCTTTTTCATCCTTTTACTTCTTGAAAATGTCAAAGTGATTGCTGCTCATGCTTTGAGGAGTTTGCTCATTTCTCTGTCGCTGTTAGGAGGTGATGGGATGTTTGGAGGACAGTTCAAGCTCATGTTCTTGTGAGTCAGAGAACAGGAGAAGGTGTAATTTCCTGAGTCTAAGACCCCAGTGGGCTCTAAAAATAATCTGGGCTCGCTGTTGCAGTTTGGAAAATGTCTGGTTGATTAAAGGTACCTAAGCCAAGACATTGTGTGATCTGGTCTGAGGCCACCCTGAGCAGCTTGCTAGGTATACCAAGGTACTGCTTATAAGTCCAGGGCTGTGGATCATCTCAGTTAGAGCTGCTTGAAGAAAAGGAGAAAAACATGCATAAAGCTAAGGACTTTAAAAGGATTTAATGGATGATCCAGCGATCAGATAGAATAGGGAGGGCCACAGACTTTATGAATAGACAAGGCCAATTTGGCAATTCATTGGTGTGTAGATTGCTTCCATAAAGGCAAGAGTTTGACTTTTTGGCTGCTGCTTCTTTGGTTTGTTTGAGCCATGAGTGACCTGATTTGGACTAAAGGGTGGCTGTGGAGATGAGCAAGGGCTTGACAAGCAGAAAATTGTCAAAGTCAGTTGGCCTACTCCAGTGGCTGATTAATAATCTGATGGATTTTATCTTTAAAGCAGCTGGCTGGAGTTTATTATTCATTCATCCAAATAAGTTAAGAATGCAGTGAACTCGCATCTAGCATGCTCATGTTAGGCAGAGTGAGTGGCAGGTGGACAAATTGTCAAGGTTTGAGCAGTACACCATCTGAGTACTGTGATAACATGCACGTTATTGGGGGTGGGGGGGTGGGGGGATCCAACAATTTCCAGACTTGGTACGTATGGAGACTTGACTCAAAAAAGAGCACTTGAGTAAACTTAGGGTCTAATGGGGGTTGACTCACCTTTGAAATAAGCCTCAAGTGGCTTCTTATAAGGAACTGCAGCTTTTTTACCCTTTTTTCGGTTCCAGAGTTTGCTGCCTGGGAATGACAGGAGACGACATTGCATGTTTTAATTAGACATTGCAAGCCTGGGGAGATGATGATTGTGCACATGTACAGCTACACACACACACAGACACACACTCAGCTTTAATTACTTGCATTTCTGCATTAGCCTCTTCCCTGTCAGGTTCGTGCCAGAGCCCAGCACAGGGCAGTCGAGGCTGTCTGAGCGAGGAAAGCACAATACACTTCAAAGCAACAGAAAACTGGCAAAGACAGCAAGATGGCTGTGTAGATAGAGCGAGAGAGGCAGCACGCATAGAGAAACAATGGGAGCAGAATGTCTCTCCAAAACAAACTCCATGGAGAGAAGTGGAGACAAGAGAAGAGAGGAAAACTGAACACACTGCATGCTGAAGTTATTATCTTCTTTCTTTCTCTGCATCTCAACATACTTTTTTTCTACTTGGGTCCTCTGTGAGAATGGATGTTCATATAATTAAGGGAAGATTTCTGACAAATTGTTCAAGATTTATACTGATGAAAAATGACTGAAATTACTGTAACTGTTCCAGACATGGCTGTGCTTTGTCTTTCTCTTTCCTCTTCTAACACACACAGTCTTTAGTTCCTCTGATTAAGCTTAAATAAAGTAGCCAGCACTTCTGGGAAGAAGTGGGCAGAGTTCTGCATTGTGTGGCTGCAGACTGACACCTGGAATGATACAAACCCTGTGTGAATGCGTCTGTTATTCCTTGTGCATGTTAATGTAGGACTCATTGTGTGCAACTATTCTTTAAAATTGCACTAAAAAGCTTCTGTTCGTGTAATGAGGCCTGACATGTACTGTATACCTCTCAACAGAGATTGCGACAGTTATGCCTGAAAGCTGTCGGCGGTTTCATTTAGTGTGTGTGCATCCTTACATTGCATTTTGTTGAATGCCGGTGCTCTTAGATCTCCCGTTTCTCCCCTGTATGTGACTTGTTTGACAAGAGCTTTCTCAGGATTGGCTTTCAGTGCCGGTGTATCACAGAACAAAAGTCAAGATCTACTATCCCAGGTTTCTCTCAGTGTAAAAATGCATTCACATAAGAAATGTGCCTTGAACTTGTGTAGCACATAGATTTGTCACTTGCAGAGATCAAGGGCATGCAACATACCATTGCGGTTATGATCGTTGTCATAGAGTTCGCTGAATTTCAAAACATTGATTCATTATTTGACCTCGTCTGCTTGCATGTATTTCTTCAAGCTTAGCCACAAAGCACATGTTTTCTCATTTATATCAACCAAGATTAAAGCAAGGAAAAAATAATAAATGTAGTGCACAGTGGCAATGTTTGGGTGCTACATCAAGCAAAGGGTGGCACCGCTCTTCCCATAGAAACACAATGGCACTGCCAGTACAGAGCGGTTTTTACTGCTGATCGTGTGTAAGAAGCCTAAGTCTGATAACACAAATGTGCCGACTTGTTAGACGAAGTATTCAGTATTCTTGGCCCACATGCTGAGAACTGAAGCAGTTTCCCTTTAATCCTTCCAAATGTGTGTTGTGACTGAACCATTAAAACATTAATTGTGGCTCTAAAACAAAAGATGGAGGTTTATTAGAAACAGGCAAAAACAACCCAGTTGGATTTATTAAGTTCCTTCTGCATTTGTGCCCAGATGATAGAATAACATGAGCCCTTCTGTTCTTTCCGTTATGAGTCTCAAGCTTTGCTCCTTTTATGTTTCTCATTTCCCAGACACTGATGCATGGAAAACAACTGAACATTTTATGTGTAAGCTCATCAGTCAATTATTACGTTCCAGTTTATCAGAGCAATTATCTGAAGAAAAACCTAAACCCCAGCACTATATGTTATTGTAACTCCATGGAGATGGTGGGATAAACCTGCATATATGTTATCCACGTGCCTTTTTTTTTCTCTGACTTCAGTGTTTTACATTAACTTCTTTCATCATCCACTAGAGGGAGCAGTGGATGATGAATTTGGGTTGATCTTTGGCCTCTGGCTGACCTCTGACTTTGGCTCTAAGGGGAGGCATAATGTTTGATTATCTTGATCCCTTTGTGAAAATGCCAAGAATTTAGTCAAATCTGCCAGAATTAAATTGTTGGAACAGGTTTCCATGCACACTGACAGGCATCAAGCTCTTTCATAGTTGTTGTTTTGTACATGCGGTGTATGAAAAGAAGTTATCCCTGCTACCACTTAATAACAAGGAGGTGAATTCTGCTGATGGAGAGTTGGATGTCATGCTGAAACGTCGGCCCTCAGGACTGTGCCATCTGCTCCACCATCTGAAGACAGGAAACTGACTGACTTCATTTTACTGTCAACTACAGACTCCACCAAACTTTATTTAAGCCACAGCGAGAAATGAGCTTCCCAACAGTCCAAAATCCTGCTGTCACAACACGGCATTGTTGTTTGATAGCCTGAAGCCTCACGTTCATGTTTGATCACAGTTGTTTATGGTGAGAAAATTAGAGGACATTCATTCATTTTATTGTAACAGTAGTACAGACAAAGACATTTATTAACCTCGCTTAACGTGTTGTCTTTGTCATAGACTTCTCATATCTGATGTGTATACTTTGAAGTTGTCCAGCTCTCAGTCCTCACTCAGAAAGACAAGATCCTTCCAGGTTGCTCTGCTCGATGTTTGATAGAATAAATGCATTTTAATCTGAGAAGAGGTTTGGCTGTGAAAAACACATCTAAAGCCAAACGGCGCACCAAAACTTTGTGGGGGATTTCTCTCTCTCTCTCTCTCTCTCTCTCTCTCTCTTTCTCTTCTTCTGTCTTTTTCTTTTTTTCTCCCCCCTGACAGGCTCATTTTTCTTCTCTCAGTGGGATGGCTGCTGGTGCTGGTATCATTACACACCACTACATTACAGATCACTCTATCATGGGTCTCAGTCCGGCAGCTTTCACGCTCACTGCTGTCAGTATCACTGACAGGCCTTCACTGAGCAAAGTCCTGAGAGCTCATAAATTCTGTATGTTTAACAAGTCGCCCCTTTGTGTCTGCTCTCTCACTGTGTGCTGCCAATATTTTCAGAGCACCATACAGGGACAGGAGCTCAATGTACACCAAATGCCTAAAAGCTGTGGCTGTCATCAACTCAGTAAGGAACTTTCATTTGAGTTTTTCTTGTCCTCTGCTCACCCCAGTGTTCATTCAAGATGGAGTGCACAGTCTCAAAACTCTCAAAATCAATTATTATGTAAGAAGAACAGAGTCGTCTCTCTTTTTCTCCCTCCCCCTTTCTCCCACATCTTTCCTTTATGGCAATGAAGACTCATGCAGCGTCATCTTCCTCCTGGCAGGACCCTCACTCTTTATTAGAGGCTCTTTCTGATTATTGGAATGAAACCCTTTTTTTTCCCACCACATATTCCTCAGCTTGTGTGTGAGTGTGTATCTGCATAATTCACTCCCTTCCTCTCATTATTATCAATACTGCTGAGCATAATTAAAACCCTAAGGCGGCTCATGACTGTAGCCCACACTGAAACTATTAAATGACTGTTTATACTTTCATTTAAGTACAAAAAACTTTTCATATTGATACAGTTTTTTTTATACAGTCGGTTTCATTCTGTAGCTTTTAACCAACTGTTTTAGCCAACCAGCTGCACTGGTCTGTAAGTAAGATGATTTCATCCACGTCGTCTATGTAAAGCGAAAACGACAAATGAAGCAGAATATTCTCACCAAAGCATGAAATCACATCATAGTGTCACTTTTATAAATGTTTTTTTATTTTTCTAAGCCAATGGCCTTTATGATAATTGTGCACTGTGGCTTCAATGTTTGCAAAGACGGTTCAGACACAAAGCGTTTATTTTTAGTTCTTATGGCTAAAATCAAATGTGCTGAAAATAGTGTAACACAATGGATGAAAACACAGACACATTCTGGCAAAGTCGCAGTGCAACACTGGAGTAAAGTGTTTGTGAAAAGCTAACTCATTATTTATTTATTAGTATATTTTCAGTGTACTAAAAACTTTTTTTTTTTTTTTAAACAAGTACTTGTTATGCCTTGTTTTTTTTTTTTCTTTCCACAAAGACACAAAGACAGGGATTAAGGTGAGGGAAACAAACCAATTGTATACACTGGTAAGAATGCTGTAAGTTCCACCAGCTCAGTGGAAAGGCACATGTGACTCAGAACTCAACCAGTGCTCTAAAAGCTTTTCCACAGTGGACGATCTCAAGCCTGTAAGGGTAGAGAGACCTGATTTTACTCCATGGTTTTCTGAAGAAATAGAAATGAAGTCAAAAGAGAAAAAGTCCTTCTCATCCTGTAGCCACAGCGGGTTCATCATTTAATTGGAACGTAAAGTGAGAAAACAAGCCCTGAGGATTTCAGGCTTTCACTGCACTGCCTGCTTGTTTACAAATCTAGCTTCATTATTTTACAAAGCTCCAGATTAAAGCTGGATAAACATAGGCACTGAATGAAGATGAGCCAAGCCTTGCATGTTCACATTGTGACTGTGTTTCAGCGGGGAGAGATGGCTCTTCTCAGTGTGTGTCTTTAAACAAAGCTGAATGTGTCTTTATATGGCAGTGCAGCAGTACACATATCAGCAATCTAGACAGGAATCTGTTGGCTCCTCTCATTTCTCTTATCCCATTTTCCCTCTGGCAGTGGGTACACTGAAGGACCACAGTTGTCACCAAGGCAAACAGCGGAAATATTATTATTCAGTCAGACAGTGAAAGCCTGTGAAGCATCATTTTAATGGGACTGCAAGGATGTAATGGTTTGCATTTCAAATCTTTGCAACATGAAGTGTGTGTCCTTATGTATCAAAATATAGAGTCAAATGCATTGCTTGTCTTGTCACTTCTCATTATTGAAACAAGAACTCCAGGCTTGTAAATCATGCATCCACAGTGCAGCAACAGAAAGTACAGGAAAACATCTCCACATTAGCATTTAAATCAAATCCCTTCAATCATGTAACACACTTAGAAAGTGCTGATCCACAGTGCTTTACAGCTGTAATCGAAAAAGCATCAAAATATTATAAACAATGTATTATGATGAACTCTAACAACATTTTACTACACTAAAGTAAGACAGAGACAAAAATAGGTTGAAATTAGATTTTTTTTTTAAAAACAGGCACAACTGATAAAAACTGTTGTGAGTCATCAATATAGAAGTTGTACAAGAGGTTGTAGATTTAAATTGGAACAAGGTGAAGTATGTATATTGAAAATAATAGAAGCCCTAACATTGAGCCCTTGGGGATGCCACATTGAATGGAAGCAGAGAATGTTGATCCTAAGTGAAATCATAATCTGCACTCATATTCGTATAAAACCAGTGTAATATCATTCCCGCCTACAGATATGCTGCCGTAATCTGGCAGCAGGAGTTCATCTCATGCTACTCACTATCTCCCTCGCCGCTTAGTTGATATCATTGTAACGATCCAGAGTTTCTGCATGTACACCACACCTTGTCTCATCTCTATTTCTCAATGTGTTTCTTTTTTTTTGTCTCCTCATCTTTGTCCTTCCCTTGCAAACCCCCGTGATAGCTCAGAGGAGCTACGTCCTGCTGATGTGTGTCCCTTTTATCGGAAGTTTATAAGAGGAAAACCTGTTCATCCTCAGGGGTGACACATTCTCTTTTCCAGCTGTTTGATTTGGTTTTGTTGACCTATTTTTAGTCTTGCTTGGAGTAAACACTCATACAGCTTAATTAATATTCAGTGGAGCTGGTATTGTCCCTTTTGTCGTGTACTGTAGATGGCTTTTCTCTTCCCATGTCAGCTGTTGGACTACCGTCATGAAATTCCTGTTGGATTCATATAAAAGTGAGTTGGTCATCACTTCTGATTGTGTTTTGGCTCATTTTTTACTTTTTCACTCTTAGTCAAAGGCCTACCTAGGGACCTGCTGGTGTCCAAGGCATCCTATAAATAGTCTTTTTTTGCCATTTATTCATCCTCTTAAGTAACCCCCATCTTCAACTCTTTTTTTGCAGTTGTATATTTTGGTCCTTAGTCACTATAAGCCATTTTATCATCCTTAAAATATCCCCATCTAATATCTCCATTTTGCTTTTTGTTTGTTGGGACATGTGAAACAAGTTGATAAAGCTACGTTGACATTTTCTGGTGCAAACTAAACCACTATCTACATTAATATGTAACATGCTCGGCCATCACTGTTTTTCAAAGTGAGAACATGCGCTGGATCAGAAATGAAAAGTCTTCAACTTTGATCCAATTTCCAGCAAAAGGGACAGAACCACATCCCTGCTGAACCAAGCCAACTGTTGACAGGCCGCACAATCACATGCCAAATAATTCAGTCTTCACTTGTGAAATATAGAGAATGTGTTGTAAATTGTTCCAAATGCAGACCCACAGAAAAACTTGCAGAGTCTTATTTAGTTCGACTTCAAGATCCAAATTGTTGAAGGCATTTGAGGAGATGTTTATTTGCTTTGAAAGATTCCAAGTTAATATATGTTTTTGGTCTCAGCGTTCTCATTTCCTCTCATGTTGGAGGAGAACAAGATCTCTTTCAATGTGCTCCTCTGACAGTATCTGCGTATTTGTGTGTGAGAGATTCTCAACTTGTGGTAAAGTCAATAGAAGAAGGTTGTTTGCTGTGGCACAATGCCCGGACATCTTGGAGATAGAAACACAACGGTACGCCTGAGTACCAATCCCATGCATCAGTCTCTTGTACAGGTATCATGTGCTTGCAAACAGAGACACTTATGACCGTGTGAGATGCATACAAGCTGCACTCCATAAACAAATCGGCTCCAGCATAATTTAAACTGTCTATGTTAGGAATGCAAACCTCAGAGGAAATACAATCTTCTCTCTCTAGCTCTGATTTGATTGCCAGGAATGGGGGACAGGTCAGCATACCAGGCAGCAGAGTCGCACACAAATGAACGATAAATGAAAACAAGACAACAAACACATCAATAAACAGATTAACCTTGTAATATTTTCACAGGGCAATACATTTTTGAATATCTAGCATACAGTTACACCAAGCTACATTCTGTTTGAGCAACGTGATCCCTTTGGGGTGGAACAATGTCTCCACTCTGTTTTTTTGTACAAGGACACAAATATCTGGTGTGTGTTTTTCAGTTTAATGATCAAAACAAGAAGAACAAAGTTGATGCTGACCATAAACAGACAGTAATTGCCTCTTATGTTATTAGCTCATATGGATCTATTTAATAAAGTTTCCTGCCCACAACAAAAACAAACCAATTTTACTGTTGCAACAGTATTTTTTTCTGCGATTATCCATCTTTAATGAAACACTTCGAAGACTCTGGTAGATGTTAAAATAAGGCCTCTGTGCCTTGGATAGAAGCACTACGTTTTCATGTTAGCGATTTATACCCTTTCTTGTCCCTTAATTTCAAGAGAATGCCTATGGAGAATATCTTCATATTCAGCATATATCCAATTTAGTGATAAACTGGTGGTCAAAGATCAGATTAATTTTTATCTCTTATAAAATGTGTTTGTTCATACCTTGATGAGCGTGTAATTACACATTTCAGTGTCTAACATGAAAGATGATATTTCTAATCCCAAAAGTCAAATGTCAATGTCATGATGATGAAGTTCACATATTGTAAAGAATACACTTTCACATGTTTTTCAAACATCATGCATGTGTTCCTAGCCTGTCTACCAACCCAACAATTATGGAAAATGTCCACCCTCTCCGTTTTTTTCCTGCTCCACTTTTCAGAAAATGTGTGCAAATAACGGCTGTTCACAAAGGGTAGCAACCCCTCCCCCAGGTGGGTGACACTCCCACAGCTAGGAGTTTGTTCTGCTCTCTGAGTCTGCCTTTTACCGTATACAATCAGATGGTGAAAGAGAGCCTGAAGAACAGCCCCTTCCAGAGGGGCCTGGTTGAGCACTGCTCACTTATATTTAAAGCTACAAACACAGAAACAGCCTGCTATGAGCTGAAATAGGGGGGTTTAACGGGAATGATCAAATACAGGACTGAAGTGGATTTTTGGCAAGAAACTTGAGACATGTTTCGGGGGGTTCTGAGACTCATCGAAACTTCATGAGAAGGAGTTTAATCCACGCTGGATAAAATGCAGGATGAGCCAAAAGCCTTGAAGGGATGGGCATCAATAGATAACAGAATCTATGCATGAGTACATGACTGATTTGTTTTGTGTTCTTACAAGTGAACAGTGGACCATCTCGTCTCACTTGTCAGCACTGGGGTGGCTGTGGGTCAGTTAAAGTCGGTGTCTCTTAACCGGAAAGACAACGGTTCAATCCCCAGCTCCTGCAGCAACATGTCTGATGTGTCGTTGTGCAAGTCACCTCATCACTAGATAGTAACATCTGCCATCAGTGTGTGAATGAGTAGGTGTGACATGTGGTGTAACAAGACTATAAAAGTGATAAATAAGCTCAAGTCCCTTCATCATATACTCTGGTACTTGTTCTTGCTGTCAATGCCAAGAGAGTTTTGACAATCGCATGCTTTGATCTGAGAAAGGCCTTCTTATACTGTTTTGTTTTCATGTTTTCTGTCACATACTTTTTAATACGTCATTTTCAGACAGTCAGACAAAACATGTTTTAATGTGCAGTAGGAACTGGTCGGTGAACTCTCCTCCATTGCCCAGGTGATGGTTTGATTAATCCAACATGTCGAAGCCACATCAACCAAGAAACCTCCACAAAGTGCTTAATGCTACGTTAACACTGCAAGTCTATGGACACAGGAGCAGAGAAACCGCAGTAATAGTGAGTGTTTTCTTTACTCCTTTTTTATTTTCTGTGCAGGGTCAGTATCACCGTCTTCAACATCTCACAGTGCAGGCTTCAAATAGAAAATGACAGTTTTGGAGTAAAGCGGAAACCAAGAATGTTTTGCTGAAATAAATATTTCATGAAGTATGAAATTCAACAGAGGCGATTTTATGTGTGGTTGTTTTGTGTAATCCTCCGTGTGCACGTGTGTTAGTGTGTGTGTATGTACAGTGGTATGGGTCATTATGATAATTTAAGGCTGCGGTAGAGTTATTATTTTCTGCTGAAGTGCAGATTCAGACACAGTGGAAGACCAGAAAGAGCTGTAATATGAAGGCTTCTTCTTCCACTTCCTCAATATGAATAGGAATGCATATGTTCAGCTGATAGAAGATTAAACGTAATAACCCAGTCATTTTCTTTTTGTCCACTTACATCGACTGCTAACCTAAAATAAAGTCCACCCCAAGGACTAAATGTATTTTTTAACAGAAAATACACATTAGTGTGTCAATCTGAGTAAGTAGAAATATCTGTTAAAACACTTTAACTTACATCAACACACAGAGATAAAAGCACTAACAAGCTGAAAGAGAGCTTTATAAAATAACTGCTGGTTTATTTTTCTTTCCCAGAATATTCATCCCTCTTTGCCATAAGAGCAGCAAGGCTTCAGGGCTGGCAAAGGCAGTTCACTGTGGATGGAACAACTATCAGATGGAATGAATATGAAACATTAAGTTCTGGCATTAATAGTCCTTATGGTGAAACTCTGATAACTGTAGATGCCTCAGTGTATGACCTCTTAAATGGATAATGATGTGCTTGAGAGGTCGCGATGCCTTGAGATGACCTCAAAGAATGCTAATAGTCCCTATCATAGAATGATAACCTGTGAGCAAAAGGAAATTAAAGCACATGTTTAAGTAATTTAACAAAAATAGTACTGACCTGAAGCCCCTTCAAGTAAACACAGTAGGTTACCCTAAACCAACGACCAAAGGTGGGTTTCTTTTTCATGTCCACCTTATTTTATCATTCTACCTTAGCATCAATCTTCTTGTTTAAATGTAGAATATAAAACATTCTACATATTAGTATATCAAAAATCAATCATACCCCATTTTAAAGATTGTGGAGCCTTCACAATAAGAGTGTGAAGTAAAACACCCTCTGGATTTGATGTTTTCTGGTCTCTTTTCACATGGACGGGACAGCGCTTTCCTACAGCTTGTTTATGTTTCAGTGTTTCATGCATGTTTTAATGCATGAAACATTCTCTGTCTAACTGTTAACCCTGCCACCACACAGCTTACCCACTCAGGGATGCTATTTGTAGAGGCTTAAAAACGGAGAATCCATCAGAAAGACAACCAACAGGCTTTTTATGGCCTAAAAACACAAATCTATAACAGCCAAAATTAAAATTGATTGCAGAATATTTTTTTTCCAAGACGTTTATTAGCCCTGATCCGATCTGAAAATGTGCTCTGCACGAAGTTGCATTGTAAGCCTTTAAGAAAATGTCTCAAAGGCGCCTGTCTTTACAGTTTCTGTAACATGCCAGAACAGATGTTATTGGCCAGACAAGGGTCATGTCCACAGGGAAGCTCTGGGAGACAAAATATTCCAGAGAAGCTATATATCAATAAAAAAGATAGACATTACTTTTTTAGAGCCAGTTTTGCTCTAACAAGACTCCCAGTAAACACGTTTATCCAAATTTGTAATAAATCCAATGACTTAGCACTCCAGCCTCCCTTGGTTGAAAAGATTTATAGTTTGTTTTTCTTCCAACACATTGTGCACATGTGGTATAATAGGCATGTAAGATATTTCTGCTATATAGGGGAACGTCTTAGGCTTGTTTTTTTGTGTTTTTGTTTGTGTGTGTGTGTGTGTGTGTGTATATGCCTGAAAGCTTTAAGGAAAAAATGCACTGGAGAATGCCACAGAGGGAATACACACACACTCTAAGACGCACTAATTGACATGCATACCTAAATATGTACATCTATGCATACCCCCCCCCCCCCCCCCCCCCCCCCCCAGGAATGTAAGAAGTGTGTGATTAGATTTGCATCTTTTTAAGCTATCTAGAGCAAGCAGCAAGCCCCTGGCATATAAAATTACTTCTGCATAATACTCATTTTGTTTAAGCTCCGTCGTCTTATTTTTGGATTCTGCATCCATTCATTCAGTTGGAGGTTGTGTCTTTATGGATAGAGTGGAGTGTATATCTACCTCATGTATAAGTGACAGGCTAATGGACACATTTCTGTACATCATTAATCATGATTCCCAAAGCAAATTAGACTTTAGCCTCCTCAGCTCATCAGCTTTCTTCTTTATTTTTAATCTAACCCCAAACATTTTAACGTCCTTGAGAGAGTCAAGGGCAAAAAAAAACAAACAAGATTCTTTCCCCCCCACCCCCCCCAGCTGCCACGTTTTTTTCTATAGCCCTATTTGTGAAGTTAAAGCCGACCTTTTAAAAAATTCAAACCCAGTAAGACCTTGATCTTTTTGTGTAGTGGAAGAATTAGCTTTTCATAAAAGGAAAAAGGGGGAAAAGAACAGCCAAGTGGGATGTGATAAATGTTTAATATGAGCACTTTCTAATGGTGCATTAAACATATGGGCTCTGGTATGAGTCATCACTGCATGACCGCTTTGCAGCACAACCAGCCTGCATGCTTTTAAAGGATTGCCATGTTGGCCACAGAACACCTACAGGATGACTGTATACAGCGCTGACTGATTATAAACAGGTTTTTAAATGAAGCAGAGCCTGACTGTGCTGACTGTAACACGTGATTCACTGTGGTTTATCCCTTGGAACTTATGATCCAATCTTTAGCACTGATGATTAACACTTTGGTATTATAGCTATAGAGTGGCTTTGATGTTACATTTACTAAAACATGAATCAAGCTTTATTTTTGTATGAATGCTCATATTGTTGATGGAATATATTTGTAAAGTTTTTATAATCAGAAAGTTTCATGAAAACTGTGCCTGCTGATCTTTTTAAGCCTTTGAGAGGGAATTTCTTTGTCGTTGAGGACTTGATTGACCCCAAAGAAACCATTAACCGTGAAATGTTTTAGATTATTTATCTTCAATGAATTTATAAACAAGTCACAAAAAGAAAGAGGAATTTTAAAAACATCCTATTACTGATTTCAAAGCGTCCTTGAGGACCTTTACTGAGAACCAACCCCTCTCTGTTATGTATTAAAATCTAATTCTTAACAAATTGGCATATCCTATTATCAGTTCAGAGATAAAACTCGCATGCTCGCGCGCGGTTTCGCTCGCGCACAAGCACGTGCATGCTCGCTCGTGCCTCCAGTTTTCCTGCCAGGCTGTGAAGTCGCGTTGTCCCACACTGCACGAGCATACGGTTGTTGATTTCAGCACGGGACAGATCCTTCACCCTGTTACTGCAATATGGCGACAGAGGTAAGAAATGGGTCTATTTCGCTGCCTTCTCCGTATGTTCTGTCAACAGGAACAGAAACATGACTCTGCACCTGTTTTTGTAAAAGGACTGCAGCTTGAGAGGAGCAGCGTTGTAAACTCAGTGTCTTGCTTGTTGAATCTCTGGTGTCTGTATCTTCCTGTGGCTATGCTGAATATCACCTTAAATCAGACGTGTCAAGTAGACATTGCTTCGATTAGAAATGTAACAGGGGGATCACGTAACGTTTTCTAAGAGATGTTTTTTTCATTCAGGAGCTTCACTTACTTTCAGCACTGTTCATGAGCTCTGTCACTGCAGACTGATACCTCCAGACCATTTTTTCTCTTTTATTTTCATTTGAATGCTTTTGTTAGGAAATGTGAGGAAAACAGATGTGTATAATCTGGAAAGAGCACACAGCTCAGGAGACTAATACGAGTTATGATGGTGATGGAGAAGTCAGCACCATGGACAGGGACATCCCCTCTTTCCCTATGGTATACTTTTGAATAAGCTTGACAAGATGTAGTCATTGCGTTTTGAATAAGTTTGATACTCCATACTAATCTATCTGGGACTTGTCATGCCTGCACTAAATGCAGTTAACATGATTGTTGACAAAAAAAAAGTTCACCAAGCTCCTTGAGACAATAACAAAAAGTCCTGTTACTATTCTATGTCACAATTGCAGTTTTTTGTTCCCCCAGCATCAACAGTGTTGCTGATGTATTTTTAGCCTCAGTAATGCCTGATGGCTCTCAGGCCAGCAGTATGTCTTCCTCAATGCCACCTCTATGCGTCCTTGGTGATGTCTCCGTAATGAAGCCATGAATGCCTTAGTTACCATAATAATGACCTCATCAAAGAGGACAGCGTCCACCCTTGGTGGGACGCATACATTATTTGTTTATTCATGTATTTGGATGTAAGATACGCCTGAAAGAATCTCATTTATGATTGAGTGAAGTTATAATTACGACATAATGATGCAGCAGGTAAAGGTGCAGTGGACAGTGTGCCAGGCAAGATTTGTGAGTGTGTGTTTTTTTTCTTCCTGAGCCTGCAAGGCATTGGCAGAGCAGCCCTGATTTCCCTCTGTTGGGTTGCCAACGTCCCTGTCCAAGCCCCATCAATTACACACACACGCACACATGCATGCACACAAACACAACATGCACACGCACAGAAAAACGTAGAGTGTGTGGAAGCAAGACAGATTTTATGTCCAAGTCCATCAATTATCTATGGCATATTTAATGCTGACAGGCTGCTGCAGTTTGTTACCGTCAGTGATTGGACATTGAGATGAGCTGCACAGTTTGCTTCCTGTTCATAGTTTTATCCATCTGTCGCTCGCTCGCTCTCTCTCTCTCTCTCTCTCTCTCTCTCTCTCTCTCTCTCTCTCTCTCTCTCTCTCTCTCTTCTCTATGTCACCCTTTCCCCATCTACTTTAATATTAGAAGTCATTTTTATTTTATAAAGAGTCAGCACATACAAAGTGATCTGCTCATGCTGCAAACTGTTTGTGCTGCATGGTTGCTCTCTGGATCCATTACATCCACTCCTGCCAGATCCTCCTCTTGATCTTAAGGCTAGCCCTGGATGGAGTATGACACTGTTGACGATTAATGTGTGGAAGCTCAGGCACAGGATCAGCTCTCTTTTTAAACAACGCACCACTTTTATCCGAAAAAAATAAAATAAAATCCTGCATTGGTTCCACAGTCACTAATCTTCCATCTAAATGTCAGAAAATGTGACTGTTTATTCAACACCGTCTGATCTCAACGATTTATAGACCTCTGGGTCCCTCCGTTTGACAGTAAACATGACTAACTCTGCTACCAGTGTAAAAAAAAACAGTTTTATTACAAAGAGATGAAAAGAGAGAGCTGACAGAAAGGAAAAAGTACGAGATTGAAACATAATTCTGTGAGTATTTACTGTATGCCCTTTGCAGCATCTGCCCACTGGCAGCACTCACCCATGCTGTCGTTATGTATTCCTTAAGCTGGAGTGACTAAAGTAGGAAACATGTCAGGGCAATGAGAGTCACACAGACCTACAGATCTGAGCGGGAGAAAACAACCTTAGGGTATTGAGGAGGGTATGATAGAAAAATGTTCAAAGTTGTGATCTTTTTTCTTTTTTTTTAGCAACTGCAAAAAAATGTTGACGTCTTTGAGTGCTTTGCTGTGAACCTCAGCAGGCGCAACCAGTGCCCTCATTAATAATTATAAATACAATAGCGTGCGTCTTTACAGCTTTTCTTTGTTAATCAAACGTTAAAAAAACAGTTTTAACAAAGGTTGTTAATTAGAATGTTAACAAAGCCAGCTTATACAAGGCACTGTTTGTGTTTTGTTTCGTGCATTTGTTTTCAATCTTTTGCTCACTTGATCCATTATATTGGTCTCTGCCATCGATAAGCCCTTCATCTTTACTTATGTTCCCTCTTATCTATTCAATCTCTGTGTTTAAACCATGTGCAAAAACAATTTACCAAACTAAAAGCCCTAGATGTGTGGGAAGAAGAAAGTCAGACAGCTCGACAACAAGCAGGTCTTCTTAATAGATTCCTTTGTGCGCTCTATGACACTTTCACATCGCTGTCTGCTTGTGTGCTATATTTATACTCAGTAATAGATAGACTGGACCTGAACCCTGGTCTCCCACCCAGGAAAGTAAACATCAGCACTCTGCCAACAGAAAACATTTATCTAAGAAGCTCAAATGGACTCAGACAAGGACACTCTGCCAGTAACATCAACGACACGTAACAAAAGAAATACTTGATGATGTCCTCTGCTATCAAACTGAATAGCTGTGGGAGGACTGTAACAGTTGTAGGTGACTTTTAAAGGGGTACATTACAAGCTTCCTGGTTAATTAGGGAGAGATTTCAGAAAAAAAGTGTTTAGCTCTTAAAGAAGCGTTTTAAATCGAATTAAATGTTTAAATGTCGAAACACAAGTCTTTTTTTTTAAGTTTTTAAAGTTGAAACACAAGTTCACAAATCCAGTACAATCAGTATGCAGAGCCTGCATAGTATAAAATAAATAGTTCTTGTGTTTGATTCTCTGCCTCACAGACTCATGGCTTCTGCCTGCTTTGCTCAGCTGTGAGCTACATGATGAACGTAGCATCATGATGTAAGGCAGAGGTCACAACACACCATGAAGCTCCACTGACCTGCATAGCTCTGGAAAACAACGTTTCCTGTATCGAGTTTAACATCAGCTTTCCTCTTTCTTCCTCGTTTGTTTATCTGTGCCCCAGTCTTTAGTGGACTTCTTATATTTTCCTTCTTATTGATAATTTTTTCCTAATTCCACTCTTTCTTTCCCGTGTCTTTATCGAATTAGTTTCCTGGCTTGAATATGTTCATACTTGTTTTTTTATCTTCAGTGCTTACCATTCTACTTTCTTTCAAACTTACTCCCTTTTCTCTTCCTCCCCTTTTGAACAAACCTCAAAGCATGAAAACCCCCAAAAATCCAAAACCTGACCAAAGAGCTTTACATCTGGCACCAAACTGAATTCCTACTTTGAACAACTGACGACTTTTCTGCCTTTTAAAGTAAAGCAGAAGCGCAAGTGAAAGTTGAATGCAGGACGAGTATTTTCCCCTCGTGTATTTCTGCTTACAGGGCAGATAGATAGATGTGATTTATTGATCTTCAACAGATTGTGGAGCATACTGCTTTGATCTTGATGCATCCCTTACTTGCATGTGTATCCACACATTCTCATTGATATAATCTTAATGAACCTGACTCTCAGCCATCTGATTCTTACTTGGATTAGATGCTCGATCATGTGCTGATAATTGCTTCTATTTATAGTCTGACTTGTTGTTCATCATGATGGCCCGAAGATAGCGCAGAGAGAGGAGAGGGGGAGTGTTGGAGAGACTGAGAAGGCAAGAAGAAGGATATAAAAAGCTCTGTGTGACAGAAAGATCCAGTACCTGAGATGATTTTGGCTTCCAGCTGACAGAAATAGCAGCGTGAATGCTATTCCTGGTTGTGCGAGATATACCCTATATAGAGATGAAAGGTTGGCACTGTCCCATGTCTGCTCACATGAAAATGACTCACTTCTACATCCAGGTAACATCGTAACCACAACCTCTGCTTGATCTCACAATAAAGACACAGTAGTAGCAAGTCTTAAAGAGAAGAATATGTGATTCAATGACTCAATATTGTGATAAATGAAACAGAAGTAAAGAGTTTAGATTAGCTAACCCTCCACTTTCTTCTGTTCTTCCTGTTTTACACAATATGTGCATTCCATTGAAATCCAGTAAATTGGCAGCAATTAATACAAAGGTAGTTCAGCTTCATCTACTCAACCAAAACAGAGCACAGCATCATCAGTGTACTCAGACCTCCATCCAATGGTTTAAGTGCACTCATACTAAGAAAGAAAGCTTTTTTTTTTTGTTTTGATAAAATATTGTTTCTTATTTATTGGAATTTAGTTCAGACTTTTGCGATGTGTACTGTACATAGCAAATGCTTTTACTATATTGCAACAAAGTTGTGATTAATTGTGCAGCCCTCTGTAGCAAGCTAACCTTTACAGTTATGAGTATGTTTTTCTGTCCTAATGCTGAACACATCTTGTAAAAAAAAAATGTTTTTACATCGTGTGTGTGACAGCAAGCTTCATGCCTCTCTTGCTGTTTTTTCCTCCACCTTTTTGTTCACGTCTTAATCTCCCTCCACGCTCCCACTCCATCTCTAATTGCCGTACTCTTGAGAGGAGTAATTTAGAGCAGCAGGGGACAAGATGCACTGGCCCACTTGCTTGCTGCTGTGCGCTCCTCAGGGGAAGCCTGTTTGGGTGTAAAATACACCACTCAGCACCAAAGTGCTGTGAAGAGGATTCTTTTAAAGTGCTCGTTATTGCTGCTATTGGGCCTGTTGATGTAGGAGGAATGTAGTGAGAACTCTAACTAGGACTGTGCTCCTGTTGATGTAGTAATATAGTACAATTCCCTCACTGTGTAGCCCTTTTGTACCACTACTGTTCGGCAAATAAACAACCTAGGACTGGCAAGACTTAATACATCTGGAAAGAAATATATTTTTAAATATTATGTTTTAGTTATAAGATCAGCCAAAACCTCAGTTGGACTGTACGGTATATCAGCAGAATCTGAGTAAAAGAGAGTAAAGTTGTCAGAAACAATTAGTGTGATGGTTTTTGCTTAGGCAGCAATTTTGTTCAAAGAAATTAAATAATCTGCATCTTATGTAAAGCTACAACTTCGACCTGTTATAAAAAAAAACTGTGATTTTCAAGAACCGAATATGCTTGTTTTTTTTTTTTTTTATATAACTTGTGTGCTTTCCCTCTTTTCTGTGCTTAGTTCCATAATCTGCAGGAGCTGAGGCACAATGCATCGCTGGTGACGAAGGTGTTCATCCAGAGAGACTACAGCGAAGGCACCGTCTGCCGCTTCCAGAGCAAGTTCCCCTCAGAGCTGGACAACAGGGTGAGCACAAACACAGACATCCAAGTGCAATTTCACAGCAAAATGACACATCACCTGAAATCCACATTCCCACACTCCAACACAGTGAGAGTGACGGTAAAGTATGGCTTCAAACACTACGAGGGGAGAGCCTAGATAAAAGAATGCAGGTGAATGATTGAAGATTTACAGGGACGTTGCCATTCATGTGCTAACACATGCAGAGGTGTCACAAGCCTTCCTCACTCAAATGGAAGAAACAAATATTTAGTATTTGTCTTGTGTGATATGTACTGACGGCTCCACAGAGGAATTATCTTTTCTGTCTGTTGTTATTATTGATTGTATTTCATTTACATGAACTCACACAACAAACAAACTTCTTCCTGTGGAGTGGCCGTGAACCTGTCGCTCTCTAAAGCTAAAGCTAAAGCTAACGTTCCTGAACATAACCGTGCAGAGAGGGGTCTTTGTCATATTTATTAGGGTTCAAAGTTCACTTGATACTTTGATGGCTGAAACAATGATAACAAATGTGATAAAACAGTTTCCCCTTAAATGTGTTGAAGCTAAACTTGTGATTATTTTTAACTCATTTATTAAAGACAAAAATTCCTACTACTAAATAACAAGAAGTGTATGTACTGAGATACTGCCTATCGCCGAACACATGAAAAACTATCTGAAATGCAAACATTATGCAGATAGAGGCAAACTTCTGCAGTGTGACCTCTAAGTAACTCAGCAGACAAGCGCAGAATAACTCTACTAGTGTCACAGCTTTATTCATCATATGTTAAATGTGTTCTGTTTATTCTCTGCAGAAAGAAAAAAAAACACAAAAGAAACCCCAATGCTTTTATTTTCACACTTAATATGGGCACTGGGGGAATGTGCTTCTCATTTGAGGTGCAAATTTGCTCTTTTTACTTTGCTGTGCTGGCATCTGTGGAGGTGTTTTGTAGGGCTTTTTCTTTTCTTAAGATGTTCTAGTTTTTAAGGATCTGAAGCTGACAGACCACACACACACACACACACACACACACACACACACACAGAGGGAGTCAGACGAGAAGAAATAGAATCTGCATCTCATGATAAATGGTCTCGATCAGACCACTGCACATTTCTTTCACACCTTTGTCCAATGTTTCATCTTAGTTTCGAGTTTCCTCATATTCTGCAGGTGAGGTGTGTTTATGGATTGTTCGATAAAGTAGGAATATTTTGGGTTGAGCAGAATGCAGCTGGTATGTTTGGCAAGCCGTTTTTATAGCTGAACAGCTTGCTCCCACACTTATGCCAGAACACTTTTCGCTCCTGCAGTCCTCGTGTGTGTGTGTGTGTGTGTGTGTGTGTGTGTGTGTGCCTCCATATCTCTACCTGGATTTGTGTTTGTGTTTGCAAGTAGATTGAGCGAACATTGCTTGAGGAGACGGTGAAGACCCTGAACTCTTACTATGTGGAAGCTGAAAAAATCGGAGGTCAGTCGTACCTGGAGGGATGTTTAGCTTGTGCAACAGCGTATATCATCTTCCTCTGCATGGAGACCCGCTATGAGAAGGTAATCAATCAATCACCTCCCGTACATCCTTTCACATTTTAAGGCTGGAGATGAACTTTCTGTTTTTGTTTTGTTTATTGATTGTTGTTTGTTTTATTGTCAAAGTTTCTTTGGGTGTTTAGAAAAGCGCTACTGTATATAAAACCAATATATAATCATTATTATTAATAACAATGTGTGTTTGTGCAGCGACTGACTGCTTCATGAGCGTAATTGTAAATGTACTTGAGTATATGTGACGCATGCCTGCAGAGGGCACAACAGACCGTTTACACCATATACAACTACCTGATGTGTTAGGTGTAAACTACAAATGGAGGAGGTAGCTATAATGTTAATTCTGAGATCAGAACAAATCAAACATAAACATCAGTAATCAGGAGTAACATCAGATCAGCGGAGGTGATGACCAATGTGAGAACACACTGTTGAAACTGTTTCATCCTTAAAGGCAGAGTTGTAAGCCTGCAAAAACTTCAACCAATGTCTCCACTCACTTCCATTTTTATAAACCAACCATGCCTTCCTGTCTCTCTGCTTGCTCTCTACCGATCCATGCTCGAGCCCACATGCCTTATAACATGACCTGAGCAATGGCACTTGTGCATAGAGAGGGGAGGGGGTGGGTGCAGACAGAGGACTGAGAGAATGCTGCTCTCAAAATCATATTAGTTTTTGAAAACCGACCCTGCCTTTAGTGTAGCTTTAATAAACAAAAAGAGTCCTGAAGTCTCTTTGATTGACAGGCATGTTAGTCTCTGTGCAGTTTGTACAGATAAAGATCATTTTTTTGTTCATCTTTTAATATTTTTGTACATCTTTTTAGTGGTTTCAGTGGGTTTCTCCAAACTCTGGAGTTGATTCTTGCTCATATTAGGTTTGAGGATTTCACAAAATGAGTAACAGCTGTGAAACTGACACACAATTTGAGTTTACAGCTCAATTAGTATTTATTTACAGCTGCTTTTCCGAATCTCCAAAACCGCCAACGACTTTTTTTAGTAGCCTCTTTTTCAATGTTTAGTAAAGCAGGTTGGCTCATCCACAAATATATTCAGTTGTTTTTTGCAACATACTTTGGGTCTCTGAGGCCAAGCTGCCCTTTCACACAGGGGAACAAAATCAAAGATAAAATCCTGATCTGAAACACCTCAAAAGCCCACACCTGTGCAGCGTTGGTCGAAGCTTGGCACGCCAACTCTCACACCACATTTGCCTAAAGCGCAACAAAGATGTCCATGTTGAGAAAGAGCAGGTGGTTAAGCCTCTGTTAGCATTGTTGCAAGATTGAACAAGTAGGCAGGCATACATAACACAATCACATACACAGAAGCATACACAGTCATTTTGATTATTTCCCTTGTGACTACACAAGTACCTACCGGTGTTTTAGAATAAACTAGAGTGTAGCAAGAAGTCCCAGCATGCCTCAGTCTTCTGATCTCTGTCACCCACAACGTTCATCTCTTCCGTCTTGTTGCACTTTGCAAACATTTCTTAATCAAAGCGGCACAGAGGGACTGGAAGCTTGACCAAGAAGCACAAAAGGACTTATTGCAGTGTTGAAGTCGTGCAGAAATGTCCCAGTCTGAAGTTCCTTTCATCTCCCTGTCAGCTGGGTGCTGCTCTACTGAGACTTTCCGATGCTATCAGCCCCACAGGAGAGCTGTTTATTTACATGTTCAACTCACTCACATCTTGGCTGAATGACATTATGACCCACAATAATCAAATACACCCACCCAAGTCGATGCTGTTTCCACACATCAGTGAGCATGGACCTGTGTGCAGATTCAAACCCTTGATGCTTATATCTCACCCTATCAAAGGACACTGATTGCTCCCAGCATGTCAGAACAGATTCATGTGCACAAAGCATTCATAAAGCTTCCCTCACGCAATAGTATGTGCCCTACATCTATTTCCTTCTTCTGTTATTCTCAAGAATGTGGCTCCACGTATGGGACTCACTCCAACATACGAATACACACATTTAAATTTCACTTTCTGATGTGAAATCTTGTAATCTAACAGAGGAACACAAACCTGTGACATGCATGTGAAACAGATTGTGACACCTTTGCTTCTTAGGCGATACTCTAACACTCTCACAAAGGCTTTTTTTTTTGCCAACAGGGCCAACACACACACATACCAACACAAAAGGGGTACAGCTTGTGTACTTGACTGTCATATTGTTACGCTGAAGAGGATTGAGCTGCCCTGAGAGCTTGCTAGCAGCGAAACGGTTGGCCTTTTCCCTGCACAACAATAACCCCATTAGTCAGGGCTGGGCTCTGTGGGTCTCCGCTTCCTCTCTGTGATATTTGGTTGCCTTTGATGGAGTTTTGAACAAAAGACACAGTTTGTTTTGCGTATAGGAATTAGTGCATACACTGTCGTTATTCCAAGCCAAGCACTGATTGTATTCTGCTTACATGACATAGATCTGACTGATTAAAAGCAGCACGGTGACGCTAACCGCTGCCCAATGATGGCTTCTTACATTGTTTTACACAGAGGGACCTCATGTCTGATTGTAACATTATCCAGACAGTGTATTTCAAATGTTGTTTCTTCCTCTTACAATGGGAGAAAGAAAGAAGCATTCTTCTGTGGTTTAGTCTCCACTTGCAGGGGTCACTATATGAGCAGCTGTGCCTGCAGCTGTAACAGGCCTTTGACCTGCCGGAGGAGTGATTCTCTGTGTGTTGCTCACTCTCTATTGTTTTCTTTTTTCTGAAGGCAGAAAGTGCTGAACTGACCTTAAGTTAACTTCAAGAAAAGGATGTGAGCCATTTCATGTTGGATAGAAAAGTTTAGTAGTTCATGAAAACATTGTTTTACCCCTGATACAGCATACCACAAAGAATAAGTCTTTTTGTCATTGTGCAAAAAACCTCTGTTAACTGCTTTGAGTAATTAAATAATAAAATGCATAAATAAATAAAAACTATATCAGGGGGTTAATAAGACAAAAACAAAATTGCACTGAAGTAAAATAAAAATAAGAATACATGGATATTAAATAATCTGTAGGTATTAACATATAGTTTAGAGTGCTGTGGCTGTGATGTGTCCTAATGACCTTTATTTCTGGATCTTAACTGCAAATAGCAACAGCTTGTGTAGCTTACCCACTAAGACTGAATTTTAGTCATGTCACTGTGTTCCCTATCCTAAAATGCCAAACCCACAAAAATAAGAACAAAGCTGGAAAAAAAGAGACTTTTCTTTCCAGCAGCTTTCAGGAACTTTCATTCTGTGGTGAGTTAAGCAGTTATCTCTGACCTCTTTGCTCATCCTGTTTGGTCAAATGTAATGAAAGGTTCTTTTGATCTGCAGGCTATAAACGCTATAAACAGGCCTAAGGTAACTATATAGAAACTGACACATTTCTGATGGCCTATTTTATTTTCATGAATCAAATAAACTGAATTAAGCCATTCTCATAACCAGTTAAAAATCCTAATATTTTGGTTTCATGTAGATTGCTATGTAAAATGTTTATTATATTCCAGTCTGTTATTTTCAGTCTTAAGTGACAACAATGTGACATTCTAGCTCAGTCACGCAGATATGCAAAAGGGTTTCTCCTCCTTCCTGAGTGCTGACAGCTCCCTCAGTGTACATGAGTCCCAGTGGAGCGTGGTTTAGCTGATTGACACGGTAAGGCAGAGTTTAGGAGAGGCATGGCACAGCGGCTCTGTTACTGTCCACAGAGGCATAGCTGAGGCTAAATAAGCTGCTCTAATGATGCCACTCCGGCTAACATCTAACCATTTAGCATCACCATCCATCAGTCAGCAGTCATTTGGTTGCTATCAACTGCAACCTGGGAAAACATCACAGTGCTTGACTTTTAATAAACACTCTTCAAATCTCCAGGGTAAACTGTGTGTGTAGTTCAGTGCTTACTGAATTCATGTGCAAAAGTGGGGTCGAAACTTGGTGCTCAGCTTCACTTCACTGCAGCTCTGTGGTCTGTTTTTGCACAGTTGAAGCAATTCTCACTTGCTTGACTGAAAATAGATTCTTTACTAAAACAGTCTTAAGAAACTGTCCCCATCACATTTGAGAGAGTTTCTAAATGGCGCAGACAGTTAACCAAGGCATGACATTTAGCCTGAGACAGCCATGTTTGGAATTAGGAACCAAAGCCTTTAAATGGAAAAATTCAAAAAGAGAAAAGCTACGGCTCGTCAATTCGAGTAATTCAATTCATACAGCTTTGCTTGACATGAGTGGCTTGGAACTATGTATAAAAATAACTGCCATACTTACAGTATAATGGAATTACTTTGAGTTTAGACTGTAATGTTCAGGAAAAACAAAAATGGGCAATGACTAGAAAAGAATATGTATCACATGCCACATGCTTACTTTGCACAAAAGACCACAAATGATTTCTTCCATTTTTTAGTTTTTCCACCCAGAAGATGTTATGCCAATCTTTACCCTCTTGTATGTTTATGTTCAGTGTAACCTGCACTTTAGGAAGTAATTTACAAATAATGGATTACCATTTGGAATTGCATTGTACATTTGTCTTTTTTTAACCCTTCTTTATCTTCCCTGATTTCTTCCAGGTGTTGAAGAAGATATCAGGCTACATACAGGAGCAGAACGAGAAGATCTATGCTCCCAGAGGTCTGCTGCTTACGGACCCTGTAGAGCGAGGAATGAGGGTTGTATCCTTCATTCATCTGCTGTTCTTCCGATTGAAGTTTGAAATAAATTAATGGTCAAATGAGGCTCAGACGTGTACAATAAAGTAGACTTATAGGTGGTACCAGTAGATAAGAGTTTCTAAAATACAGACTTCATTAGTCACATCACCCAGGTTAGGGTTGTTTCAACTGCGAGAAACATCTGTGTTAAATTAATGAACAAGAAACACCTCCTGCTGCTCACACACTACCTTTAAGGTGTCCTTGAATGAATGAGGGAACCTGAACCCCAGCTGCTGCAGAGGAGCTGTTCATTTCCCAATCTCTGTGCCCTTGAGAAGACTTTAAGTGGAAGCAGGGCAGGGCTGAAAACAGCGTTCATGCTTTGTCAAATGTAATCTTAAAAGAGAGGAGTAGAAAGATGTGATGACTCATCAGCCCAAGGTGTTTGTGCACTTCAAATGTTTTTACATTGCGAAAACTATTTGTTCTGTTTAATCATTCCAAAACTAGGTGTTGTATCACAATCAATTTTGACATCTGTTACTCTTAAGATCACTAACCTACATTCAAAGTTGAGTTGCTGAAATGTCACGTTGCCAGCAAAGGATCCTCATGGGAGAGAGTGCGTGTCCAGTAGACCATCACACAGGCCTGGCCCAAGCTGACGTTAAGGATCGGCTCCAAGTCACAGGGCTAACAAATTTCCAACACGTATTAGTCAGCAGAATGCTCTACAATATGGTCTCTGTTTAGGTAGACGAGTAGAGGCGTGTTTCTTCTAAAGAACAGCAAAATCATGTGTCTTACTTCTATCAGTTTTCCTTTATTGGCAGGATCTTTCAGTCTTGTATTACAAGAACCGTTTTATTTTTTCGGAATCCAATAAACACATTCCTGTGCAAAGATTTGTCCTACGTGGAGACATAATTTTTTTTCTATGGTGGGACTGATACAAAACCTGCATATTGCTCGGTTCAGTTTACTAGCCTAGTACCTGTGCAGTTAAAAAGATTTCAACAAAAATAGTCATTCGCATGCTAGCAATCCTGTATTAATGTGAAGCGCTTTCTACCATTTTATTGCGTCTTGTCTTGTTTAAAGTCATTTTGTTTGGTTGTGAAGAATTTTCAAATTATTTACTTTTTGCTGCCTCTTACTAACATTAGACTCTCTGCTAATGCAGCAGTATAGTTACTTGCTTTTGTAAAATTGTAAACAGCTCTTGGTTAACACGTAGTTGCCAGTTGCAGCAATAATACAAGTTAACTTGCTGTGAAGGTTACTGTATTGAAGAGACTACATTTCCTGATCATTTCCTCGGGGCTGATTGGTGCATAGGCTGGCATACTCAACCATACTGGACAACACTTTGTGGCCGTTTCCATTACTTGAATAGATATTGAGTGCTTTGGCCATTGGGACCTCATGTTTGTAAACAAGTAAATGAAATGACTTTATTTGCCTGTCCCCCGTCAATGGCTCCATTTAAACATGTAGTTTGTGCACTAACATATTTATTTTGGTTCTTTTATGAGCTGTTCTAGATGCTACAACAATTTCTTTAATTAACATGTTTGACTTGATCACAGTCAAAACAAGATGTTATTGCAGTTGGAGCTCCATAGAGATGAATACATGTTGAGAAATAAGCAGTATAAACTGAGGGAGCAACTGGATATCCGGAGGAGAAGGAGAAAATATTCAAGCACTGATCTCTCCAAGTGCAGAAAAGCTCATGAGATGGAGGTTCAGCCAAACATTGAGAACACAAAACTGTGGGATGAAAAATGAGTTGTGAAAGTTGGAGCACTTTATGCATCCTGTGTTAGAAAACTGTCTCTTTCATTATGTTCCTTGACTCATTTTTGTCTGCAGCTAGAGATCAGTCTGTTTGAGGACCGGGGCTCGGGCAGCTCCAGTCCCAGCAGCACCATGTCGTCGGCAGGCAGCGCTCGGTGACTGGAGGGGCAGCACCAGGCTTACGGGTACCACCACAGGGGCAGCGGGACACTCACCAACATCCGCATGCTGAAACATGAGAGCACGAGGTTCTAAGAAGAATGGAGAGAACAAGGCGTGGAGGTGATCTACAGCATTCACACTCTCCCTGCCACCTGAGAACAGGAGCTGGCGTACACAAACACACTGGATTAAACACAAGTGCAACAAAAACCCTAAACTTAGACGCTAGACAAATGTACAAGCCAACATCCAGAGTTTCTATGAGGGAATATCCTTTACTTTACTTTATTCATCATAATTCCTGTTCCAATTGTTCCATTCACTTTTTTTCTCTCTCATCCATCAGCCTGTTTCCATGACTCACACCATCTCTGTCTTAAAGCTGATTCAGCTGGCTTCAGCTTAATTTAACTTGACATCAATGCTTGATTGTTTTCAGGGAGGTCACTGTCACTATGTGTATCTACTGAGGCAGCCTTAAGTCTGTGCAGCAGCTCTGAAATGTAGAAGGAGGAAAAGTACTAGCCTCCTGGGAGACTGAGTGTTCTCCAGTCTCGCTGAATGATTGCATTCATGTCAGGTGGTTGAGGTCAACCTGCTCTGAATGCTGGCAAATTGGGCCCGCAGTGGGACCATTGGGTTCTACGCTCTGTTCACATGCATTTGGCTTCAGTATCAAACGGTTAACAGAGAGCACCTTGAATTGTTTATTCTTCTCATTCACAGCAGTGGATGCTGGTGATCCACATCACAGCTGTAGGTCACTACGCTCCTACACGCTCTCTTTTCTCTCTCTCTCGATCTTTCCATTCAAGTCAATTCAATGTCTTTGTTGGTAAAGTTTCATGAACAACTTCGCCAGAGCATAAAAGCACAATTTGATCAGATATCCAAAACAAACAAAAAAAACAATTATGGTACGAGCAACAAAACATTTAGGTACAAATCTTTATATTGTGTACAATAGATGAAAACAGATAGATGCATACAACAATGCCAAAGTACATGCACAAACATGAATACAGTACATTAACTATTCACACCAATTGAATTTTCACATTTTACAGTGTTACAGTAGACATTGTTAAAACACCGTTCATTGGGTTTACAGTCAACGGAAACTTTCAGGGATGAAGATGAAGTACATGCAGAAGTTTAAAGTAGAGTCTTTTAAGTTTGTGTCCACTTGATGCTGGCTGCAGAATCACCTGAAATCACGTACACAACCATTCAAAAAAGCTTTTACAGCACAAATGAACATGTTTACACATTGTATGGGGGGGAATTGTTTTAAAACTTAAACGTTTTGATTCTAAGAAGGATACGCATTATTCACAATAAGGTGTGGAGCTGCCCTGACGACAGGCAGGTGTGGTGTAACTTGTCAGATTTGCCTCAGCTCCTGCTCTCAGCCTGTCGTTAGGTTGACTGAAAGTTGGGGTGGAACAACATTTCCAGCATAAGGACTGCCTTCGATACCTCTACAAAGCCCCCTGCAGTAACAGATGGTTGACCTCACTCAGGCGTCGTCCTTAATATTGGCAGTCTATGGTTTACAGCTGACTGACTGTATGATGCACAGGTTAACTTAAAAACCGTCGTTTACACTTAATATTTGATTTCATATCAGACCACTCAAACGCTACCTCTTTATTATGCTTGACTTTAAAATACAAGCAGACATTGTAAAAGACCCCTGAAAGAACATTTACAAACGTCTCATTTAAAGGCTGAAGACAATAAAAAACTGTTGGTTGCAAAACATAATGCATTTATATTAGAAGGACAAGCGAGGCTAGATCTCAAAAAGGCAAGTCTGTAAAACAAACTGAACCTGTCTTAAATGAAATGTACAAGCATAGACATGCAGTTGTAACAAGACATCAAATGGAAAAGTTCAACGGGGGTAATACTTATGCAAGGTTTTTGATACACACATGTATACACCCCAGTGACTGTTGGCCATGCTCACCTTCACAAACACAAACAAGCACACACACATTCTGGCAGACACAGAGATGGACTCGACCAAGCCCGACAGTACTTTCTGTGGTCTCAGCTCATTGGGAACACAAAATAAGCCAGGATATGTAAGATCAAGCCAGTTGGCCTGGTTGTATGTACATGTCTCGTGTGTCAGTGCCATCAGTCCTAGTCCTATCTGCTGAGAGATGAAAGCGTTTGGATCATTAGGGAGACGTCAAAGAGTGCAGATCAGTGTGCTTAAAAAGATCTGAACACTCTGAAACATTTCCTGAGAAACTGAAACAGTGTGGGTTGTTATCTCTGCAGCTGTTTGATGTATGTTATCCAGTACGGGTGTTAATGACAGGAATGTGCAGGAGAAGCTGCCCACATATAGTTTATTACCTGAACCTCAAATAGTCAGTCTGTCTTTGCTTTCTTGCAGATGCAGGTTATTTTTTCTCCATATTTTTAATCAGAAAATAAACAAGAAATAATGGAAATTAGATTTTTAGAAAAAAAATTATCTGACACAAACACAACAAGGTCAAGAATCGAAGATTATTTGAGTTAAATAGTGCCATCTTTTATACTGCATTATCAGAAATGTAGTTTGCACATTTTTTTCCATTTGTCAGTGGAGCAGTTATAGCTCCCTCTAGGGTCAGACTGGGGAAGCTCTGCACTTCTAAGAGACAATCTCAAAGGAATTAGTCTAAAGAAAACAATTGAAAACATGAAATAAAAATATTTATATGACATTAATTTTTCACACTACAGTACATCAATATTCAGCAGCCACCTTTTCCATACAAACACCTTCAATACACGAAAGACAGACTAGCCTGAGGAGCATTTCTGTCTTTGTGGGAAACACTGCTAACTTTGTGTGTGTGTGTGTGTGTGTGTGTGTGTGCGCGTGTGTGTGTGTGTGTGTGTGTGTGTTTGGAGGCTGACGAGACAAAAGATGATCATTATGTGACAAAAAATGTTGATGCCGGGAGACAGCACACCCACACATTGTCTTAGAAAAGACGAGACCTCCTGAAAACACTTGAGCCCTGCCTCATTGTCTGCATGTTCTATTTCTGTTGCCATATTTCCCTTCTTGTTATTCAGCCATTTTTAGTTTTATTTCCTGTGTACTCGCCCTCATACCATTAAATATATGTTCATTCTGAAAGTGTAGTGGTTTACCTCTTCAGCAGCCACCCAGCAAAACCTTCAGCAGAGACCCTGCCTCCAACCAGCCTTTTGTACTTTGACCAGAGCGTGTCATTTTGGACTTAAACTACTTACTGCGAAGTCATTGAAGAATCCCTTCCATCTAGTTGATAGTTTATTTTCATCATGACGATTTACTTCCTTGATGAACCAACCGAGACTTTTTCACCACAGCAGTTGAGTTCAGTTGTGCTTGTGTTCGGCCTCCTGTGCTTTTTGATGCCTTCATGTTTCATCCCAGTGGAATGGATACCCAACCTGGGGCTGATGGACTGAAAAAAAACTGACTCTAAATATGACTCTTGACACTGCCAATAAGCAAAGGAGCTCATTGGACCATGTATAAAGAAATAAACAATGAGTATGTTTTGTAAAGGAGAAGAGCAGTATTGTACATGCTTGTCAATGGTTATTAGTGTGTGGGGTGGAAAGAAGTTGTGGGGGGAAATGCCATTACGCTATTTTATTCCAAACATCACTGTTTCCCAGAAATAGTCCTTAAACAGATTTTTGATATTTTCATTACCTCTCTGATTTGGGCATCCAGTGATGGAGCAGCTTTTACAGTGTTAAACTGCTGAGTAGTGTTTTCTGTGAAATGAAGACATTGTTTGTCTTTGTCCAAAATAATTTGAAGTATTCGTGATCTAGCTTATGATATTGTTAGTAATAATAACAATATATAGGTATATTGTGGAGTTTGATAGATGATTGATGATAATGATGATGACACTCAGGGGAAAGCTCTAAAAGTGCCAAATGCAAAGTTGAAAGGTCTTAAAGGATAAGTTCACATATTCAGTGGTTCCAGCAGCTAAAGTGTTGCTAACATCGGTCGTTTGGTTGGTGCTCATTGCTTCCCAAACTCAAAACATTTACATTTATGGATGCACTGATGTGAACATTGGTGCAGATGTCCATGTTGGAAAGAGGTTTAAAGCACCTGACTCTGAATCCCCAAATTTTCCTTTTACGCGACCTCTCTTGGTCTCGCTCGTGCACTAACCACTAGGCTACCGGCGCCCCTCCTTCAATTCAACTTTCATTGGACATACTGCAATGCCATGCCATGACGTGAACTGATCCTTTAAGACTGAGAAGAAAAAGAAGCACTGTGTGGGAAATGTAAGGAGTTAATGTAGCTTGTTCTTTCAATAAGTAAAGACAAAGGAACAAAGTCTATGGCAAAGTAATAAATGTATTTTTATCAAAAGATTTGTATTGAGATATGACTACAGGTTTATGTCCTTGATGCTCCATCATGCTGACTGTAAAGATAACCTCTGTGCCAGCACATCTTTGGACGAGTGATAATATGTAGTCCATATCAGTGCGACAATGTCAAATATTTATCATGAACTGTATCTGAAAGTGCAGAAAGTCTTATCAGTCGAAAGTGTATCCCGGTTTGTATGTGAAACTGTTATGTGAAAGATTATTCATTGTGCGATATGATGTCTTCCTGAAGTGTGAAGAGGAAATGTAGAGTTCTGGCACCAGCCTTTTTGAGTTGCTTCGAGCTGGTCGGGCTTGAAGGAGACTAAGACTGCATTGATGTTTAATGCTGCATGATGTTTGTGTAAACAAAGCGAATTCCAGATGACAAGAAGGGAACTCCCTCATCAACGAAATCCCTCGGTTGTGCTGCTGAGAGAGAAGAGTTTATATCTTATCTTGATGTTATTTATGTGTTTGCATCCGATTATTTACTTATTAATTGATTCATGTATTGTTTCTCAAAGCTGATTACTATTCAAAGCCTGGGGAGTCGAGCTTCAACTGTCGTCAAGACATGAATAAAGTGTCTGATGAAGCTGGTTTAAAAGAGAATTATTTTAACTTTTTTTTTTTAACAATGTTCAATTTATAAGTTATATGCACTTTTTCTTAATGAAAATTCATAATAGGACAAAGTCCTATTATCATCCTTAAGTACAGTATGTTCTGTAGGTAAGATGGTAGGGCTCAAAAAGGCTCACAGAGAAACGTGTTTTAAATCAATGAATCTAGTTATTTAGTCCTAAATTCATTGACTTTACAGCAGGTGAAGAAAGTGCTAACTGGATTAAAAAAAAAGACCATTGGCTGATTGGTGGCAGTAGAATACGCTGTATAAAAAAGACTACTGCACTTTCTCATTATAGGTCTATTTATTGTATAACATAAACCCATAAATGTTATACTAGTACTAACACTAACACAAAACAGGTGGACGACAAAAGTATTAACATTAGTCACTCAGCAAACGTTTCTCTTACAAGTTGTGTGTAACCAAAATGTCAACTGTTTTTAACGTTCAGCGTTGTGTTAACAGCTTGTTGCAGAGCCCAAACTGACGACAAAAAACGTTCATAAAGGTTTAAAGGTAAAATATTTTTGGGAACTACTTGTTTTTGCAGAGCAGTCAGCTCCATGTGTGAGCATGAGTGTGTGCCTTTATAAAGTGTGCAGTGGATCAATCATGGCCTGCTCATAAGGCTGAAAATTAGTGATAAAGTTCTGGCTCATATCGAGGCTTAGTGAAGATCACAGACGTGGAGACTGTGAGAGTGAACTGATATTTTCTTAAAAACGGAGCAGAGGAGTGAAGAAACATCTCAACACCTGGCAGAAAAGGTCACTTTTGCACTAACAAGCTATTCTCTCCGTCTACACAGACCTCCTTTGTTCTCCTTTTTTAAAGCCTCCTGCCACAAGTTGTTGCTTCAATTGTTTTGAAATTCCAAGTTTTTAATTCCTCAATTTTGGCTGCACTACAATTTCTGTGTGTGTACTTCCTCAAAACTTTTCCTGCACTTTTATTTCTTGCTCTCTACACATAAAAAAACAGGCTTTCATTTCTCCAAAAAAGTAACTTCTTGTATTTAATGGTTAAAATGTTTATTCCTACAAATGACAGAAAATCAGAACCCCACCTCTGCCTCTGTTCCAAAAACATTTTGGCTCGTTGCAGTGTCTGGCACACACAGAGAGCAGTCATTATAGTGAACTTTATAATTCTGTGCATGTGCTTAATGCATCAAACATGGTCACAGGACCATGCTTCAGAGAAAAGTCAGGCCTGTAGTGACTTTAGAGGATGTTCATATCTATATTCTGTTCTAGCGACTCCTGTGTTACTAAATGATTTAAACACACTGATTTGCTCCCTAAACAACAGGAATTGAGTCATATAAAATTGCTAACCCTAGTGATGGTCTCATGAGGCTTAAAACTAGGTACTAATGTTTGCTGACACTCACCCAGCGCCAACAAACATTTATCAACATTTGCTGTGTTTAAGGGTTACCTTCATAAAAAGACTTCTGGGTTATTTGTTCATGTATGTTTTGTCTGATTTTTAGCTTCTCTTTTAATTTACTTATATAATCATACTGCCAAATAATCCTTTGAAATGATGAAGCGGTAACACATAGTGAAACTGCCACATTTGTATTTTAGCCACATTTGATTGACTGTGCTTACACTGTTTTTTTAGACTCTCTTTTAAGGCGCGGCCCATCCACCCCACAGCTGCCTTGCCTGTTGTTGTTGGCATGAATATCCTCTAAACCTCAGTGTGATTGACAGCTCATGCATTGCGTCTTATCCTCTTGACCTCTCTCAAATGCAGCGCTGAAGGCAACATTTGAGCACAATTGACGGCATCTTAGACTGTAAACGTTTAACCCTTCAGATATGTTGCTAATGTTAAAGGTGCGGTGTAGCTCATTTGGGGGGATTTTTGCATTTATTTGATCGGGCAATGGGTAGAGTAGGAAATGGGAACGAGTGGGGAATGACATGCGGGAGTGGATTCACAGGCCGGACTTGAACCTCTCGCGGAGTCATTAAAATGTCTTGGTCAGAGCAGTGGCTGATTTGACTGACAGCTGGCCAGGAGATTTAAGGCCCGCCTTTACTCCAACTCTTGGCTTGTTAATGACTTGATCAAAAGTTAGCTTATTGGCTTTCAGGCATGTTAGAATTCAATTGAAATGTTCCCAGCACAAACAGATATACTAACCTTAACTTTACTAGAACAAGGCCTCCTCTCCTCTGGCCTGCAGACTCATGGAGAGATTGCTCACAACAGTCTACTCAGAAAGCTCTGAAACAGTAGTTAGCGTCAAGAGCACATTTTAGAAATCCTGAGATAAAATAAACATAGCTACTCTGTGGCTGCAGCTGAAATAAAATGGCATGTGTAATGTACACATACACATTCCCTCAGCTTTTTGATCTGAACTCCTTCCGCTCTGTTTTTCCAGGTTATTTCCGTATAGCACAAACATTTTCTCAACATGTCGTTATATATCTGATCCCATGTCATTTTCTGTGAACGTTCATGGAGTGTGTATGTTGTGTAATGGCTGTTTGAGGTTTGATTAAGGGATTAGTAGTTTCAAGTCCAGGCAGAAAAAAGCATTTAGATTATTTTTCCATATGGAGCACATGCCTGCACACACACACACGCGCACACACACTCATACACACAAAGTGGTCCAAACTCCCCTGAAACACACACATTGAGCATTGTGTTCCAGGTTTTATTTTTCACAGGGACATCTCAGCTCGCAGTTCATTTCAGCAGAAAGAAACACAGCTGGAGCTTCTGGGACGCAAACAATGCAGCGGCAGTGAACATGCCAAACACACACACACACACACACACACATACACACACTCGGCACATCCTTCCTACAGTCCATTGGACTTCATTCAATGACACAAAGTTAAAGAATCACAGAGTGGATTTGATTTAAGCTTACCTTGTCTTTAGACTGTTCTGTTATTGTGATTACATCGTGTCATTTCTCTTCTTTTCTGTTGTTTTATACTTTCAGTTTACCCCAAAATACTTCCTCTAATAATTCTTCTTCCAGACATGTCTGAAGTGTTGTTTTTAATGATGCGATTCTTCACTGTGAATGCTTCGTTCTCATTTATTTCCGTCAGTATTACCTCAGGCTTCCCATAAACTCCAGTTTGACTGGACACACAAAAGGTTATATCTGAATTGAGTCTTGTGTAAAAAAAAATGGAGATTTCGCCGTGCGTTTTTGAGCGTGTGGAGTGGAAACATTATATTCAGTACATAGTATATTTGATTGCACATTGCATGTACACATATGCACAGTATGAGATCTCCAGAGGCTAACAATCTTCTGTGGTTTCCTTTCTCTGTTTACAAACTTCCAAATTAGCTGAAATGCTACAATCTATTTCAACACATTTATAGGAAAAGATACAAAGTGGATTCACACAAGCATGTGCTGGACATGAAATGACTACATTGTTATTAAGACTGTGATTAAGCAGGAGAATGTGGGCAAAGGGGTCATAAACAACTTTGTCCTTTTTTAAAGCGTGCAGGTTTTATAACCATGTGTTGATCTAAGTGTTCATGCAAACTGTGAGCTATCAGTCCTCTGTGAGTTCAAGAGTGGGATTGAAACTATAGAAAATGTCTTTTTTGTCTTTACAATAACATCTGTCAGCAACCTCAGTTGATCCTCTTTGACGTATTTGTAGATCGAACATATCTGAGCAGTTATATTCAAATATCAACCTTTAGCCAACATGATCTTGCTGAACCCCTTGTAACTCTCCCTCCACAGATTCTTTGGCTTACACAGAAAAGCATGACAACATCTTCAACGTGGATCCAACACAGATCCATGGTGAGTCATTTTAATTGCCTCAACACATCCATCATCGTTTGTTTATTAGTTCTTCATGCTCCGATGCCTCTCCGAGAGGAATAAGTCCAGTCTCCCAATCTCAGTGGACATGTTTGATATTTACAGGTGGCATCTGTGGTCTGAGTCCAACTCATTAGAGCACTCAAACTTATGTCAAGGGATGTTGTTGGTGCTCTTTCTTAAATGGAATGTGTGAGGTTTCAGATTTTTAAAAAAAGTCCAAAAAATAAAACGTTTCCCTCAGCGAGTGAAAAAAAAAAAAGAGGGTTACACACACACACACACACACACACACTCACACACACACACTCGGCCTCTACCTCTGGAGGACTGTACAGGCCAAGTCTCAAAGAACAATCTATCTCCTGCTGAGACACTGATCGTGGGCTTATACTGGATACATTTGGGGTTGCATTGCGTAGTTTGTACACTGGGATTGCTGAGAGGAGAGCTGGTGCTCCTCTACAGAATAATGAGAAAGCAAAACACCGTTGGCCGTCTGGTTTTGCACAACTTTTCGATCAAAAATATTTCATATATTCCTGTGAACTATGTGATTAATTGCATTTTTGAGTGTGGCCTTTTGACAGGAAATATGGGAAAAGAGGAAGTGGGGGATGAAATGCGCCCTATAGTTGCTAACTAGGAGTCGAAGCAGCAAAGAGTTTGATGGGGACTGTACGCTCTTTGTGGGGAACTTACACTACCATCTGAGCTAAACCGCTGCACCAACTGCATTTTCCTACAAACTGCTTTTTCTAACTTTTTTAAGGAAAATCAAATATTTAGACATCATTTTTCAAAATGTGTATATTTGTCACTTATTTAGTTTGTTAGCGTTAGGAATGACTGTCATAAGCAGGATATGAAAGCTAGTTAGTTGACAGAGACACATATGAATCATAAGCCGCTGTAGTCCTGTCTAATTTCATTTTGTCACAAACAATTCACAGTTTTAAAATGTTATTAATGTGATAAAGGCACTTTCAAGCCACTGTGCTTCAACTCTAACAATTGGAAGTCACTGATGTTACATTAAAGGGACAGTGTAATTTCTTAAGACCAATACTTTTGTTTTTGAAAAACATGCTTAAGAATCCACATTTTGTGAGTTTTTCTTCCTTTTCTTGTCACCTGCTCATTATTTGATTATTTGATTTCAGCAGGAAAATAAGCAACATACTCAGTTGAGAAATAATATTAGCAGTAAATATGGTATGGCAATGTCCATTCAAAACGTCTACATCAAGTGTCATGTAATTAAAATTTGTGTCAGTCAGTTGTGAACGGTTTACGTTGAACTCATGGCGCCCGTTCTTTACATGACTTAATTAGCTCCTGCCTGTGTTTGTGCTCACACACACACACACACACACACACACACACACACACACACACACACACACACACACTTGTGTTTACTCATCACTGTGCTGTTGTTCTATTCATAGGTAACAAAATATTACCAACCATCGGAGACAGATGGTCTGGCATATGTTCCTCTACCCAACTGCCTTTTTGGATACGACAAACACTCACACCCACACACACACCCACACACACACACACAAACGTACAAAAACAAACACAGAACCTAAAGCGCTGAGACCTGCTGTTTCTCAGCATCCCAGTTAGCCCATTATAAGAATGAGAGTGACACTGTAAGGATTAACATAGTGGCATTGTTAAGCTGCAGATGGGGCCTCAGCGTGTCTCTAATGACTGTGGTCTCTGCAGCCAGTAGATCTGTCTGCTGTGTGTGCAGAGGTTAATGTGCTGCAGCTTCACTTATTGACTTGGCCTCAGTTCAGGTCCCACAAAGATAAGTGCCAGGTGATGACGTGAGGGCTCTGCGGGTGTGACACAGTTACTTCTGAACCCCGTAGCTCCCAGCGAGCATGCTCCCTGTGTGTGTCTTTACAGTCCAGAAGGGGCCGGGAGCCAAGAGGTGACACATAGCAGCAGTGAGGAAGGGGTTAGACTGGAAATAACAGGTGGAAAAAAACCATAGCAGAGATCCACAGAGGAGAAGAAGGAAGTAGATGTTTCATGTTAAGTTTCTCCAAGAGTTTCTGTACATTCCCCTTTAGGAGTGGAGAGCATTGTGATAGGCAGAAGGCTGTAACAGCTACAGTAGTCCAATCTTCAGATGGGTAGAGATGAGGGACAGCACACAGACCGAGAGCCCCCAGAGGGAAAAGCCTGACCACTTGTTGTCCCCAGAAGACCGCGTTCCTCCAAAGTAAGCCACCTGGGCTGCAGAGAAAAGCAGAACAGAGGACAGGGAAAAGTTGACCACTGCACTGTGAAGAGTCTTCTAACAACGTAACATAGTCTTATGTCCATTATCATATCAACGTATTCAAGATTTGTTTTTAATCTAAACTTAAAATGTAGTCATCAAGGTTTCTGTGAACTGTCTTTATACTGGGTTCGAATGGTTTGAAGGTTCTCAGATATCCAGTGGGTGTGACTGACCTGTTTTTGAACTAGATCTCCTAGAGCTTATGAAGTTTTTTTAAACTTTGTTTTTTGTGGACTTCCTTGATTACACTACTACCTCAGTATCATTTATGCACATTTTCTTCAGCCTCCATTTTTAGAGGCTCTGGTGGCTTTGAGCGAGCACACTCACATGAGGGAGGTGGTCATGCAAGACAGCAGGGTCCAGGGAGGGGACACGGCCTGAGGAATGTGCACCTTTAAGCCTTTACTCAAAAAGCAGAGTAATTAAGGCAGCTTAAGGCATCTCATTCTCTGGCCGTGCTACCTTTGTTCTCCTGATCTCTGTAATCCAGCTAAGTCTACCCTGACTCTGCCCGAACCACTCACCCACACAGGCCGACCCATCGTCGTTGGGCTCAAAGCCCTGGTTGCATCTTCTCTTGGCGCGGCACTTATAGCTGCCGTAGGTGTTGGTGCAGACGGGGCGATCAGACGGGCACATAGAGGGAAACTGGGTGCACTCATCTTCATCTGAGGGAGGGGGAGGCGAGTGGAAGAAACACACTTTGTCTTTATTTTTTACAAGGACAGAAGCAGAGAGGAGACAACAAAAACATATATATATATATATATATATATATATATATATATATATATATATAAAACTTACCTGTGCACCGGCCGTTCTCATTCAGAGCAAATCCATGACCACACTGTAACACACAGGCAGTATATTAGAAACAAGAAAAATCCTATTTTGGGGTTAAACAAGTAATGACATTGTGCTAAACTGTTTGTGTTCCAGAGTTGCAATCAGCATACAATTATTCTTAATGATCACCCTTATCTTAGAATTAAATGGCAGACTATGAGGTATCATTATTGTTTTTATTACACCTTTAGGGATGCAACTTCAGCACAAGTAAACTGAGACAGGACGAAGTAAGCGCACACATTTTAAAAAGCCCCCGTCGTAAGGTTAGAGTGATAAAGGCTGCATTATAGCCCCTAAGCAAAACCTAACATCTTTAGTCTCCTAATAGTTGATTGTTCCCAAACTGATTTAACCATTAAATGCACAACCCATTTTTTAAAAGTCTTTAAGAAGTGGCACAGTCTGTTCAACTTTAAATACGACTCTATCTTTGCTCTGGAGCTCTGCTGCACCTCTATCTCTGCTGTAGGAGTGACCTCCTCCTCGTCTCTTGGATAGTGGATCTCTATCACCGAGTTGAGGTCTGAAGGTTCCAGGGGCCGGGCCAAAGATCGACCATCCGGCCAGTAGACCTCCACATTGGTGGCCACATCTTTACCTAGTGAGACACAAGACATACACATACATGTAAGTGATTATTGAGGACTCATAAGGTTCAGCACAGACAGGACGGTCAGTTATCCTCGGCTGTTTTCCTGTTTTAGTGAGAGGTAGAGAAGCAATCTCTTCTTCTCTGTCCATTAACTACTTTAATCAAGCAGAGAGAAAGCCCCCTCCACAGGGCTTCTGCAGCCTTAATTAAAGTGGCATTTCTAATGTAAACAGATCTTGAGTTGCCTTGCCAGACAGTGATCTACTCAGCAGGTGTGCTGCCTGAGAGCCAAAGAATAATTCACCTGTTCTGAAGCCACATGATGCCTTCTCATTTAGTAGAAAGAGCTTATCCCAACCGTAGCTTTTTACAGAGTGGAGGACTGTTCTGAAGCGGCCATGCTGCTCCTCGAGTGTGTTATGAGTAATCAGCCATTAAAACTGAGCCCAACCAGAACAGATCACGCTTACTGAGCAGGGAGAAGGGGCAGCAGAGGGTGAGCTACCCGGCCTGGATGACTACCAGCTGACAGTCCCTTACAGAGCGGAGGGACTCAGGAAGCTGGTTCCAGGCTGGCTTCCAGCTGCAGCATCTGTCCCTCATCTGTCCCCACTTTGTCTAACAAGCACCATCCTACACACAGCTCCCATGGGTGTCTAATCAAGTGGAGGTATTGAAACTATCTATTCATTTCCGCTCACACTGCGGTGTCTTTTTATCACTCACTCTGTCTATTTCTCTCTGTCAGTCTGCCCTTTACCCAGCTGTGTGAAGATTTGTGCTAAAAGTGTAGATTATTCCGGATTCAGTGACATCAATTTGAGAATTTTGCTGCTTTTATCGTTCTACTGAAACAGTTAATATAGTTAATTAATCTGAAAATTCCTTATTATACCTCATTAGGTGCAGCCTTACTCGAGAGCTAAGAGGTCACAGTTTCAATACCTGCAACAGCAGAATTGAAATAAGGAAATATAAAATGTGCTGAAAGAAAACTTACCAAGGCCAAAGTGTGCCACAGGCTCCATCTCACACAGGTATCCGGAGCCTCCGTCTATGATCCGTGTGTGTGGGCCGCTTTTTTTAGTGTACAACACCACTTTAGCTCCTCTGGCAAAAGCTCCAAACTTGGTCCTGGGAATCACTCGCAGCCAGGCGTTAGTGGTGCCCTAAGACATAAAACAGGTCAGGCTCAGATTATTCTATACTTACTTATAGTTTTGAGGTTTTTATGACGCTCTTTATTGCTCACCAGATTGACTTTATAAACAGAGAGCGGCTGTGCTGCACTTTCACCATGAGACACCAGCAGCTCCAGGCGTCCGTCACCATCGAAGTCAGTGGCCACAGCGCCTGCAGATCCATCACAGTAATGTTGCAGGTAAACACAGCAGGAAACAGCCTGCTGTATGTAGCACTCATTATTTCCATGGACGGTCATATACACTAACTAATTATGTGGAACATTAAAGCACATGAGGGATTTCAAATAGTGAAAGCTAGTGGAGCTCTGGTGCCACCTAATGGTAGGATGTAGGAATAGCAGGCTCTTGTCATTGTAATGATCAGTCTTCATACAGATACTCACCAGTTCCTCTTCCTTCAGGCTCTGATGCCTCTCCAATGTTCAGCTCTTCTATTTGAGGGTCTCCATGCTCTCTCCTGCTCACCCTGTCAAATCAACAGTTTCCTCCATATCAAACTCTAATACTGTGGCCACTATGAATAAAAAGTGTTGGAAGGAGCTGAAGTGTTTTTACTGAAATGCATATGCATATATATATATAACATAGATTATTTACATTGCTGAAACAACAAAAAGACAAAGTGTGCACAAACACCCACAGGGCCAACAGGAAGTAGGTCAGCAGTGTGTCTTACTATTTTATTTATTTATTTTTTTACACACTTTACTTTCTCTTTTTGCAGTACTGTGATGAACGAAAAACCACAGGTGCTACACTTTCCATATTTCCATATTAGTACTCACGTATATGTATCTGATGCACGCATTAGATTTTCATTTGATTGTCTTCACTCAAAACTGGTCAAAACTTGTTTTTTTGTGTCATCTCGAAGTGGAGGTCTTGAATGTACATGGAAAGATATTGTAAGAAATCATCTAAAGTGGCAAAATCCTTTTTTCTGTATTTGAGTTTCTTTAAGTCATAATCTGATTAAAAGTAAATCAATGTGAAGATTCTGGCATCTAAAGCCCTCCGCTCAGCTAAATATTGATTAACTGCATTGAATTAATTATCTAAAGGTATAATAGTTTGAGCTCGTCTCCTCAGTGCCAGAGAGCAGATTTAAATGAGCTGATTCATCTTCATACGAGACAATGGTGGAGCCACGAGCTGTGAAGCAGTGACCCCTGTCAGCCCTTCACCGTGTGCACCAAGACAAACTCTGCACCAGTGAATTGACGTTCAGGAGTATTCTGATCCAGGAAACCTCTGGGGCTTACACTGATTATTGATATTCAAGAAGAATTGACCCACCAGCTCATGGCAACATTCATCATCACTGCTGCATCCTATTCAAGGAAATATGCCAGATCAGATTTTGTATTCAGACAGCACGGGTTTATTCTCCTATTAAGTCCTCACAATTGATATGTATCATATATTGCATTTTGAGAGGCTGAGTTCATTAATATTATCTGGAGTGGAAGCCAAACCGTCAGCCAAAAAAGAGACCTAAAACTGTCTTAATGAAAGATCCATCCATGTGTGGAGGAGGAGGCGGGATGCCAGACTAGATAAGTATCCTTGGCTGACGATTTAAAATTCTTCTCAGCTTCCAAGCTCAGTTTTAGAATATGAACTCAAGACAAGGGAGTAATCTATTAAGCTCATTACCAAACTGATACCGAAACGCAGCATAATACTTAGTGTGTATATATATTCAAGGTATATGTGTGTATTTGTATCTTGGTGTGTACCTAAAGAGCCTGTTGGCAGAGGGACCCCTGTAGGCGATGTTATTGAAAAAGACCTCCAGCTCGTTGTCATTGTCAAAGTCTGCAGCGATGACTGTGCGAACTGGGGACGGCATGGAAAATTTCTGGGATGCTATGTCCTAAGAGGAAAACAGTGGCATTAGAAACACACACAGAAATAATGAAAGCAGTTGGTTTCTCACTTGAGGCATTTTAAAAACAGATGAGCTTTTGCAAATCTGGTTTACTTCAAAGCAATTTTTTTGGTCACAAAATATGTCTTATGTCTTATGTCACATGTCTTACATGTGCTTTGGTGCAGCTACCTCACAGGTAAACGGTTTGCATTTATTTTGAAATGATTTAAGTCTGATTTGTTTGTGGTTTTGAGGGAATTCTGTTCTGTTATTGTGCTTTGGGGGGAAAAGATCCCAGAGTTTTAAAGGGTTGTTTGTCATGCTCAAGGAAACTATATTATTGCAGAAAATCTACAGGTAGAAATGCAGCCTGACTGCCAAAAAACTCTCGAAGCCAAATGTGAGAACACCACAGAGCCAATCACGAATCAGGAATACGTTTGAGTTGCAAGAAAAAAAAGAGCTCTCCACTGGAACACATCATAACAGCCAGCATGCTGTATGTGCTCAGGCTGACATGTTGACAGGTGGTGTGAACTGAGCCAATGACTGGAGAAACTCTTCCATAACCTGAAGGTCACAAATGCAATTCTCACAACAAACAGCATCAATAATCAGCGTTCAGTCCTTGAATAAGACACTGATCTATCATCACTCACTGTAAATCCCCCTGCCTCAGTTTCCTCTAAAGCCTAAAGATAAGAACTGAGACCCTTCATACGTTCTCTGGCATCAGAAAAGTAGACTGCAGCTCTCCAGGCCAAAAAAAAAAAAGAGTCTTCTCAGCAGAGGAGTTTTTGCACGAGAAAGTAACGGATATCTCCCCGCTTCAGTGACACGGTGATAAGTCGGGAAGAGTTATAGAGCGGCCCTTCACTCCCCCCTGTATTTACTCCCTGTTTTAATTATAAGGCTCATAAAGCCAAAGAGGGAGGGGAGGGGGAACCACAGTGACCTTCTCCTTCTCAGGTGAAGGAGAGGGGATGGCCAGCTGAGGCCACGAGGGAGGGAGGGACAGATCTGAGTTTACTGTAATACAAGGTTGGTGAAGAGAAGGGACATAAAGACAATGGAAGAAGTGACTCACCAAAAAAAAAGACTATAATGGGAAAGTATTTTAGACTGTTCAAAACTTTCTCAAGACAAGGAGTTATTCTTTGCGCCGACTGAATGTCTCAGCATACAGTGTAAATTAAAATGGACATATTCACTATTTCTTCTGAAAAGGGAATAATTCTAACTCTAAACAAATATTATGAATTTTTTTTTTTCAATCATGAACTTATGATACTGTGCGGCAATTCACAATTGTTTTCTGTGGCCCCCTGGTGGGCTGTGGGGGAGCTACAAGTAACCAACAAGAGGTTTTAACGATATTGATTATTTCAGTCTTAAAAAATCCTGTGAGAAAATTGTAGCTGATTATGAAATAGGCTGAAACGACTCATTGGGGCTTTTCATGAGCTACAAAAACAGAAGACTTTCAGCGACAACATTGATTCTGCATACCAGTAGCTATTTTTTAATTGACTGTTACCAATGCTGCGGGGTAGGTGTCCGATGATTAAGATTTTCAAATAGCATTAAACACTTTTAAATGAATGCAGGATCAGGTTATTAAGCAGAAAACATTTATATAGTATTTTCATAATTACAGAAGATGATCTGCAAAGTGTTTTCTGTCCACAAGGGGGCACTAAAATCAACACAAACAAAAAGTTCCTGACAGGAGCGCTACATGTACCGTTTACAACTATGTGTTGCTTGATAGTTTGTAACCTGTTTGTGGATGGATTTATATACATAGAAATGTCTTATGTTGGTGTTGAGTGTTGAGATTTAAGGGTTAGGATGTACCCTCGAATATCTTTAGATTTGAAAACATCATCATTGACAAATCTTAGAACGGCTGATATATGACAGTATTGTGTTTTTATTACAAAAGTTAACTTACAGTGGTTATAATGGAGACTCAAATTGTTCGGTGCAAAACTTTGAGTTGGGAGCTTTTCTAGCTTTTTAAATATGTATTAGGTATTTGTGTTTTGTGTGTGTGTCTGTGTGTGTAAGTGTGTGTGCTTGTTAAACCTATTGCAAGGAAAACCTCAGCAATAGATTTTAATTAAAGCACAAAGGGGCCTAATCGGCACTTTCCACCACCCAGGCAAGCTGCTGTTTCAGCCCTATTTAATTAGCGGTTTAGTGGAGTGATACAACGGCTTCATTATGCATGCCAAAGGTCAACACGGCAAGTAGGGGTGTCAGCGTGTGGGGGAAAGGGGTCTTAAACGTGTTGCTGTGGTCTTGTGATTTAACAATCTTGGTTTAAAAAAAAATGAGCTTGCTTATTCAATTTGTCTTCTCTGTGTGTGTGTGTGTGTGTGTGTGTGTGTGTGTGTGTGTGTGTGTGTGTGTGTGTGTGTGTGTGTGTGTGTGTGTGTGTGTGTGTGTGTGTGTGTGTGTGTGTGTGTGTGTGTGTGTGTGTGTGTGTGTGTGTGTGTTGAAGGCTGATGGAACTGTCTCTGGGCTAAGCATCACACATTAACCCCTTATTCGACCCCAATAAAGATGTCTCTTGTGACGTTTATCTCTCTGGTAAAAAATGCTGCTGCAGGTGCTGAGAGATAGATCACTGAGCACAAAACCCTCACAGAGTTACGCACGGGGCAGCCCGTCTCTGTGTCTGCTGCTCTTCACTGTCCTACACAAACACATGCTCAGAGCAGGCTGTCTCACAGGAGTCGTCTATAGCTGTTGATTCAGTAAATCACTGCCCGTCCGTCTTTAAATCCCACTCTATCCTAAAGCTGGCCAGCACTGAGCAGTCCTGCTGTAATTCATTAGCATAGATAACTGTGATTCACAGAGTTAATGAGTGGGATCTGCTGTTGTGTGAAGCTTGTTCATTAAACATTGATTATACAGAGAGAAGAAAAGAGAAACAACCTCACACTAAAGTTGTGCTCCATCATTCGCTGTATCTGATCTCGTGAGCTTCGACTGTAGATAATCAATTATTAGTAATTACTCCACGAAACCATCTGCTTTTAATGGAAATACTATTACCACAGAAAGAGTCAGAACCAAAGCTGCTGACACTAATGCAGAGTACAGAACACTGGGTGAAGCATTAAAATCACACTCTGTTGGAGCACCGGTGGCTTAGTGGTTTGTTCCTGCACCTCGTGTACGAAGTGTAGTCCTGGAAGTGGATGGCATAAGTTCAAATCTAACTTGTGGCTGTTTTCCTGCATGTCATTCCCAACTCGATCTCTCCCCTCTCTGACTCTATCCAGCCTCTCCAATAATGGGATAAAAATATCTAAAGTAAGTTTACTTTAAAGAACACACTCATGGAAATCTACATGATGGTGTTGTTTGGTTCAGTGTAGATAAACTAAAATCCGAGCTGTGTGCTTATTCTTATGACCGGGCGCTGATTTCGCAGCATGTCTTTCCCCACCCTCTCACATTCCTAATCTAACCAATGTCCCATCAAATTAATACTAAATCCTACAGAACAGGTATAGTCGATACTTTCTCTTTACCTGTACGGAGTGAGACTTTCATTGCCTTTTTTAGTTTGCGTACAATCAGCATTTCTTCTAGTAATACATAAATCCTCAGGAAACACATCTGGACTGACCTTGAACTTCTGTTTGCGGTTATTCATCTGCATGTACAGACGATGAGGTCCGTTCCAGTTTCCGTACACGATGTCCGTCTTTCCATCACGGTTAAAATCTGCCAGAGCGACTCCTCTACCGTGCTGCATGGGGTCCTCTAAACCTACAGGTGAAGAGTATAAAGTACTCTTCATTCTGCATGATAGCCTGCCTTGTTCCTTTTTATAAGATAAATACGTAATGGTTCCTTTACCTGCCTGCTGTGCCACATCAGTAAAAGTTCCATCTCCATTGTTCTTGAACAGGAAATTGGGTCCGTACTCGTTGTCGCAAAACACATCGGACAGGCTTTGACTGACGATGGGCCCAACAACAACACCGCGCCCTCCTGCACAAACAGAAAGAGGCACAATGCTGCTCAGCGGTAAGAGAAAATAAGATGGGAAGACAAGAAGGCGAACAGATTTAGAAAGAAAATAATGTGGGAATAGAGAAAAAACTCAAATAAGTGAGGAAAGAGATCCACAACATAAATGAACAGCGAGAGATTATTACAGTCTTTCCAGGCCATTTCCTCGATGCAGGTCTTTCTGCTGACACAGACACACACACACACACACACACACACACACACACACACACACACACACTTACAGTAGGAACAAGCACAGACATAAAAATACACGCAGAGAAGATTTTGCTTTAAACAAAAACCAACTGTAATTTTGTCATTGTAAAAAGACCTTTGCAACTCGTCGCTCCACTCAATATCACCCCAGGAATTTCCAATGACATTCTTTAAAGTGAAGTGTCTCGGTAAAGTGTCTCATCTGAGACCGGTGGAGTCTAATTACTGAGTGGAGAGGGCTCTGATTGCCCTTCGAGTATGCAGAGTCAGTGCTGTGAGTCAGGACTTGCTCCTGATTTACTGGCCCGCTCCATCAGCCCAGACAAATATCACTCGCCCCCTATGGCCATAAACCGCTAATGTCTCCCCAGAGATATGTAACCATTAGATATACAACTTCACCCACTATCCCTCTGCTCTGATTAACGGCAGTTTGATGACAAAGCCGTCCGCCCTACATCATTCACAGCATTGTGAGCCGGCCCAGCTCTTGCTTCCCCACACACACACACACACACACACACACACACACACACACAGTGACTTAGATGACACCCTGCATGTAAAAAAGATCCCCGGATGATGAAGATTGATTCTGCAGCACTCAATCACAAAGTCGTCAAGCATTTCCAAAACTTAGTTTGACACCAGCGTCAAGGACATTCAAGTGGCTACAATAAAGTATCACACAGGCAGCTTTTTCCCCTCCTCAATATGGTCTCTGCTATCAAAGGAACAGATCATTGTGAAACTCTTCATGTTGGCATACACTAAAGCAGACATCTATCACAGGGTTAAATGCATGTTTTAAAGTTTTGGGATGAATTTCAGTTCTATTTTTAAAGTAAACAAAATCAATTTCAAGGTCACTCATTCATTAAACGGGAACTTTTGGTAGTCGAACTCCTTTACTCAGTTGGAATCTCAGAAGGCAGCAAAAAATGAAAAAGAGTTTTAGCTTTAATGAGAGGATGATGGAAAATGCCGAGGTGCATTCTGGGTGTTTCTTAAAATGTCTGCAGCTCCACTCTTGCGATTTTATCGTTTACTCTGACAATCTGCTGCTTTCTTGTTTCAACATTTAAAAACTAATCACTCAGCGTGTCAGCAGTGATTCTCTTCAATCTGTGGAATAATGCCAGCTTCTTCTTGTCTCTGTTGAAAACACAGATTCCAGTCAAACTGTCTCTGGCTTGATTGCTCATTAAAAGTAGTGTCCAGTACAGTAGTGGTGTCCGTGTAGTTGTATTCACACCTTCAGATGTCTGAGGGAACCTCACCAGGCTGTGATAGATGCCATCTCTAGACTGTTGAGCTGCTCTGATGTATGTGTGTGCTGTCCTTCCTCTTCGCCTCCGTGTGACTTTGACTGTAGTAAACAGCTGACGGGGCCAAAAGAGCCCACATACACTTCTCCCTCTCTTTCTTCTCTTACACTTACACCCATCATGCTCTCTTTCTTTCTGCTTCCTTTTTTTTTTACCTGGCACACACCCAAGTCTTCCTTACTTGCCTCACATCTTCCATCCACTAACATCCTATATTTCAGACTCTGTCTCCAACAAGCACATGCTCCTCTGCAGATGTCTGTATAAATCAGACTGCTGAAGGTCCAGTAGTGCTAGAAGTTTTCAAAGGGAAGGCCTATGTCACACACACACACACACACACACACACACACTGAAAGAGTCATAGATTTCTTCACACCTACCTGTGAACTTGTTGACTCCCGCCTGCTCCGCCACATTAGAGAGAGCAATGACGCCCTGGGAGAGGTCACTCGCTGTCTCATCCATTTCAATGAGAGCATGAGGACCCACAGTTCCACTGGCATAGTTGGCAATGTAGATGGCATAATGTCCAGTACCCTGGAGAGAAATAAACAGCAAAACAAGTTCACATTAAATATGACGCATACGATATGTCACGGTGGGGAATTTTTTCTTCAAAGTGTAGTCCTATATTACGGGACAAACGTAAACTCAGAAGAATATTGTACAAGTTCTGTCACATGAGAAATGAAACACATCATCTCCACTTTATCTGACAAACATCTGGGCAAACTCATTGACACATCCAGCAGTTACAAAGAAAATCTTGTTTAAACCATGTGACTGGCCACCTGATGACTGCAGGTTTAAAAGTCTTCCTCTTTTGGCTCTCTTTTTGGTCCCCACCAACTCCTGAAAAATGTATCTGGCTCCTTAGCTGCTAAATGCTTCGCTGTTTACAGGATGGTCACCAACTTTTTTCCTGCAGTTTGGTGCGGAGCACGTCACTGACAGACTGTTGTTAGCAAACAAAGAGAGCATCACAATTGACCCTCAAAAGTAAAGTTGCAGATTTGGCATGTAATAATGAGCTAATTGTAAATCAGTATACAGTTGAGTAAAGTTGACGAGGTCTGCAGAATGGGATGATCACTTCCTGTAAATTCATCACTGAGTATTAAGTCTTTTTGACTTTTTCATTTTACACATTCTCATCCCTAAAAAAACATTGTTCTGATTTAAAAGGATTGACCTGGTATATCTAACATTACCTTTATCTTTTAATACTATCTGTATTCTGTTGGTCTCTCTATGAATAGTTTGAAATTTCAGCGTCTTCCAATAAAACATTTTCTTCCTCCCTCCTCTCTGCCTTTTCCCTGTTTCCTACCCTTACTCCCTCTTTCTCAGGCTCCTTCCATCCTCCTTCCTCCGCCTCCCTTTGGAGATTAATTTCACACTCCATTATCAGTCAGAGTCCCTGCAGACACAAACTCACAGACGGAACCACACTAATAGACTACACACTCGATTCCAATGAGCTTTCCCACCAGGCCAAACATATTTCAATCAATACAAACACATGAACATATGCAAAAGCACACGCATACACGCCGTCTCACCATTTATGTTAGCTTTACTTTATTTTCACAAGACAAGGAAAGTAAATGAGTGTTGTTGATGTAAATGCCATGAAGCGACACATTATGGCCGGTTGCAGTGAGAGGAGGAGGTGAACTCGTTCACACACACAGCTTTTAAAAAAAATGTGAATGAACTACAATGTAAGACCTGAAGGCCACTGGCAGTTACTTAACAAACCTAAAAGTCAATGATTTTTCAATAAGTCTTTGCCAAAGGCTAATATCTGTCAGTGGAATTGGCATTGTGAATAGTGTGACATGCATGCCTGCAGAGTGCATGTGGGTGCACGAGTTTAGCCTACAAGCCTTTTACATCCAACTTCACAGAGAAGCCTGAGTGAGCTACAGTAACACTCACTTCTTATGTTGCATTTTCACCTTGTTTAAAAGAGATTAATATTATGCTGTCTATTCAACCTATTGAAATTATTCTGGCTTTTGAGCTTGACTTATGACCATAGCCTCTATCCTGCCACAGAGTGGTTGCAGACTAAACCACTCCATCAGTTCATTGTAAGATTCCTCAATATGTCACCTCGATCAGTTTGTAAAAGACTAATGATGGCATGTCACCTTCAAGGAGACCAGAAGGGATGAAACAGTTGGATGACTAATTATCCCTCCTTTTCTCTTAAACATTAACACATTATTTGTGACTAAAATACCAAATCAGTGTCAACAGTACCTTGCAGACCGAACAACATGTCTTCAATTTGACCCATGCAAAGTTATGCTGTTGTTCCAAATTTATTCTAATAGAACTTGATCAGCACCAGGAAAATGTATTTCAATCTTTTCTCTGTCAGTCTGCAGGAAACCGCATGGAAGAGCACACTTTGGCTTCCTCTAAAAGCATTATGCCATTAAAAGCAGATATCTTTCCAATCAGTTTGGCTGCCGCACAACCTATCAGTGCTCACTGAGATGGGACTGTGGGGTTTTTTTATTTTTCTAAACCACAGTCCCATCTCAGTTTAAAAAAAAAATCTATTGTAATCCCTACTGTCTTCTTCCCACTATTACTTCCTTTATCCCCTCCCCTGATTGGATGTAAGAGCTGTATGCGTGTGTGAGATAAGAGACAAAGAGAGTACGAGCGTGTCCGTCACAGAGAGAAAAAGGGCGTAAAAGAGGTGGAAAAAGGGAAGAAAACAATGGGAAAGTGACTGAGAGAGCGAGAGAAAATGCTACGGGCAGAAAGCAGGAGTGTGCAGTCATCACTCCTCCCCTCATACGATGTTCTATAAAACAAACGAGCCCTGGCTTCTGTAATTACACTGGTGCGATGGACAGAAGAGAGAAAATGGCACACCATTCCCCCAAATGAACTGTCATAGCACATGCTGAGAAGGGCGGCGTAGGCAGGGCATGAGTTATCACTGGTAAACAAACAGACCCATCCATGCATGTACACAGAAGACACTCGAGGGAGTTAGAGAGTGTGCAGATTTGAATTTAGTCTGTGTGCATAAGTGTGTTTGTGTGTGTATTTAGTACCTTTCTGTCCACACAGGCCACTGAGCGCCCAGCCATTCGGTTGGCTACATCTCTGTGTTCGTTAATGTCGTCGTTCAGCAGATCTTCAAAGCGTCCATTACGGAACTTAAACAGCTTGTCAGAGTATGTTGCCCGACCTTGATGAGGAGAGATGCAGTGTCAGAGAGGCAGCAATTGTGCAGAGTAAAATGTTTTACAACAGATTCACATGGCAGCTATTTTATTTCTGTAAACGGACACAGGCTGGAGAGCTTAAATGCTTTTACTGTATGTCATACTGTAGCCTACTGCTGGTATCAAGAGGTAAAAGCGTAGGGAATATGACACAGAGTTGTTTTGGGGTATTTTTTAATGCCACCTGACAGATCAGCAACTAAAGACTGTGGCTAATGAAAAGACAAGAGGGACACAGACATTTTTCTGCATTGCTGACATTACTATGAGCGAGCAATTCACACATTTCTAATCCTATTGTATAACACTAAATAACTTTTGTATTATTATTCAGCGGGTGAATCGTTACCTAATCTTCTCACTAACAGCTAACAGGTTTGAACTTTAAATAAGTGCAAGTTACCCTCAGGTTTTCATAATAACAACTAGAAAGACATTGAAAGTGAAAACACGATTTTTTATATCAAGATATTTGATGCTTCATTAACCAGGAAAACAGTTCATAGTAGCATTGACCCACTTCCTTGCGAGGAAGTTTCTGAATGCTAATATTTGCTGTTTGTCACTAGCTAATTTATAATCAAACATGTTTTAACTTGAGAAAACTGGCCTATGGTAGTGTATGTCCTTTTGGATTTGATGAATGAGAAAACTGAAAAGACAACAGATTGAATATCCTGAAGGAGCTTAGACAACAAGTATCTTTAGCCAGCTTCAGAGAAACGTTGTTAAGTTAATGTTAGCATAAAATCCTTCTGAGCTTACATTAACATAAGATAGAAATGTACGCCTGTCCCATCAGATCGTATGATGCAAGCTAATAATGGTAAATTGTTTGGAAGAGGTTGAACGCTTTCATCTGGTGTTGTCTGACTGTAGCGTAAGGGTTATTAAACATGTCATTTTACATGTATGTAAAATGACACGTAAAATGTGTGGCTCAGTGCCTCTGTACTAACTATTATGTGTCCTTTCAATTTGCAGACAAATCTGGAAGTAATGAAATGATAAAGATTCATGAGATTGCGTACGTTTGTATGAACTCTGACCTGGAAAACAGCAGTAATTCCTGATAGCAGCATTTGAGCTTCCTACTTTTCTAGGGATGTCAGAGGAAAATGGCTGCCATGTGAGAAAAGTGACCTTTATCATTTTCATAAAATAATAAAGGTGAGGTGTTGCAGTTTTGGCAGTAGGCGCTCGGTAGCTCTCAGATTGATTAATAGCAGCACTAAGCGTATCTGTTATCTGATGAAGACTCGGATGAGATAAGCTTAATATTTGCATACTGATCCTCTTGCGTTGTCTCTGTAGAAGAAAAGAGTTAACAGAGAGTGTCTGTGTTAAAAAAAAACTACTGTACCAGAGAAAGCGTTATTGGTGTTGAGGACATAAATCTCCTCCCGACCGTCTCCGTCGATGTCACACGCTGTCACTCCGATGGCGTTGCCTTGACGGTCTCTCAGGGCATAGAAAGGGGAGCTACGGTTGTCAACAGCGATGTTGACAAGCCTTTTCCTCTGCTTGTCATACTTTAAAACCAGGTTCGGGCCATTGTAGCTGTCAAAAGGCACCGAAAGAAAGCTGTTACATCTTCATTAAGCCTGTCAGCAGGAAGTTTGTAGCCTGAATAAAAGCATGCTATTTTAATTTTTAAGACACAACTAGATTATGTTACATAGAGTTTTGTTAAAGCTGGATTTCATTTGATTTGATAAACATCTTTAAAGGGACAATTGACTGATTTTACTCGTCTTAGTCTACTATGTATCTTGGGAATAGCTACATATAAAAAAGATGACGCAACTTCATGTAAGCTCAGACAAAAAGATTTAAAAAATGGCATAAAGAGTTTGAAAGAAGTGAACTCCCCACCGATCACATTTGAGTTGAAGCTAACACCTTGAGGCTACATTAGCCACCTCTATCTTAATCCTGAATTATGGAGGGTTTAAGAAACTTTGAAGCAAGTTCTCACGAGAAAAATTACAATAAATGTTTTATAGTTATAGTGATAACTTAATGAGAGATAAGTAAACTAAACTTAATTAAATAATTAATTATTCATCGCTTCAACACCAGTCCGATTAGGGCTGCAGACTAAATAACACAATTATAAAACATATAATTACCACACTTTAGCATATAAATAGTGCTCATGGTAGACGACATCAAGCACAGTTAGCAATTAGCTTTGAAAATGTGTTTTCTGCTTCTTTAAAATAATTTTACATGTTTTTGACATGGCATTTATTTTTCTTTTTTTTCTTTGAATGGTTATTTTTTGGGAGCTTTTTGAGCTTTTATTGGAGAGACAGGACAGTGAATAGAGTCCGAAATCATGTAGAGAGAGATTGTCAGAAATTACATGCGCAAAGGAGCTACAGTTTGGATTCAAACCAGAGCTGCCTGCTTGATGAGTGTTGCCCCTGTACATGGGGTTCACAACCTAACCACGAGGCCATCAGCACCCCAGCCAACATTGTTTGAACCAGTCCACATTCACTCTAAATTATCTTTAGATCCTTTTCAGAGCACCAATCAAATTGATCATTTTGATTTTAGTAAGCACATTAAAAAAATCTTGAAACTCTAAGAAAAATCTTTTAAATGTTTGTATGGTTCCGGTTGATCTTGCAGTTAGGTCAGGGGCCCATGATGAGACTGTTGTCCTCTAACCAGGCAGGCAGGATACAGGTCTGGATCCTTTCCTGCATGTCATTCCCAACTCTCTTTTCCGAACTTCCTACTCCACCCACTGTCCTGTCAATTAAAGTAATGAAAGCCCCCAAATGAATCTTGAAATAAGTATTTGTTAAGTGTAAAGTTAGAGACCATGGGCCAGAAGATGTCAGAACAATGTGAAAACTCTTGTCTGTTCTGACTATAACACAGTAAACAAGGTCAACTTAGTATAATCTAAAACACTTCAACAGCAAAGTCTCCTAAAGGGGGTCTTTCTTATGCCCTTCTATCAAGGATACTCACGCAGGATGTCTTGGCGAAATGACATTTATTAAGCGGGGTCATTTTGCTCTATCTATATTCTGTTAAGCATTGAGAAATTTATTACTGCCTCTCTGGATGGAGGCAAGCTTGCCAAACTGTTCCCATCAATGCACTCAATCCAATCACATCCATTTTCATCAGCTGAGTGAGCCGCAGGGCACCCTCAACATCCTCATCTTTCAGGCTTTTATCTTTAACCTTTAGCTTAGAAAATGACAGGGGCATTTTAATTCAGCCTCTGATTTAGAGTTGGATATCACTCAACAGTTAATTAATTGCTCTAATTGTCCATAATGGTACAACATTAGAACAAATGTTACACTGTGGGAAGCCCAAGGGGACATGGGATTCATTAAGCCTCAATAAAAAACTTAAGTTAAGATAAACACAGTTTTACGGGATTCTCTCCGCTCACCCTGCTACAAACATCTCCAGGTCTCCATCCCCATCCACATCAGTGACGGCCACGCCGTAGTTCAGCTGTGTGGGGTTGTTGTCGTAGTCAGGAGGCAGGACGGTCTTGGTTACAGCTGAAAACATTGGCTCTGATCGCTGAGCCGAGGAGAGGGCAGGTAGGAGCAACACCAGCCACAACATCCTCACCTGAAGGTAAAAACACACTGTTTGCATCACCACAGCTTCAGGAAGGCTTTCATCATACTGTTTATCTTTCTGCATCTTCCACATCTACTACTTTTTCTTACGCAAAGTATTTTTATTGTGCTGAGAAAAAGTGCTATTTTTAAAGTCAAAGTAAAAAGCAGACCATCTTTACTGTACATCTCTTAAAACACACTTGAATACAAAACTGCCGGGCTGCTCTACAGCACACTTTGTCCTGAGAGTCTGCACAAATGAGAATCAAATAAACTGTAAGTCATAAACTTCTAAACTGCAACACATGCCCCTGTAGCAAATTCTCCAAATCTATTGCGGGGCGAACATCAGCAGATCGTTGGCAGAGCTTTCTGCAATACTCAGACATAAAGATGAAGATCTACCACCGCAATCAGCAGCGTTCTGCAGGGTTAGATCTGAACTACCCATCACAGGAGGACAGGCCGAGAAAATACAGGACAGAAAATCCATACATGGGGCAGGACATTAGAACGAGCCCAGAAGGAGAAACCAATAAGACCTGAAAGACCAGTCCCGAGGTGCTGTTTCCTCACAGGCAGTGACCAACTCTAAATTTGGAAAGCTTTTTGGGATCAAAGGGCTGTGTGATGTGTTTGTGTCCTTTTGGTGCTCAGTGGATAAAAGGTGAACATGGAGACATTGATCTGATCGACCTGTGAGATGCAGGCAGGTAGAGGCGGGGCTACTAGTGCTGAAAACAGAAGAGCAACATAACTGAGGAGTTTAAAAAAAGAGGAAGGTCACCTCCTTAAAGCTAAAATAAAACGCTCATCCTCAACAGCTCTGCAAAATTTTACACACGCAACACACACACTAAATGGCATTCATGCTGACAGCTTGATTTGCTCTGCCTGTGGATTTATGAACGCAGCCTTCATCATCACACTCGTTCCACCTGTAATGCCATTGAGCTGTTCTCATCTCCTCTCCTGCACTGCTGCAGATTCTCCCTCTCTGCTCCGAGTGTCCAGGTGATGTATGGCTCTTTAACATCTCGCTCAACAATTCAATTTGAGATAAAACCGCATTGCTGTTTGAGTAATACTCTGAAAAGCACAACAGAGGGGAGAGGAAGCACCCCCACTGACACCTGCAGAAATATGGCCTAAGCTAATGCTAGCTCCCACGGCAAGCGGAGTGCAGTGATAACACTGGTTTGAAGTGATGTAGACTGGGTGTGTTAACAAAGGGGTTGATTAACAACAAAAGGGGCAGTAGAAGAGGCAGTTTCTCCTCAAGAGGATGGAATGACAAATGAGCTGAGCAGGTCCAGACAACAAACTTGCATGTTAATGTTCTTTGTTTGAAACAGGTAATCTACTTTTAAAAAAAAAAATTAAAAAAGAGGAGGATGAGGAAATTTCAAAATGTTCGAGAAATGTTTGCTGGAAAAATGGTAAAATCTTATGTCTTTATGTCAAGGTGCACTATGAAAACTATTTAAAAATTGCAATTAGACAGGAAAAAACACTTATTTTAGTTGATATGGTTCTACTGAAAACTTATCTGTCCAGCTAAATTTCAAGTCATTAAAAATTAGGTGAGAATAAAAGACAGATATTTGTCCATGGTGCAGAGGACTACAAAATGTAAGCAGTCTGAAAGCACAGAAAAAAGTAATGTACTCCCAATAATGTTGTAGCAGTTTCAGGACATGGAAGTGCTCTAAACCACTGAGGACCAGTCTGCTGAAATGGAGGAGTTCTACACTATCAAGTCAAGGACATACACTTTCTTTGCCCAGCATTAACTGCAGTAAGAAAACAAAACAAGACACCCCATATGAGTTGTCAAGCAAAGTTGCAATGTGACTTTTGCACACACACAACAATTTAAGAAACTATTGATGCACTCATTGTTTTAGTGTGTACCATCTGCAGGGTCAACAGAAAGCCGTCACACTATAGGACTCGTCAAAATGAGGTAATTTGTAGTAAAACAGTGAGAGACCATGAAATAAGTGTGGAAGAGAATCTGATGTTTGGAGCAGAGGAATGTTTTCGATGTGGTTATTTATGTTGGCATTAAGAGGCCATTATCACAGCATGCAACATCAGCATGTGCCTTCTGGAGCATTCAAGCTCAGCTCAGATCCTGATAACACTGCGACAAAGAGCCAGCAACATCTTCACTTTTACACACACACACACACACACACACACACACACACAATTCTCTTCTCTGTGAAGGACACACACTGCAGAGCTATTGTACCAGACAAATTGAATTAGACTTTGACCATTTAAAAAGGTCCATTCATATTACATCACCAAAAGTGCTTCACAACACAAAACTGATCAAATCAACAGTTTAAAACATCGCATCTGTCAAAACGAAACTTCATGATGGAAATATTTTGAAAAAGAAATTGAAATCTTCACCAATTCAAAACATCAATTTAAAAAAGTGTTAAATATTGATATTTAATTTTCTTAGAACTATTTTTTTTTTCAGTAAACTTGTTTTAAAATCAAATATGACAGATTACATGATACAAAAAGCACTACTCTCAATTACATGCCACGTCAAAGCAAATGGAAAAACTACAATACAAAAATAATACATCTGAAAGAAATGCCTCCAACAATTGCAAAGATAGAAAACATCTGGTCTGGAGTGGAAAAAAATAAATATAAATAATAAATAAAAATGTCACACGTTTTTTTCAGGGATTTCAGATGCACTTACAATTATTAATAATGAACTGAAACAGTCGTATTTCTTTGTGCTCCTTGGCTTTTTCGATATTTGAAGAAGACTTTGGTGAAGCAGCACTTCATCGTGTCTTTTTATATGATGAAATAACATTACGAGCTCTCCGATTCCAACTTGTCAACTAAGCATCGTATTCCTCGATATCATTTTTCCACTCTGTGTGGAAAAAATTGCGTTGAAATTAGCAGTGAGATGAACTTTCTATCATCTGTTTGTGCAGCAAAGCTTCACTCTCATCCTGACCCGGAGAAATACACGAAGCAGCTTCAGCAGCAAGTAAACTCACAGGTACTCACAGATGCAGAGACGCTCAGAAAATCCGACAAATCCTCCAGCGATTAACAGCAAAGAGAGAGAGAGAGGAGGAAAAAAAGGGAGAGAGAGATACAGTTAGATAATTGTGCTGTTGATCCCGCAGTTATCTCAAGGGTTTTTTCCCACTTATCCCCTTTAAACAACTTCCAAAAGATTTGCTTTACGAAATCACTTGAGTGATGTTGGAGCCAATCCCTGGACAGCCCTGCGAGATGTTTAAACAAAGAGCCAATAAGGGAGCTGGAAAGCGGCAGGTGGGCGTGTCCGCAGGTGTTCATTATGGTTTGGCAACGGGGCGCAGCTGGAGTGATGGTGTGTTGTGCAGCTTCATCGGTTCGTTGGGATGCTGTGACTCCTGCACACATCCACGTGCGACAGCACAGTCCTTATTAATCATGATCACTTTTTCTTTGGCAAGAAGTTATAAAAGTTGAGTATAAATAAAAAATTAAAAAAAAACGATCTCAACAATTGTGGACACAGGTGTTATAAATATTTGTTTCCAGTTTTGAGTCAAATCATTTTCTTATGGGCTGTGTAACTCACGCTCTGTTATATAATCTTGATGCATGTGCAGTTGTGTGCTCAAACCTGTTTTTAGGGGTCACTGATATGAAAAAGGTTGGCAGAGTGTTGTTTATGTCATTAATCATAGTTCGGTAGTCACTCATATCTGTCAAACTGTGGCCCCACCTTCCAAACACTGCAGCTTGTAAACAAACCATGAAACAGAACAGGGCTTTCTATAAAAGCCACTTCATTATCACAAAATGTTTATTTTCATGCTCAAGCAGTCAAATATATGCAGTATTATGTGAATGTTATTAACACAGCTGAACAATTATTGGCTAAACTTTAAGGTTACCCTGACTGAACAATTAATGGCATACTTTTTATTTATTTACGTGGACACCAGGAGTCTGCTTCAGCTTTTTGATTACAGAATAATAGGCATCTAGTGTCCTTTAAAAATAATTGATATGGTAATTATCTTAAAGTTTGATAATAGATCATTATGTGAGAGTGATGAGCAAAAACTTAGTGATCTGTCTCATAACAGTCAGAAGTGTACGTATTTGGGTGTGTGTTGGTTTGCAGGTTTACTGCTGCCAGATGTATAATTCTTATGTCACGCTCCAGTGAGTCCAGCCTCACGGAGACCCCCAATGAAATGAGCTGTGTGTGTGTATGTGTGTGTGTGTGTGTGTGTGTGCGTGCATGCGTGCGTGTGTGTGTGTGCGTGTGCGTGCGTGCATGGTTGCTGGTGGTGAAATGAGATGTTCACATCCCAAGGACATCTCCCACCATAATTTAAACTCACTGGTGCTGGAAGACTTCAAACTGAAAGTGCTGAAGTCATAAAGCAGTGCACTTCTGTCTTTACTGTTATTGTCTGTGATCTGCAGGTGTAAATCTGCGGGCAGGTGGCTGTGACTCAAACAATGCAAACAGCCTGGACAGAAAGCTTCTCCATGCTGTGATCACTGTGTTTGCTGTCCAGGCTATAAAATTAAGTTAAAGACCCAAAGTCACCGCTGCTTTTACTTATTTGATTGCTCCTGTGTTGCCGTTTATCTGCTCCATTTGATTTACCAGCTGAAGCTCTTCGACACAGCCACAAAATGTGAAGGGTTAGCGATAGAGAAAATCCTCCAGGCTTACCTTCAGCTATTTACTCCCTGATCTACAGTCTCAGGGTGTTTTTATTTATGATGGGACAAAGCCACATCTATCAGCGCTCAGCTGAAGCCGCTGACAGAGAAAAGTGTGACTTTGAGGCGCAGAGTGAATTGTATTCCTTCCCTCGGGGCAGACTGGGAAAAATCCCAGACAAGATGTTGTGGTTTGTGACTACATCCCTCACACACCCTCACCAAGTGCTTCTCGCCACCTTATTTCACCCTCACTTGTCGCCAAGGTCGTGCCCCACCTCCCTCCCTTCCTTGTACGCAATGATCTTAAAATAGAGCTTCTTTAAGTGAAGATGAGGAGGTTGGAAAGCTCAAGGGAAGAACGAGGCAGGGAGGGGCTTTTACTACAGCATGAAGAAATGTCCCCTTTCCTCTTTAAGGGCTGCTGAGAGATGTATAGTACTACAGCATCATGATGAATCCCCTCTGTGCTGGATAAGGGAACACTTCTCATATCATTAAGCTTTAGTAATGGTCCCGGTGCAGCGTCTCCTCTGCCAGGGTAGCCCGACGTTCAGTCCTCGGGCTAACAGGCCTGCAGGAAACCTACAGATACACATTGTTCCACTGCTGCTTTTGTAGCTGGGGTACCTCAGTTATATACAGATATACTGAATATAACTGAGAAGGAAGCAGGTTTCTGGAGCAAATTTTATATAAAACAGTTGGATCCAGACTCTATGCTCTTCAGATATCATGGCCCTTAGTATTCTTAGTAGACTCTTAGTTCCTTGTTTGGGTCAAGCTCTTTTGCTGGATTTTGCACTTTCTGTAAAACAACTTCACACAATACACCTTTCCTCCTTCCTCTTTGTACCTTTTTCATGCCCAGTCCTTTTCAAATCAGCATATTTTGCCACAAGCTTTCGAGTAAAACTGGCAAGTCTGCACAATTATAAAGTGCTGACATGTCAACATATTTTATATAACGTGGAGGTTCAACAGGTGAAGATAACGTCTCCTTGTGACTTTAAATATGTTGTCATGAAGGGACGCCAGTTAACCTACGGTTTATGTCGTGAGCCACATGTACAGACGGTTTGAATCCATCCTCACCCCTTTGCTGCATGACATCCCCCAGTCTTTCCACTCAACTGTCCTTTCTAATAAAGGCACAGGGGCCTTGGTGTCATGCATTCCTGTGATTCCTGCTTGCAATAAAAGTGATCTCTGAAGTATTACATGACACTTTATTCCAGGAAGAGTTCATGTTCTGTGTGGATGTGCTGCAGCTCTAAACTTTGAACCTGTGCACTCTGCTGTACTTCAGACTCCAGGGTGTGAGAGCGCTGTGTGCTCCTGCACGCGTTGGAGTAACTGCACTTGGGTTTTTTTTCTCCAACACACTCACACACATACTCACACATGCTCACAAGCTGGGATATAGGTTTAGCCAACAGGGTCCTTCATAGATCAGCTTCCCCCTGACAGCTCTCTTAAATGTCCTTGGCAGCCCCCCAACCCCCAGCTCCTGTTCTCCTCTCTGTTCCTCCACCTTTTTCTCTCTGGCCTCGCCTCTGATGGATGCTGCTATATTTCTCTGCCTCTCTCCTCTGAAATGCTCCTATAACCACTGGGCCCTATAATGCATGACGCAATCTGTATATCCCATTAAGTGTTACTTTGTGAATGAACCTGTTTCTTCACAGATCTACTGACATGTAGAGGATAGCTGCTGGAAACAGATCAGCTCGTTTAATGTTAAGATTAATGTCTCTTGATTTGTGTTTACAGCAAATGTGTCAAGGCCAGGTACAAATATATTTCAGCCAAAAGGTCACGGAATTACATTTATTAAGAATGAAAAGTGTTCCTCCAGCTCATCGTTGTATACGTTCTCACCAGTATTATACAGCCTATGATAAATAGATAAATTACTCTACTGACATGTGAGTGGTTTTCTTGAGGTCTGCAAGGATTTAGCCAATTAGAAATGTGAATCTACCCAGAAGTCCCTCCCACCTAGGGACTTTTACTTAACCCCGGTTCCTGCAGTGAAAATAAACTAAGATCCTCTGAAGACTTTAGTTCCTTGTAAAACTTATTCCAGTGAAAAGGCAGCTTTAGTCTCAGCGGCTTCTTATAGGGACTTAATGGTTCCTTATCACGTTTAGAGCTGCAAGGCTCCACCCAAAAGCCCCTCTTTTCTAAGAAAGTACACTCTGGAAGAAACCTTTGGGAACGTTCCTGCAGTGGAAACACAGCTATAGTTTCAAGGAACTTCAAGCTTCCTTCGTTTGCAATGTACTGTTCTCAGAGCAGTGACCTTTTGAGGTGTAAAAAAAGAATCCCTGGAACTTCTTTTAGACTCTGTTCCCTGTGGTTGAAACAACTCTTCAGAAAAGTCCACCGTCCCTGTTGTAACAGTTGCTTTGGACGCTGAGTCAGCCTTCCAGCAGCCCTTATTGCTTGCGTTTATATATTGTGACAGCTGTTCAGTTATTTTATTTAATGTGCTGATGATTATTCACATGATCTGCTTCCGTAGCAACAGATTACACATTACAAAAGTGTCACTTCTCCTTTTCCCAAAGCAACAGCTCATCCGTTGAACTTGGACGTCGTCACAAGACTGTGAAGAATTACACTTGTTTGTTTTGTCTTCACCCTCCACAGTCCCTGACTAATATTTGTTTTTTGTTTTTTTTGTTGTTGTGTTTTTTTTTCACATCATAAGGTTTTGTAGACTCTCACACTCGCGTTGCTATCAATCACATTTTTTAATTTAATGTATGAATATTTGATTTATGTTGCTCAGGCAGAAGATATAAATCTATTTTGCGGAGAGAGAAAGAGGAGGGGGGATAACAGCGCTGATGTTCCCTTATTGATTGGCTGGCTTAATAGTGTTTGTTCTTTATAGCTGATCTCAGGAAATAAAGCAAATAAATAGTTGAGAATGAGTCCAGTCGCTGCTTCGCTCAAAGAGATGGAGTGAGGGGGAAGACCAGGATTAGAAAGGAAAAGAAAGATGCAGCGAGAAATCTAAAGAAGAAATACCGCTTATTGTTCACATTTGAGATGACACAGAACATGAATTCAGTTCATCTAAAAAGAAAGATTTAATTTTCTAGAATGAGCTTTTTTCTCTTTTGTATCCTGTGTGCGCGAATTTAAAACCAGGTCATGAGTCACATGATGTTTTCATCACTTTTCAAGGAAGCTGCTGGCTTTGTCATTCTAAAATACAATTAGCTTCCAGGTACCACTGTCCTTTGTGTGTTCAAAATCCTGACCTTTATCGACATCTAACCAAGTGACAGAACATGATGTTTTTTTTTTTTTGTAAACCCAGAAGCCACTTGGTTAGACGTCAGTCTGGAGTCACATGCTCTCGGATAATGCGGACTGTCAGGCCATTATTTGCTCTAAGACTGTTTTACAATTCTCAGAGGATTTGTCAAATTGATTTGAAAACCAAACAGTGGTTATTGCCCAGCACCAGGCTCCTTGGAGTGATGAATGGAATTTGTCTTGACATGTCAAGTTAAGTTAAGGGAAAGGAGAGAAAAAAACTTAAAGAGAAGTACTTGCACATGTTATATAAATGCATAAAAGTCATAACTGAGTCTGGATTAGAACTCACATCTCAGAGCTTTTCATAGAGACCAATTAGGGTATTTAGATATCTCTTGAATCTAAATTATCCACCTGCTTTCTGTTACCCAACCTGTGAAAGAAGAAAACTAAAAACATCTTATATTATTGATTTTTTGCTTTCTCCAACTTTCCATACCAAGAGGAGGAGAGCAGAGCATAAATCCGGCCCATTAGCCCCCTGGTCTCCTGATGACAGTTCCCGCCCCATGGCTGATTTAAACCAAACTTCCTGTTTTGGAGATGAAGAAGCCTGTCAAGCAGCGGCAGCCACATCAACTCCCTGTCTCCCTCCCTGTGAGATGCAATGGCATTAATCGCAAATCGATTCTGAATGAGGTACGAGGAAAACAAGTCAGAAACGAACGGATGCTACTTTCTCCGGCAGGCAAAGATGCTGGGAGGATGTCTGCTTTGAGAGAGCCACAAGGTATTTTAAAAGTGTGAAAACATTTCCCCTGACATTTCCGTCTTCTCCTGCTGGCTCTGTGTCAGCAATTGCTGGCAAGACAGATTGCCACGACCAAGTTTGAAATGTGACAGCCCCAAAACAAAACAAAAATGCTGGTGTTATATTAAAACTGCTGCTAACAAGACTACAATTCTAAAATTGATACAACCATAAAATAATTGACTGAGCCATCATGACATCCTCCATCAGTTTGTAGATTGCCTTTTTCAACCTCAAGTCAGACTTTTTGTCCACCGCCATGTTGGTTTCCTTGAGCCAGAAGTGACCTTTTTTGGGCGAGATGGTGAAGCTGAAGAGGAGTGAGTGGTGAACAAGTGATACATTCTACACCCATGGCTAATCATAGACTGGTAAATGAGCTAATAGAAGTATTTTCTTAATGTTTCAATGTCTGTTTGTGGTTGAAGCGAAGCTCGATATTTGTTTATTTTTTTAAACTAAAGAAGCTGAGAAATGCCTTTGTAAGTAGCTGACTGGTAGGTAACCTTTAAAACACTGTCATATCGGCACAATTAACAATCAACAACAATCCTGACTTTGACACACTGGTTACTGAAAAATAATCAAGGATTGACAAAAACACAAAAACAGCTAATTTTCTCAATATTTTAAATGTAGAAGTGGAAACTAACTAGTGCTAACATAACAGTAAAATTATACTAGATTCCGTATGATATAACTGTTTTTGTGAAACAACAAACATGGCCAAGGTACAGCTTAGTCGCAAAGCTAAGACAACCATGTCAAAACTCAAACCAACTAGATCTCTAAATACTTTGATTTTAATATAACTTTAAGCCTTGATATAAATAATTGTGTCAGTTCTAAAAAAAAAATACATCCTCTCCCTTGGGCATTTTCATTAAAAGAGAAACTAGATTAAGAGACAATATACTGTATATGTTGTTTGTTTGTATTTTAAATCAGGTTTTAAACATGTTTAGATGCTGGGGCTTTAAGGGGATTGACTCACTTTTGGAGCCAGCTTTTGGCCACTCAGGGAACTGCAGTTTTATGCACTTTTTGCAAAAAAAAAAAAAAAGAAAAAAGAAATGTTTCTCAGCCATCAGGATTACCAATTGGAAAAAAAAGATAGCAAACAGAAGTGGCTACAGTGGCAGTCATCAAACAAAGTGACCTGCAGATTTCACATTGTGTTTCCTAAAAGATTGTCGAAAGTGATAAAACAGATTACCAGCCAAATTCTCCCAGTTTACTGGCTTCTCCAAATGACTTCATGATGGGAGTAATGGACACTTTTTCATCTCATCATGCCCAAAATAGTGTCTTGATCTCTGCCTGGGGGGAAATCACTACATCAGCTCCTTAATTTACCCATGTCATTCTGAGTAACTCTGACTTGTTACATTACATGGTGGACATCTAAGCCTTCAGAAAATCTCTCATCCTGTGAAGCTGTCATATGGCAACCATAAGTACTTACAACAAATGCCTGTTAAGATCTGTTTCTACCTATAAGGTCAGCTTGATATGAGAGTTTTCTTGTTTGTTGAATTAAATTTAGTGTTTGTTGGTACAATTGCGAGATACTTGGCAAGTGATTTGTGATATAAAAAAAACAATGCTGCCAACCTCAGTGAGGCGCTTTCCTTCCTCTTGTGTCTCTGCAGCTGTCGCCTCAGTGGGATAATCAGCAGTTCTATTGCAAGGTAATTCCTGTTCAGGAGTGCATGTGGTCGACACTGCGGAAATTCATTTTTTGGTTTAATTTCAGGCCTATTGATCGTGGAGCGCTTTACGGCTGCATGACATCCATAATCACAACAATGGTGTGACAGCGCAGATAAATAATGTGGCAAAGGCACGGCGAGAAGGAGGGATGTAGGGATGAAAGGGACGCAGAATTGAAAAAAAAAAAAAGAGGATGAGCCAGGTTCCATCTCTTACTGCACTCTGTATTAATTACTAAACCCCACCCTATTTCACCCTCCCAACCCCGACCCCCGTCACCTGATTGATCTTCCCTCAGAGACCATAAATTAGTTTTCTTCCAAAAGTTATCTAAAATCTGTTTGTTTAAGCATCCATTAAAGGATAGGAGCCAGTGCACTACGGTAATTACCACGGCTACTGTAATATCTATAATTATTGTGATTAGTGGAGCAGAATTAAGTCACTGCTATAGAAACGACGAGGGGCCAAAGCCACAACATGATTATGAGGTTTTGCATATACTAATGCTGTAGTGGAGTGTAAGCCAACACGCTGATTCATGCAACATGAGATGCATATTGAAAAGCAGAACACCAAACAGTGAGATTATAAACTTGGGAGCATTTAATGCAATTTGTCCTCGTTGATAAAGTTATACAGAAATATACAACACATCACTGTTTAAAAAGTAGGTGCTTTGATATTATTTTACACTTTCAATAAGATATTTGTGGAAGTATCTACATACATTCCCTGCAGTTTGTTGAATCATTTTCTCATCTGTAAGCATAAACGTCTTTTTCAGAGACAGCTGGGGCCAGTGTGGTCAGAGTTTCTGTGGGCAGAGACCAGAGAGCTGGTTTAGACCAGCTGCAGAAGCTTCTGGAGGTCCTCTGCCTCACCTACATGTGTGCACATCTGTGTATTTATTCACCACAACTTTGCACAACCTGCTTCTATTTCACACCTGTAAAGCTACAGAGTAAATGTATCGTACAATGAGATGTGATGCATTGAAGTCCAAAATGTGACCTTTTGTGGCGTACATGCAGTTAAATGATAATGTTATAGGCGTAAACAGAGTTACTGGTGATGCAGCAGTGCATAAAGCGTGCCCTCCCTTGTTGTTGGAGTCTGAGGGGGCTGACAGCTCCCGCTCATAAAATGTCTCAAGTCAGAAAGGCGATAAGAATGCAGGGTTAATGCAGCTTGGCACACAGTTTTATTTGTGCAGAGGTGGAGAAGTCACACTCTGGAGAGCCAGAGAGCAGAGAGGATACTGTAGCAGAACAGGAAGCAGTGTGGATAGAGAGGATGCTAAGCTATAGGACATAGAAAGATAAAGGCAAGAGGAAAGTAGCTATTTTATTAGAACCATATAAGAACTGTCATGTTTGACTAAATCAAGAGAGCTCATTGAAATTATGACATACGTTTGTATTTTTTCAGCATTTTTGTTTTTTGCTTTTATTGGTTTGGACAGCTGAAGAGAACAGGCAATGTAGGGATCAGAGATTGGGGAAGACCTTTTACTTTAATTATTTGCTAGTACTGAAAAAAATGCATTTTTACTGAAGCACTACAAAAAAGTTTCTTTGGAGTTTAAGTCTTGTGTTTGATTTGATGCAAACAGATCGAAAACAGTTGAATACATGAGACAAACTTGGGATATTGTATAAGTTTACAAACAGCAAAAACAGCCTCTTTTATTTAAGTAGTATTGCTTGTTTTTCGGCAGCTTTCAGGTTAAATTTGACTTCGTTGTTTTAGAAAGTCTTCCATACATAAACAACACTGCACTCCCCAAACTCCTGAAGCAACAATGTTTTTTATCAGGTTTGTGACTGCTAGTCCTGGAAATGACAGAATTCCTGGAAAGGCTACTGATCAAGTACATCAACACCTCAAAAGGTTCTTTGACTCAGAGGACAATGATGAAGATAACTTTGCTTCTTCTGCATTGATTTGGCATTGATGAATGTGTCTGTAGTTCAAGCCCTGAAATAAAAAAATGTCTAACCCTGCAAAATGATTCACAAGCCTTCTTAAGTGGCACATACCAATGTTGAACTGAACCCCACATGAAGGTGCAGGCTAGTTACAGAATCACTTTTTTACATGCAGCATAAGAATATGCAAAGTTAGCGTGATTAATTGTATTCATAAGTCATGTTGCATCTACTTACTTCTTTTTTTTTTATCCTGGGCTGCAGAAATGTTCTGCTGCTACACATGCATTTGTGATGGGACATGAGTTGGTAGCAAAACATTTTCTTGTGTCTGTTAGGGATGAGCGACACCGAGAGCAACTTTGAGTGATCCACACCACTGATCAGCCACAGCTATTTGTATGTGAGTCAACACACGCTTTGCTGTCTCTTTTGGGGAGGGCCAGTGACCCCATTATGGACAGCACCTGTAAAGAGAGGCAGCCTTTTCTTATCTGCATGCCCTTGGAGTACGCGCCCATTGATATGCCACCTTGACTCTATCTTCATGCCAAGATGCTTCCAATTATGCGAGCCGCTGGAGTGAGGCGGAGCGTAGGTTTCTGTACGATGAAAACGGGTCCATGGGTAATGTGATCCTGCTGCTTTTCCCCCCACAGGGATGGTTTCTGCTCATGGAGGGAGGATTAAAGAACAGCTATTTCACCACTCAACACTTCCAGGTTCACCACTTTCTCCCAGATCTCATGACCCCAAACATAAGGTAGACGGATCTATTTAGTACATGGCTCATTGCTAGGCACCTGAACTCAGCGTCTACCTGCATCTATTATACCCAACCATTCAATACATCATATATGGGGATTTTTGCTGTGACATCAGTTCCTGTGTCATTAATCTTTACTTGAATGCTGCTTTTAAGGCAGCGGATGTTGTCAGATAGCCGGGCAGAGGTGATGGTAGAGTCAGGGCAGCCCTGTGAGCGACAGCAGGCTGTCACTCAGCTGAAGTGACGAGCTCGATGTTGGGCAAAATGAGAGATGGATGAAGAGGAGGTATAGTGGCTGACTCTTTATAGCCTGTGGAAGCTTCTTCACCATACCAGGATGTTTGTGTCATAATGCTGCTCTTTTTTTCTTGTCAGGCATCCTAAAATCCCTCTCCCCTTTCTTCTGTAGTTTGAATTTGTACTTTTTAGGTCCGAACTGTGGATCTATTCAAGAAAAGACAACAGACCCACAGTTACCTTATATGGATCTTATGTAAAATAAATCACTTTATCAGAAATTCGTTTCACTTTTAATCCGAAGTAAATACTGTTTAGTAAATTTCAGGTTGGAAAACTTGGTCGCCACTGTCAAAGGTTGGCTTTCAGCCATTAACCAGCAAACATTATGTTTAGATAGTGTTATATGATTTATTAAAGGTAAATTTCTAGCTTACATACAGTTTACTAGCTAATGATTTAATGCACATTTTAATAGTTTTATATTTTGGCTGACTAATTTGATCTTAAATTCTTAATCTTTTAGAGGAAATGCTCTTTGGTTCCCCATACTTCCAGAAGAGGGCAGCACTTCTTTATCAAATGGTGTCATAGCCTCTGCTACATAGGTTCCCTGCATTTAACGCTCTGCTGTGTAATTCATTGAGATCTATGCAGACAGGGGGTCACCATCTTGCCTTTTTATACCATAAATAACAATCCTGGAAATGCTGCTCATTCCCAGCATGCTTCTGTTCTTTTAAATCTTATCTTCTCACTTCACTTTTATGAAAGGAAGCTTTTAGGAGTAAAACATAGCTTGTCATGCACACTGATTTATGAGAAGTAAAAAAACACAATTCACAAAACTTCACTTACTTCCACTTGTATTGCATGTCTCCTCTCTCTCTCTCTCTCTCTCTCTCTCTCTCTCTCTCTCTCTCTCTCTCTCTCTCTCTCTCTCTCTCTCTCTGTCTCTCTGTCTCTCTGTCTCTCTCTCTTGACTTGCCCCACTCGTTCGTTTCTCCCCCCCTCTCCCTCTTTGCCTCTGCTCCACCCTATAATCACGCCGGTTCATGGCTCTCATTTGGAGTGGTATATATAGCAGTAATTGTCAGGGTGCAGTACGGAGACTGGGCAGAGCATGTGTAGTCTCTCACAGGGCTGTTTTGCAATAAATCTCATCGTGCAGGGGGGGGGGGCTTGGTATGGGTACGTGCACAAGCTCTTGCACACACATAAGACACATTCAGCTATACGAAATAGTCAAACAAGCACATAAAGAAGCAGATAAAAATGTACAAGTGCCTAAGAAATGGCATTGTGCTAATTTGCAGGCAGTCTCCATGCTCCTCTAAGTCATTATACCTCACAGCCTATTCATTTAGCCTCTGGATGGGCCAGACATGGAAATTGAACGTGTCTCATAATGTGTTCTTTACTAAACAGAATGGGACAATTATGCTAATGTGCTCATTACTCAGGAAAGCGAACCTTATCAGTAAACATTAACAATCCCAGGTGATGAGTTTGGTCCTCTTATGGTCTACTGAAACACAATCACATACAGTACACATACTAAATAATGACAACAGGTAATTCAGTTACCAAAGGAAACACTAATGAGACTTTTCATCGGCTTTTAAGGTGATACAGCAGCAGCTCTTTGTGCTGATAAGGGGATGCAATAAGAGGCAGACATTCCTGCACAGTAATCTGAAGTTTAATCACAAAAATCCCTCGCTGTGTCTGAACCATGGACCACTGCTTCCAAAAGAGATGACGGTATGCAGTCCATTTGTTTGTATGTGTGTTTGTGTGACAGGCGGCGCGGGGTGGAGGGAGCGCACTTGTAGCTTGTATGGACAGGTCTGTCATTCAGAGGGCGCACACAGTCTCCATTGTGGAGCTGTCTGTGGTCCCCATCGGGTCAGGGTGGGGTGGCAAAGGGGGCCTCTCGAAAAAAAAACACGTGCTGCAAACAGGAAGTGGGCCTGTAAGGATAAAATGAGAGCTGCATTGCTGAGTGTTTATGGATGGAATTTGGGCATATTTCCGCAGCTATTTTGTTACCTTACGTTGCTTTTCGCTCCAGTTAGAGGTTTAACGAGACCGTGCTGCATAAGAAAGGGCCGCCGTGGAGATGTAATCAAGTTCTAACTGACAAATGATGTTCCTTTCGAGCAGGTTGACCTCGACTTATGTATCTGCAAGTGTGATGAGATCTGTTTGGCTCTTTCAAAGGTACCAGGAGTGAGCAGATTTATCTCTATATTCTTGTTTTCTGCTGAACAGGCTCAAAAGTTTTGACATAAACAGTTTCTACGGGCCCCATGTGGACAATCATTTTTGATCCACAGTTGTAAATAAATATAATATGTAACATGTTTTTAAAGGGTAGTCAGTAAAGGGTAAATAGTTTAACTTAATTAGGCTTTGTGTACTGACTCAGACAGCACAGTTACTAAGTTTTCATTTTCACATTTCATGTGTGATAGAAAAGACTTCAGCTTCATCATTGACCAAACAGAAACGGCCACACACTGGAAATAAATGTAGAAAAGAAGAGGTGGCATTCCCATCTTATACAAAGAAGATGCAAACTACAGCTTTATGCATTTATTTATTTTTTTGCTTCTATATATTCCTCTATATTCCTTCAGCTGTCAAATCTAAAGAAAGACAGATAGGGATGACTGATGCTCAGTTGATAAAGGACAGATGGTCAAGGGTTCGATCCCCAGCTCCAACTCCCCAAATTGCTCACACTGTATTGTCAGCGGGGCATGAATGCAAATGAATGGGATTAGTTACTTGTCGTGTCCCAACACAGCAACCTCTGCTATCACTATGTGAATGGGGAGGTGTGACCTGTGTTTTAAAAGTGCTTTGAGTATAGTCAAATCGACCCCCTGAACTGAACTGTAAGCATGGCAAATGGCAACGCTAACAAAAACATTATAGATCAAACTCTGCAGTGGTTCTTATCATTAGGGTCATTAAGTAACGTTAACTCTATAAACAATCAAGAGTTTCAGATTCTAATTCAATATTATTGCCTGTAGTCTTACTTGTGTTTTGACTCTGTTAGATGAATATTTAATCACACTGTATGTGTAAAGACCCAGCTGAGGTCATGTGCAGCACCTCCGTTTCATGCTCAGTAGTACAAACTCCCTGTCGAAGAAAATAAACTCTAATTTTATTCTAAACAAAAGGGAGAGTTTTGAGTCCTTATATAAGTTAACCTTTGAAGTTATCTGTACTTGCTTGCTTTATATGAGTTCATACAAACAGTGTGCTGAGATTGCATGAAAGGATGCTGAATGTGTGTTAGTACACTCGGTGAACCCAGGTGCTCTGCTTTCAAGTGTTCCCTTCCTGTTTGCCCAGCAGCTATTTCATCCCAGCCGGTGACCACTTCACAGCCCAGCTGTTTTCTTTCTGGGTGGACATGTCAGCTATGATCAAATCAGACTTTTGTTAAGAGTAAATTTCCTTTCCAGACATAGCTGATTACTCCACCCTCCTCTACCAGATTTGATATGCTATGAATTTAGTCATTAATTCCTGGACACTTGTGTATTTTTCTTACTCAAATGGTTAGGCAGCGATTTCTCGGTTCCCATGAGAGGCAGTGTTTGCAAAGGATTTAGTAGCAGAAAGTTGAACAGCTTGAAAGGTTGGTGTTTGGGGAAAACTTGGTTATTTCATGGGAAACCTTGAAAAACAAAGTTACAGTATTTCACCGGTCTTTACGAGTCTAAAACCAAGAACCAAAAGTGCTTTAGGGACCACTTGGAAATATATAATCAAATACTGCATTTAATATTTCATCTGCTCCTCTGTTAGTGAAGATAAAACCCACAATTCAAGACACGTTTTCCAGCATCATGCATTAACAAGGAGGAGGCAGGAAGACGGAGACAGCTTAGTATGTGATGGAGTTTTATTGATTCACAGTAATGATGAATGAATAGATTGAGATTCGTTGCTCAACTAAAATATGCTTTTGATTCAGCCAGTGTAAATCCGCAGATATCCTCACTTTCCTTTAGAAAGAAGAAAAGCCTATTACTTTCATACTTTCAGTTTTAACCTGCAAAATAAACAAGTGGCTACAGATTACTTTCTATTAGAGTGCTGACAAAAAGAGCAGTTCCTGTTCATTTGGTGTCATTGTGTATGCTTCACAGCTAAAAGCAACCCTTAATCACATGAAATGAAGTGTTATTTTTTACTAGATGAGGTCAAAGTCCCTGAGAGCACAGATTTCTGTGACTGTGATTGTAGATAAGCACCACGTAGCTCACACTCTCAGCTGTAAAAAATTAATAAAAGCAGAACTGGCCATGGAAAAATATGTCCCCGTGCTATGTCTATAGCATGACAGACTTAAAAATACAGTAATGTGATGACAGTGGTGAGTATGAACCAACTTCAGTTATGGAAAATATTTTTTTAAAAAACACACAAAGAATAGACCATTGTTATATGTCAAAAGCAACTGTACAAAAGGACAAACAAATCATCAAACACTTATTTTAGACCTTCAGTTTTATCCCTCAACATTGAATCTTTTTTTTTATTTTTATTTTTTATAGTAATTCAGCCTCCTGGTTATTCAAGGAAGCTACAAAGTCGTTCTAAGCCTTCTTTATGGAGCCAAAATCACAACGGCACAGTGAGGAGGAAGATCATTTGCTAAAGAAGTTAATTAGGTCTACATTTGTCTTTCAAAGTGACATATTGTTTCCACTACTTGTCCTGGAAAGTGTCCATTGGAACCCCCCCCCCCATCTTAACAGTTTTTTTAACCAGTGAGACAATAAGCCAAACACATCAATGTCGTAAAACAACATGATTAACACAAGTTCCATGTTGTAAAGAAAGTGGAGCTGAGTCGACGCTAAAAAGTAAGCAAAGAGATTGTAGGAAATATAAATTTATATTCGTAGCAGGCCCAGCTTCAGTTAAAATAAGGCCGCTGTTTACTGGGCCGAAGCATGAATCGAGAAGTTTATTTTTTCTCCCAGACAAACATGTTGTTCTCGTTGGGGAGCTGAAAATGCCAGCTTGTGGTCACTGTATGGCTGCCTACAAAAAAAGGCAGCTCTAGTAGTAAAAACTGTAAGTCTTTCTCCAAACTTCATCCCATTCTCTCTTTCTGTCTCTGACTTTCTGAATTCTTTCCTCTCAATCGCCTTTAACTACCTCAGAAACGCAGAATCTTTCTCGTGGTTTGTCTAAAAAGGGGACACCTCGAGTCTTGCTCTTACCCTGATTCCACAGTTACACTTCCATAGTGTTTCTTCATAACACACATGCTATAGCTCTAACCTTAACCGTAACCTTAAGTCTAACCCAAACAGACGTAATTAAAAGGCTTTTTATATGCTCTCTAAAGCTTGCCCGCCTGCCTACCACAAAGATGTGGTCTCACCAGTTTTTTCCCTCCCATCAGAGAGGCTGGAAGAGAAAATCTGTACAGTTACATTTGTTTTAATAACTCAAATAAAATATGTGAACAATTATTTAGCTGCATAAAGAGATTGTTCTGAGACTACGACCGTATGAAATCACTTCTTTTCCTTGTTCATCATCTTGGAAAAACTAAAACAGTATTTTTAATTACACTCAAGCTAGCTAAATCTTTACTGAGCATGCTCTGTATGTGTAAAGTGTGAATAAATAAAGTTGCAGCATAAATATAAAATTGCATCTGAAAACTAAACACAAAAGTTGTTTGTTCAGCTCAACTCCATTAAAGGTCTGTTTGGTGGCTGATTAAAAAGTGTGATGGGAGGACGAGAATACTGATGCTGAAAAGATAAAGTGCTTTGTTCCATAAAAATCCTTTCACCTCTTCTTACCTACTTTAGATGAGAAGTAAAACTTTGAGCACAACTACACTTTAACTTTTAAAAGCCAGAGCACATCTAAAAATGCAGACAAACAGTGAAAGTACACGACTCAGCTGTTTACCTGAAACTCAGTGAGGTTAATATGACATACAGTATCTTTAAAGAGCACCAATATGAAGTTATATTAAAGAGGTTAGGATGATTCAATAAGTTAAAGAAGGGTTAATTAATGTGAGCAAAGCCAATTAGAGCGTTTTTTTGCTAAATGTGCATTACATCACTATTTTACATTTAAATCATAGTTTGTTTTTTTTGACAGATTTTCGTGAGATTATTTTTCCCAACAGCAACCGTCTTCCCCAATATCTGTGTGACGAACTATTTAAAGCAACATTATACATTTTCATGCGTATATTTTTGAATAACCCACTCACAAAAATCAGTACAGTTGACTTAAAATCAATATCCAATATCTTCTTCTTTAAGTGGAGTAAAAAAAAAAAATGTGGAGCTGTGCGGCACCTGTTGCACTCTCGTCATGAACTGAGTCCTTGGTCGCAATGGTCTCTTCTGTGAATCTTTATCCACAACTGTGAAAGAACAGAACAGGCGCCAGTTTGTGTGATATCGTGGGTGCTAAGGTCCCGAGGGCCTTTGACCTCAGCCCACCCTGACAAGTCTCTGGGCCCCACTTGTAGACCTTTGTACTGGGCCCTGGAACAGGCTACACAAAGTTGTTGGTTATTTGCCTCTGGTGCTCAAACAGGTCTTCAATCTCAGCACTGTATGCATCTCCTACAATGAAAAACAAAACAGGATTTGTCAGTGGTGGATCAGGGGAGCATCAAGACCATAATAACCTTACGACTTGTTTCCTCTGATGTCAGACTGCTGTGTACGATCATTATTTTTCAGAGTCTATATGACCTAAACCGTGAACACATTGGTATAGCGTTATAACAGCTTTCTAAATCATCACATCAGAGAAAAATGGCCGATATAAGGTGAAAATGAAAATGTAACAAAGTGCCAAAGATTTTCTCACCTGCATGACATCCGTACATGTAAGCTCTGTGGCCGTCGTATTTGCACCGACATCTCATGACGTTGTTCATGAAGTCAGACTCCGCCATGTCCATCGAAGGGTTAACTTCCACCTGCAAAACGTACAACAGAATTAGAGGTATGTTGTTAATAACCTGTGATCCCATATCACAACAGGCAAGCAGACATGTCTGACCTTTCGACCTGAAGGTTGCTACTTTTTTATATTTCCGACAATCAGAAGAAAAAAGACAAAGTCATGTATCACTTTGATGTACTGATTTTGTAACTCCAACTGGGCGAGCACGTGGTCAAACAAAGACTCGACCTCTTCTCTCTCTCTTCACACGCTGGAATAATAAAGAACACTCGCATATAAACTTGTCAGAGGGCCTGGTATTAAACAGCACTCGTGGCTGCTATTGTTTTATAGTCACTCCCTTTCTCATCTATAAAAAGCTGGATGACTTTTCCATTCTGTATTCCTGTGTTGAAAGATAAACCCATTGTACTTTCTCATAGACTGATGTCTGAATAACCTTCGCTTGGTAGTCTGCAGCTTTGCATATGGACTGAATAACGTTGTGGTTTAACATTTACGTAAAGCTTGGAACAAAGCGATAGTTCTTTGAGGAAAGCCCATCGTAAAATACTTTATAACTTGTATGAAAACATGTCAAAAGGAGACTTTTTCCCACAAAAACATGATAACTGGCTTCATGAGAGGTTATGCAACTTCTGTGTTCATCTGTGGAATGTGCTTGATGCACAGTGCAGCTCCTGCAGGGGACAAATCTGCTCTTCACACCGCCGTAGGTATACAATAATAAGCACTGAATCAGCTTGAAATTAAAGTCTGTTGCAATGGAGTTGTTATTCATAAACGTGTTTGCATGTCTTAGATCCATCTTATTCTGAGGGCTGCCATACACTCTGCTAATAGTCTGTTATTTGCAGAGCAGCTTCATAACTGCTGATACAACCTTTTTCCTAATCTGGTTTGGTGATAATACTGAGAAGTCATTTACTGTAATAGCTGCTCTGTAAACTGCAACACCCACTTTAAGTACATGTTACAAACAGCTACAGGGAGAAAGAAGTCAAACGACACCAATATAAACTCAAAAAAGTCCAAAAAAACTTTGTGAATACACAAAAAAGGCTTCTCTTTTAATTTTTCTAATTACAGTGTTGGACCGGAGCGTATGAGGCTTTTGCAGAGTGCCGGTTCGGTGGCAGAACGTGTTGCTCAGTGAGAAAGTGGCAATAAAAATAAAAACAGGGCAGGAGGAATTCCTTGGTGGCAAATTAGCCGTTTCTAATGGAAGGGGGGACGAGCTGCTGTTTGACTTAAGGGAGGCAATAGTTAATTTGGGTAATTGGTGTGTTTCATTAGCAGTGGGTGGTTGGAGGGAAGGCCTGCTGAAAGCTTCCTGTGAACACAAGGATCAGAAAAGTTGGGCATCATTTGCACTTCAGTAGATCAATATAAGAACAGAGCGGAGCAGAGCTGCACTGAAAGCTGTTCTGCAGCCTTGGTAAAAAAAGAAAAAGAAAAACCTCAATCTCCATTGGCTTACATTGTGTTTTCTCTTGTTTTTCTCTCTTGTTCACGGTCAAACTTGGCTGCTTCCGCATAGTGCTGGTCTCCTCAAATGACCCTGACCTTTTCACCGTCTGTACATATTTGAATGTCAGTCTTTCATTTATCTTGACTCCATTTCTTTCCTTGTCATTCAATCGAATTTTTCAGTTCCAAGTTGTGCTGAACCAATAAACAACTTTATAATTATACCCTGGTCAACGTGCTGGAAATACATCCAGTCATCACATGCATTTATATGTACATGTTTCGAGAAAATGTAATACGTGCATCTTCAATAGAGAGTAGAGAAATGTAATTACAAAGACTGACTTTGACCTCTCAGACAAACTGAGTGGCAGCAGTAAATAACGCACAGCGTGTCAGGGTGAGATCTGAGGACGCTGCAAACCAAGTTAGGATCAGAAGTCTGAATTGGGGAAGAAGGATAATGGGAAATAGAGTCCTTGATGTGTTTTAGTTCAGTGCCACAATGACTCGACTTATTGACCGGGGTTGCAGTAATAACAGACAAAGGGGTGGTTGAGGTGATGAGGCAGGGCGGGAGGTTTTACCAAAATAGACAAAAAACCCAACCAGTCACGTGGAAATCCACCTTAAAAGCCTTTGATCATCTTCTCATGAACTGAATCTTTGGCTTCAAATGAGGAGTTCAACATTTGGGGGGGATCTCCTTTTTGAGAGTTAGAGGAAAGTTATGCTATAATTTTACAATTTGTATGCCATATATAAAGCTACAGCTCGCAGATACTCAAATAAGCTTGGCAAAAAGTCGGGAGCCAGGGAGAAAGAGAGAGCCTAGATGTGTGTTTTTAACACCTCAGGTTGTAAATTTCTAAAGTCGGTGTGAAGACTTTGTAATACACATTTTGTATATTGTTTTTTTATATTCTTATTTTCAAAACATTATTGTATATATTTTTGCATTTAATTAGCCTTAAAAGTCCAATCAATCATCCAAATCTGAAATTTTCTATATGATTTTTTCACACATAGGTATAGAAAAATTGGGACATTTAGTATTCTTTATTCACATCTAAGGCTTCACAAAGGTGAGATGTAAAGTTCTTCTAACATAAGTATTTTTAGAAAAATGTGAAAAAAAGAGAATTTATACAAAGTGCCAAACTATCCCTATAAACACAGAGTTCATTTTTGTCTGTTTACAAACTCCAACAGGGAGAGAAAAGTGAAAAATAAAATAACTTCTAACCTGGAAGATGTAGTCTCCAGGACGCACATCTGTGACATCGACCCACTGACAGTCGATATCGTGGCGATATGTGTCCCAACAGCCCACAGAGATGCCCTGATCTCCCATGTTATAGCAAGAGAAGCGTTTCTGGATTCCTAACACACACACACACACACACAGATGACATTATCAATCACAACATCAGAGCTCATTTAATGCTTAAGAGCCTTTAGCTTCCAGAATTGTGTTCGACAACATATGAACGCTGCTTTTTAGCATGAGCCATTTCACCCCTGATATAACAAGTAAATGGAGAGTGAACAAACAACAACAGCACTGATCTAATACATTAACCCCAAAGTAACAATCTAAATGGCTGCAGCAGAAATATTGGTATTAATATCCTGTTACTAATGGGACACAGTGTTTCAGTGGGACTCATGAATAGTGAACATTACCATCTGGGCAGTACGTGTCCTCCAGACAGAAACTGGCCTTGTGTCCTTCTGCAACCCGTGTGCCGTTCAGAGTCAGCAGGTCGTAATGTGTGAACACCTCGATGCTGTGGTAGTGCCTGGGACGACAGAAGGGAAACTCCAGGTGAGAGTGTGTGTATGTGTGTGTCTGTTCGTCCATGAGTGTGTGCATTTATGCTAAGTGAACACTGGCTCACTATGGCTTGAAGCCTAATGACCTCACTGCTTGAACATGAGCGTGGGTGTCACCGTAACACCTCTCACAGACGCTTGTTTTAGCGGCAGCTATGTTGGGCTGTTTACTCATTCCGATTGAATGGAGGGCTTTGAAACTCGCGTCTATAGAAGTGATTTGTTGTCACAAAGTGAACGTGCGTGGGCCACCCTGTCCTTTGTATTACAGCTGACCTGTCCAAACTAGATTTCCACAGACACATGTTGCAGGGTGGCTAATGGACCTGGAGAGATGACAGCACTGTTGCAGGGCACTCGTAATTTTCTGGGATAAATCTCACACAGACATCACTGTGGCTTTAAATGACTCCTTCTGTCGTGACGACACGCCTGAAGGTGCTCTTGTCATCTGACAAGAAACAAACTAACTGAGGGGAGGAAACTGCTACACTGAATGGAATGTGCTAACAGTGAACCTGAAGACAATATTTCATCTATTTAAACTAATGGACCAAATGCTGCTGAGGCACGATGCCACACAAGGCCTCTTATGTTTAAGGCTTATTCTGCGTGCCGACCCCTTGTCAATCTAAATGGGCTCTGGCACTAAGATCACAATTCAGCTTGTTTTCTTTCCTGGCAGCAATTGAATGTAATTAAATTAAATATAACTTAAACTACTCAACGTGAAGGGAGCTATGTCATTAATGCAGCAGCTATTTTGTGCTTGGAACAGGTGTTTGTCAGAATGTTTTTGACAGCCTATAAAAACTCACCTGCATCCAGGACACTCAAAACCACAGTTTTCCCACTTCGAACGTCAACAAGTGCAACCACAACATCTCACATATAGTAAGTATTAAAACAGTTTTTCCATCGCTACATCCCACTAACACTTTACATTACACCTCCTCAGTTCTTTCAGGGAGCATTTACCTGTGACACTGGTGCCATGTCCAGCTCTCTTTTGTCGCTTTGGGTCTGAAATCGGAACGACCCAGGTTCATGATTCGAGAAGAGAAACGTAGAAGGCGCCGGTGGCCATAAGGCCAGTTCATCCTGGCAGCGGATGAGGACAGACAGTTCTCCTCGTTTGCACAGGTGAGCAGGTGGAGAGGTCTGTCTTCCAGGTAGGCTGTCTCCTGCACCAGCTGGGCATCCAGGACGAGGTCAGGTGCAGCTGAAGAAGATCGAAGGTTGAAAGTTATGTTACGATTGAAGCAGATTTAAGCTGAGGAGATACAGGAAGTTGGTAGGCTTACTGTCTGAACAGCTGACCCCGGCAGCCTTAGTGCCGCCTCCTCGAGGACAGTGGACGTGGTTGTTTCGACGACACTGTTGAATGGAAAGTTCGGTACCCACACAGTGAGATCCACTTAGAATCACTTCAGATGCAGTTTGGTCACCAGTCCAGTACCAGGTCTCCTGTCAAAGCGAGGGTGATATCATCGTTCATTGTCGGTATCATAACTCATTGTCATTCACACAGTGAACACAGGGGCTGGGACTATGGATTAGTCTCCATCCTTCCATTTGATTAAACATGTTTGTTTATTCTTTCATCTATAACTTTGACACTGCTGATGGGGTTTTGACAAATTCTGGACAAATGACCCCGCTCAGCTGACATTTTCACAATTACACAAATTAGTTTGAAGAAGGGTGTGACACATTGTTTTGTTTATTTGGGACATCATGCCCTTTTTTGTTTAAAACACATTTTGAAACAGTTGAAAGGGTACTTTTTTTTTTTAAATCCCCGAGTTAAGGGAAGGCATGGCAATCAGGAATCAAAATAAAAAAAGCTTGCTGCTACCTTGTCAGTTCTTTATGTTGTGTTAATCAGGTGTTTGGTTACCTGATGAGCACTGGCAGCGAAGCCCAGTCCGAGCTGTCTGCACACCACCATGGCCTCGTTGATGCCCCAGTTTTCACTACACACAGATCCCCATCGCTTACGCCCTCCGATCTCCATCAAAACCTCCACACGGCCCTCTGATGGGACTCTACCACCAGCAAGCCGCACCTAGAAATTGAAATTGATGAAACCTTGTTAATTCATGAATCAGAGCTGGTCGTATATATTGTAATAGTGCAGGTTTCATACCGTGTTTTCTATGCCAGTTTTCGGGACGTTACAGCGTACTGATGCATCCTGGCTGTGCTTGAATGTCCATGGTTGGACTTCTTGGAAGTAGCAGTCGAGGATTGAGCGTTCTGATCCCATACACTGCACACTGTTCATATGGATAGGTCCAGTACCTGAAGAGGGAGGAGGAGATGTGGTAGAGTTTAAGACTGTGCTGACAAACATAAAGCAAAGAAATACAGACAACCAGAATAGCATGGACATAACTGCAGGGGAATATTTCCTGTTACACAGCTAAGGGCCACCCAGTGTAGACACAATGACATTAGCAGACTTTGTTCTTCAAGGACACCACACACATAAAAGGATCTGCATGCCATGATTTACTTTCTCCACTTTAGTGTGAAACCCGACAATAAAAAGCTCCTATCTGACATGATAAAATGTTCCTACAAGCAGAGCAGCAGCACCACAAACATCTACTTTAGGGATCTGTCACACCTCATCACACCATTATGTATAAGCACAACAGCATTAACATTGTGTGTAGTCCACCACCCCGAGTACGCAAGCAAGCCCAAATCGTTGTCAAATAAAAGACTTTCTCTACTATGTAAAACCCCCCCCAAAAAACACAGATCATCTTTAAACAAGATGAAAGATAGAGGGACAAAAAGCAAAGATCTGCTGCCGTACAGATGGTCTTACATGAAAACAAAGCACAAACTTTAACTTTTAAACTATTTCTAAAACAAAAGGCACCAACTGCAAACTCAGAAATGAGGTAAAATCGGAATAAACAACCTTTAACCACATAAACCGGGGAAAAGTAGGAGAAAAAGAAGAAAACTGAAATGCTTGAGGATAGATTGCAGCCTAACTCAAACTGTCCCTGTGTTGGTTTTGGTAGATTGTAGGCCTGCTTCCATACTGGTCACCATGCGTGGGATCACACGTATGAAAAAGTCGCATTTAAACCACTTCCGCCTCTATCTTCATGGTAAAGGCCACAAACTGGATCCAAATGCCCACTGTTTAAGTTATCAAGACAAACACAGGGGCCACAGCTTGAACTGCACAGTGACATGCTGTATTTAAATCTTAGTTTGGGAAATCCACGAAAGCCCAAAATAATTTCCATGAAACTGACCACACACGCTTCACATGATCACAAACACTCAGGCATTCTGGGTGTTTTACTTCCGTATGTACCTATAGCACACAGTATCTATAGTATACATACTTAACAGGCAAAACTTACACAGTGAAATAACAATGTTGGTCAGAAACAGAAACAGTGTCCCTGTAATTAAAGATACTGATGGTGGTGATAAATATAAGATGGGAGGATGGGTATGACAGAGAGTCTGAAACAAGCTTTAAAAAACTCTCCCTGACAAGTTTTAAAAAATATCAAGGATTAATTTTAACATCAAACGTCTGAAGACAGATCCAGCACTTATACATTGTAAATGTGCTGGCTTATACTTTGGCGCTTACAAGAGCTTGGTCACCATAAAATTGGAACTGGCAAAAGCCAACAATAATTTGCAAAGATTAGAAAATTAACTTTCGAGGATGGAAACTGGATAACATCGGCCACATTCTTGTTGAGAATAGCACAAATAGTTGGTTAGTGGTTGCAAGGGACACCCTTTTCTTTTCCTCTCTGAAATTACACTCCGCTTTTGGACACATTAATGTCGTGTATGTTGTTTTTTTTTCTTTTTAGTGGAACTTCTCTTTCAATGCCTCAAACAAAGTTGTTCTGTCATCATGTATCTGTTTCTTAGCCAAGCGCTTAAAACATTTTTAGTTTGTAAATAGATCGGTCTGTCTGTGGGCAAAGGCAGTGGAAGCCAACTGGCATCAGAATCATGTTTCTTTTGCAAATGGGATTTCAAGCTGGCGTGCAAGTTACAAGCAAGGAGCAACCTACAGGCCAACATAAGTTAAGCAAGCATGAAAGTGGCCACAACTGCAATTTTATAAATGGCCACATGTGGCTGACTGATAAGCAAAACAGCAAACAAACGATATGGCTTGTTGTGGCTTGTGTTTATAAGTTAGGTAATGATTAAGCTTCAGGTAAAGCTTTATACCTTTGATAACTTTATGTAAATAAATTCATAGCTCCTTTAAACCTAAAAAAACAAAATCAAAAATATTATCTTTTTCAAAAACAGTCAAACTAAAAAGTTACACCTGAGGATAATTTTGTTATTTTTGGCTCCCTCACTACAAACACTGCTGGTGCAATAATGATAATGATTTTCCTAACAATAATGCACAACTCAATATAGTTCTCTATTGTGTCAATTATAATCCAGAAGAAGTGTGTCGTGTTGTGTTCGTTTCTGCAGTTGTTCTTTCTCTTTGGCCCAGCAGAGCTTAGTGGAAATATGACAGTACATCTTTTTTCAGATGTTTCAGTACTTTCTGATACCATCAAACATGGCAGTATTTGAGAAAATGTTATTTTTGTTGTTATTTTTTTAAAGCACATGGTATTGAGAAAAATCTGACAACCTTAATTTGAACAGGTGTGATGATAATTCCCTTATCCAAGTGGAATTACCTCATGTGGAGGTAATGTCATCCGTGCATTTAACACATCTAATCCTTTCAACAACATTCAAAGAGAGAATATCGACCTGACAGACTGTCTAGCTCAGTGTGCAGCCAGTCATGAAAACCTTATCACACCTGAGCATCTCAAACGTCATACACTCTCCTGTGAGGTCCTGTTGATTTAAACGGCTCACTGGCAGATTTGATGGAAATCACGAGGATTCCTCACACGCTGTCAAACAGCAAGTGCACCTGAGTGTTATCATCGCTGATGCCTTTTTAAGATATATGAAATCCATGAGTGTGCCCACACACTCTAATGACTCCTGTGTCCACATTTTTCTTCTGAGTGAGAGTGTCTTCTATCAAAGTCTAATTTAGGCCTTTACCAGCGACATATAGGCCTGTGTTTATGTGGCCTAAGAACACATGGGAAATTATATGTCACAGTAAAATGTCTAAGGGAGTGCATGTTATAGAAAGAAAGCTATGAGATGACTTTGAAGTTCAGTCACTGGCAGTACATGTAGAAGTACAGTAGAGACGGAGACACACAAAAAGGGAGTACTGCACTACATGCACATGTGAAAGGATTTCTCATAGAAATTATAGCTCATGTTATTTGAAATAATGATAATTATAGGCCTTGTTTTGGGGAAAGTGTAATGAACACAAAGCAGTTTATTTTGGTTGCACAGAGAGGATGCGCGTCTCCAAGCTGTGTTAAAAAGACACGAGGCTGTGATTCACATGATGAGAGAGTGTCATCGTCTCAATTAAAACCAGTATAATGGGTGTGTAAAGGTGTGTGTGGATATTCTCAAGGAGCCCGCTGTCATTTGGATGTGATTTACTCAAGGTAACCTCGATGGCTGCTCTTCATTATGGCACTGTGCTCTCAGGCACATTTATAAAAATAACTGTCCTGCTGCCTGTTGGTGACTGCAGGAATTAAATGAAGCTTCTACTACTGAATTAGGAAGCAGGGAACAATAAATACAAAAGAATTACAATCACTGACTTCATACATAGCTGCAGACTAATTTAAACACTTTCCTGCTTGCCATTTTAAATATTACTTTTGACGTTGATCAAGATCAAATGTTTGCAAAGGTTTCCAAAGTGGTGGCTGAGAAACTTTGTCCCAGAAACATACACAGATCTGCAGATATATATTGATGTATATTTTTAGTATGTGTCTCCAAAAATGAAAAGAAAAGAACATTATAGCCAATGTAAGTCAGATGAATGCCGAGTACAGTGAGTGACGTTGCTGCCTGTTGCACTTCCACAAAAATTGCGCTCTAAAAGTGTAATGAGCAAACTATAGAAAACCTGCATTTGTAGGAGTGAAGAGGGAGTAATAAGAGGTTAACGTAACGGCTAAACCTGCCATCAGACAGTTAAAACAGACCCACATCTTAGAGTTAGAATCCAGAGCCTGATTTGAACACACACTGTATACTCAGGCATACACGCACTGTTACTAAACCTATACATTCTAACACTCACAGGCTTTCACTTCCATAAATGCAGCTTTGTGGTTGGATCAGAGAAAACCTATTTCGGGTAGAAAAATTAAAGCTTTCCAGCCCTTCTGACAATTAGACACCTCTGCCTCAGACTGCTGAAGCTAACGTTTTAACAAACGAGTAAAGGTGCTGATTGAAACCAGACGATAAGGAGTTCAAAGGCTGGTTAGATGAAAGTGAAGCTTGAAAGGAAATTAAGAGAAAGGTAGCGTTTCTGACATCATCCACATGCCATCACTAAAAACAACTTTATAGGTTAAAGCGTAAAACACATAACAGAAATATCATTTCTAAGATCAATTGAAAAGCCCAACCAGCAGACTGTCATCCCACATTTAATCTTGATCAGCATGATTAGAGACTACACCCTAACCCTGAAGCATGGGGAAGCCGTTCTCACATCTTCTAAGGGTGGGGACACCACTAGCACAGCTGGATATCGACTGAATACGTGCATCACCAAAGCTGAAATTTTTAAAATCGAAAGGGAAAAGACCACAGGACTCAGTTTTCACACAGTAAACTAAAAGCTTAGCTAGAAAGATCATGTCTGTGGATTTTCTTACAAAATGCCAATGTAAACCACCATGGCTTACGGTATTTCATTTTGTTTGTGTGTGTGTTTGTGTGGGCAACTGTGCATGGTATTTCTTCAGCTGGACGCCCTGGCACAGTACTCATGTAATCACAGCTAGAGATACAGCAACAAACACACTTGCAGCTTCAGGTAGCATACACAGACAAAAACACAGGCCCATACATTATCTGATCAGTCGGGGCAGACGGGTGCGGCGTCTTAAGATAAGCAAAACACTGGAAAAGTCTCCCTGTCTTCTCTAGAAATCCATGACGCATGAGAAACACATTCAGTCATCAAACTGCAGTTTTCCATCATTTTCCAGTCTGAGTTGTTTAAAAGGGAGAGCTTGTTTTTTTTCTTACCTTGACCCATAAAGGCTCCATGCAGGGCATCCTGGGCAGTACCAAAGCCCAGTTCTCTGCACACAACACTTGCTGCAGTTCTTTCCCACATATGGTCCACAATGGTCCCCCATTTTCCGTCTCGGAGCACCTCCACACGACCCTCACCCAGCCTGGGGCCAGCCTTCAGACGCACAGGCTGTACAGGGCAACAACAAAAAAACTTACATACGGTTCATAAACAAAGCGTGATTCATCTTTGAAGGCCTAACGTTGTCAATCTTACCACAACTGGATGAGGGGCCTGGGGTCTTCCTGAGGAGATACGAGCAAACTGAGGTCCTGCTACACATTTGACCACTGCGTGTCTCCCGTTCTTACAAGGGGCCGGACTGCGGGGGATTGACAGCTGAGCAAGGCACTCTGACAGGGTGTTCTCGATGCCTCGACAGTGAACTTTCTCTACCCAGAATCCTTTCTTCTTCGCCATCAGGCTCAGTCTGGAAAGAGGAAAATGTTTTTTGTGATGGATTCTTGATGCTTCATACAACTCTGTTTTTTTTTTTAATTTATTATTGCTCTTAAACTTTTTATATTTATGACTGAATAAGCAGCAATAAAAGAGATGGCTGTTCTCCAGCTGAGCTCTGTCCCAATGAAAGAATTATTTGAACTGTAACAAAATCAGTGGTTTAAAGTGCTCTGCTATCCATTTCATAGTTCCAAGATAGCATTCACAATAAGTTCACAGGAATATTTTTCAAATGAAATGCTCAGAGTTGTCTCTGTGGCAGTCCAGTGTTTTAGGAAGTTCAATCCCCTCTCTCTGACTGTTCAGCGCCTGTGCGGAAATAGGTCTACGTTCAACAGGTAACACTTGGTGTAAACATCTTGATGCCTGCTGTGTGACTTTTTTGTGTGATTGGTTTGAGGACTAAATGCGTAACTTTTCATAATAAATACCTAAAGTACCCAAGACAAGGACCTTAATGTCTGCCTGTGTTGAAACCTTGAAACTCTGGTTTAGAAAGATGTTTTTAGATAACGTTTACATAAATATGGCAACATGAGGAAAAGTTGTTGTTTTCATTACCTGGTTGAAGGATCTGCTATCTTGGTATCCCATATTTTCCTGTGAAAGACCAAAAGCACAGATGGATGTTAGCTCTTATAGATCTGTGTTTGTTGAGGCTGCACACGTCATCCTGTGAGGTTGATCGGGGGCGAGCAAGAAGTAGTGACTGTAAGATAATCTGTAGCACCTGCTGTTGGTTGTACATGAGACATGGCTGTCTACCACAGTACAGCACAAACACACAGTCTGTGTAAGGGAGTCATTCGACATTGGTACTTTGTGATGACTGAAAATGGGTACAGCTCAGACACTGACTTTATCGCAAAGATGAATAATGCAGCTGCAAATAGAACATCTGTGTATAAAACCTGAATGAGCTGTGCGTGCGGCTTTGTGGTGAGGTAAATCGACGGCGACAACTTGTGTAGCGTAAAGAGGAATGTACCCTTCTTTTTCTCTTTTATTAACTTTTCTTTCTGTCTCTCTCTTCCTTGCTTTATAGGGTCAGTAGTATATTTCCATCTGGAATGTGAGCTGCTTGCTTTTTACTGTTTATGTTTAGAGCTACGGGCCAGTGCATCATATGTTCCTGAGCAATAACAGTACTTCCTGATACCAACACAAGGTTAAGTGTTCGGCAGGAACGTGCAGCTGGGTAATTTTTATCTAAATAACCCACCTTTACATTAACTCACATCATGTGCTTGCCTTTTAAACTAATTTAAACCCTTTGAAATATAAAACCTTGGCAAAGCTTGTTGCAATACTGTGCCAGAGTTTGTACATAACTACAGGATGTACAAACTATAAAAGGATAAGAAAACACAATATATTTTCAACTAGATCTTTAACCTCTAAAGCCACACGCAAGCCCAAAAAAATCATGACATTCAGCATCAGTAATGTACAACATTTCTGGGAAAACATGGTTTGCCCAAGCACGATATACAAACAAAAGGTCTAGCACCAAGCGGCAATGCACGAGAAATGCCACAACCAAATAAAGATTTATACAGCATGTAGTCAACTGACTGGAGGGAGCGCCGCCGAGGAAAGCCTGCTGTTCTCTTGGCTGACACATACAGCAGAAATGCCACAAAGACCATGCCAGGACATCCTCAAACCACTACAGAGTGCATGCAGCATCACCAACATTCACATCAATTACACTTAAACACTCAGAGAACCACACGCTACAGCTGCCTGATATTTCAAGGGGCCTATTATTGGCCAATAAGGGCCTTTAAACAGATATTCTGTTGGAGCTGTTTAGCTGCAGGTTGTAATATTGTAAGTAATTCACTACACGATACAATGAAAATGGCAGTGGAGTTTACAGTAATCAAATTTATCCAAGACTTTTTTCCTCTGACTTGCTGGACATTTTCCTGCCAACCCCCGAGAAAATGTTAAAGTGAATAATTGAGGAAATGTGTGAACCCAGCAGTTCAGGAAAATCCACATAGTATGTAAACGAGCACCTGTGTGTTCTTCATGCAAGTACTCAAGGTTCATCTTAATCTTTTCTGCTTTCAGTAAATTCCTACAAAACTTTAGATGATAAATTGTTTATATATTGGGAATTGTACAAATCATTATAAGGTCAAAGCTTTCTAACTGGTCAGAAACTGCAAAGAAATAAGTATAGAAAAAATCTGGAGGGACATCAGACAATAACTCGAGGTTAAATTACATATCTTCAAACCCTAAAACCTTCAGACAAAAGCTAATGTTAGCGTTCAACTGTTTCCTCGCTAAAATGATTGTTAGCTTGGACGTAACACATCTCCTTTCATGTCCTGTTACACTTGACTGTCTATGGATCAAATGTTAATGTTAGCATTAACTTAGTTTACCTTAAAGTTTTACCTCCTTAAACTGGCAGTCATTAAAACATGCTGGTGAGGTCTGTGAACAACAAAGATCGCATATTTCAAGGTTTTATCTGTGTAGCTGTACGTCAGCATGGCATCAGCATATTCTTTTGGCTATACATGTGGCTACTGACAGGCAAACAAAAAACCTCTTTCCTGACTCACGCAGATTTCAGTGGCATTGCCCTTTAAAGAAATAACACACCCAAGGATATTTGTAAGAAAAGTCAATATTTGAATTTCTGACACGGACTCAAAACATTCCTGTAAAAGGTAAGAAAAAAACCCCATAAACAAACTGCAGATGATGGAATCAAGAGAAGCATTGTCACTCACATGATGTGATGTGGACGTTTGTTTGTGTGAAGTCATGGACTGCTGACTGAACAGTTTCCAAAGGTCGTATAACGACCTGTTTCCTGATGCTGTAAGTAGTCAATGGGCCAGAGGAGATGAGGACCTCCCATTGAAAATATTAGTTTGAAAGGTAATCCCAGAAATCATCTGTCAAACAGTGGCACGTTAACATTACAGATAAAAATGTTAACGCTCTAATTTTTTTAAACAAGTGCACCTCATTGTAGACCAATAGTGTTAACATTATCAACATTTATAAATGAAATCTCAATCGCCTAAACAGCCTGGCTCGCTAACTTTCCAACTGTTTAACATTTGGCAGAGAAAATCCTATTATTTTAAAGCACATTCATCTCTTCTAAAAAAGCTGCATGTCATGTCACGAGACTTTCTGTAAACTGTGACTAACACATTGTATAGAATGAAACTTTCCAGTTATACTTTACAGGGCCTCGTAAAACATCTTAAATGTGTCTACCATGTGGCTCTGTAGTGGCGTGTCATCGGCGAGAGACACTGAGAAACATGCATATTCACTCTAAATTTCATAAGATGTGGCAAACACGTCTGTGAATTGTTTGTGATCTCACTGCAGCCCGTCGGCCAACCATGTTTACTAATCTAAACAGCAACTAAACGAAACTATCACAAAACTAATCGCTATAGGTCCTTCCTTTGGCCGGCTTGTAGCACAGCTTTACGACCTTCTTTTCACATAATGAGGATCGTAATGGTATAAATGTAAATGTACAAAGTGTGTTGCAGATACGTCAGTATATGAAGTGTTGCTTAGCTTAACAGTGTATGCAGCACTTGCTGATGAGCCAACAGAGCAGAGTCTAATGATAGGGAGTCCCACCCGCTTGTTAAAGACGAGCATTACACCACTGTTTGGATTTCATAACCCTCACACTGCTCATTGGCTTTATAACTATATCTAGTTTAGATTTAAAGGCAAAACCCAAACTGCCTTTTGTGTAATATTAAACCCGTATTAACACATTTTAATAGTCAGTATTGCAAGAATCAAGTTTAAATCAAATCCAATTTAAATGCAAAGGCAAGAAAAAGCTGCTTTTTGTTATTTTCTGTTCACTTAGGATAACGGTTAAATCAGATTGTCTTTGCACTTCTTTGTGTCCATTTGCACTAATAAAATGCAGTGAAAAGAATCAGCTTTTCACAGCTCAAGGAATTTCACTTCTTTTTTTACGTTGCTCTCAATGTTTGAACATGTGTTTGAGAAAAAGAAAATAAACTCCATCATTTTTTAGTATTGAATGTGGGGAAAAACTGAATGTGTTGAGCCTTGTATATCATACACAAGGATCATAGGAATGCTTACATTAATTGCATCCTGTTTTGTAAACTGGCTTATTCAGCTCTTAAGTTAGCATTCAAACGTTTGGAATTGTTCTTTGTAATACACATCATTCCTTGCATTTAAAAGTTACCCTATTTGTCCCAAAGGGGCCAAGATTAAACAGCACATTTTGGAGCCAACATGTGGCATTTTAACGTGTCTTAATTTGGCATTACTTTGAGTATCAATGAAAAGGATCTTGCATGTAAAACAGTCTTTAAATATTCCCATGCAGACCAGAGTGTGCTGATAAAAATCACCCACTTATGTTGTTTTGCCAGTCGGCCTTCACAGTTAAAATAGCCGCCATCCTGCATCCAGAAATTAAAGATGGTGAAATAAATTAGAGGGAAGGTCATTTGGGAAGATCACACAGACATCAGACAGGAAAACCAGACTCGGTCACATAAAATGTCACCCGAAAGCCTAAAAATGATACCCTCATCATAAGAATTTTGTCTGTAACATAATGAAACATAAAATGTTGGTTAAGTCTCCAAATCACTACGGTGACAGAGAAAGGCAGACAGCTGCTGACACAGGGCGCCCGCTGCACACTGCAGCTGTAATTGGACATATTTCACACGAGCAAGTGAAAACCTGGCCTGTCTGACTTCAGCTCTTGTTCTTTCTCTACATCTCCTCTTTCTCTTGCTCCTTTCTTCCTCCACCTTCCTCACAAGCTCTGTCCTACTCTCTCTCTCTCTCTCTCACACACACACACACACACACACACACACACACACAAAGCTATAATTGGGGGTGTTTTTTCACCCTCAGCAGAAACCCCGTAGAGTCTTGGTCATGACCAACCTGTAATTACAGTCTCTTCAGAGTCTCATCCAAGAGACACAGGGAGCCCAGAGACAGTACGGTCCAGATTTTCTAAGAATGGACTGAGAATCCAGGAGGGGAGTGTCAAAGACTATATTTGGTCAAACCATACAATCCATCCTAACCTTTCCTGTCAACGGTTTTAGATGTTGCATAAACTGAATATCATATTGTCTCAAAACCAATTGTTTAGCTGTGACTTTGCTCACATTTTGTAATCTTAATTACAGTGGCAAATTTAGTCTGAGTGCAATCCTTACAATTACATCTGAGTCAAAGCTGAAACAGCACAACCTGTAGTTCAATTGCTCCACCATTTTTAACTGTTTTATAAAAAGACTTTAATAAAATAACACAGGTAAGGCTTTATGTTTTCTGCTAAATAACTCGAGTAAATCACATTAATGCATGTGTACACGTTGAACCAGTTTGAGGTATAAAAACATGCACCTCCACATCAAGAGAAAACATTCATGCATGTGTGGAGACAGAAACAGATACAGATTTAAAAAACAAACAGCCTCGTGGTTTAGATGAGCATGGAGCCCGAGATAGAACAAAACATCAGGTCAAACCCAGGACAGGCAGACCAAGATATATCAAGTCACGATCGCCACAATAAAAAGTCTACATAACTCCATATGTAACCCAATTACACTGTACATTTAGCTGCACAAGTGGTGGATAAACAGTTGTATCCACTTTGAAGTAGCTTGGGTTTAAACTAAAATAACTTATATAATGTTATTCCGTCTTTTCTTTGACCTTATAGGGAGACTTAAACAACAATATCCTGAAACAGCCAGTGAGCAGATTCACTGCAGCCCTTCAAGCTGCAGCAGCCCCGACCCCCTCAATCATATCTCATTTCTTGGTGAGCAGCCAAATCTCTGATGTTGCAGCCATACAATTTCTCCAATCTATTTCCTCCCTCAACTAATACTTTTTCTTCTCATCTCCTGTTCTTTGCATTAAGTGGCGAATCTGTGCAGCCATAGAAAATCACAGAGAGTCATGCAATGCATCACACCTGCAATGCGGGGAAGCTCTGCTCCAATAAACGATCCTGTAGAGTCGTGCACAGTCAGGCCAGGCTGTTCAACGACAGCTCAGTCAGAGGACCATTTATTACTGAAGATATGATGCCTGATGATGCCCTGCTCCAACAATAGAATCAAGTTATAGTGTCAGTGTTCCCAATAATGCAGAGTTCAGCTAGAAAGGCTGAATTCAAGGACGACTGTAGAAATACTTTCAGTCAGCGAGTGTGCTGCAATACTGTAGATAATTTGTAAAGTCAATACAATTCACAAGTGGCCCCTTCATCCCTTACAGAAGCACAAGAAATCCAGCAATTACAGAACTGAGTAGATGTTGCTGTATGTCATTTGTTGAGTCAGAATAACCCTGGCCAAAAGAGGAAAGGAATAGCTAGACTGTGAATCACCTCGAACCGGCAGCAGTCCAGAACTAGGATCCAGCTGGGTCCCCCTGCTACTGAGGGCAGCAAATGTCAGACACTGTTCATTCTTATAACAACTATGTAGTTATTCTCTACTAATGTGTGGTCCTCCAGTGGTTTGAGAGCAGAACCGTCCCGAAAACCACTAACATTGTTTTTTGTTCATAAGTGGGAGGAGAGGAACTGTGCATCAGTGTCAAAGGGAAAATAAGTGACCACATACAAATAATGCAATAAATGAACATGACTTATTAGAAAAGTATCAACATGAGAGTATGCACCTTTCCATGTCGGGGCCGGGTTTTAATCCAAAACTATTTAAAAAACGTTTTTAATATGCTAAATCTCTTCTATTTTTGACGCATACAATTATGCAAGAATTAGTTAACCCCCCTAAGTGCAGGATACGTTTTTAGACATTTGTGACATTTTACAGGAAGACAAAAAACAGAAGGCTTATGGAGGCTCTGCTTCTTCTTCTAGCAGGCAGCCAAGGTTTTAATCCAACTCATGGCTCCTTTCCTGTATGTTGTTTCCTAATCTAACTTTCCCTGATTTCCAACTCAATCAACATTCCTTTCTATAGAGTAAAGACAAAAAAGAGTCCAAAAATTCTTTAAAAAAAAAAGATTTATCAAACTTTTTATGCAAAATATTGAGCGTATTTCTTTGTGAAGACATTGTTCCAAGTATTGTTTTATAATTGGTCTGAAGACTGAAGTGATTTTTTTGGTAACAGAATAAAAAAATACCAATGATATTCACTCAAGTACACACACACACACACACACACACAGGTGGAGGGGTGTAAAAGTGAAGAGATGTATGGCTGACTCAGGCTTACTGACACTTCTCTCCCAATAAGACAAGTCGCCTCAGAAAGACCCTTTCAACGGCTCTGCAGTAGCTGCCTATGTCTCACACATGGTATTGATGGCAGAGTTAAAGCACAATCAGAGGGGATATTACAGCTCAGCATGGGAATCTAAAAGTTAAAGTGGGGCTGTTTGTCTGAGAGCTGCAGGCTGAAGATAGCATCGGGGAGAGACAGGGAGGGAGAGTGAGAGAGAGGTAATGAGGTGAGCAGAGGTGATTTGCCTAGAAAGGGGTGTAGAGAAAGGGCAGTAGAGAGGGGACAGGGATCTCTTTATCATCATCCTGAGGATGGGAGGGGGAGTAAAGAGGGACACAGGGAAGACGTGGCTGGAGGAGGGAGATAAGGCCAAAAAAGGCTTTTACTCAAAGTGGTTTTAAACAGGATGCCTCTGTTGTTGGTTTAGTTGTTTTCATGATGTTACCTTAATATTGGGATGAATGACATAGCATGGTGCCCCTTCTGAACTTTAGGCAACAGCTCAGTGTTTTTCAAGTATTAAAGGTGAATTGTGCAGCAGGAAACATTCATACTCACTTGTATGTTTTGACATTGTGTTGAGTGGCCTCTGGGAAACCGAGCATCCCACACACAACCCGGCTGCTGTTGAGACTCCAGCCCAGGTCACAAACTTGCCTCCATCTCCCAGCATGCTTCACTTCCACCACACCCTCGGTTATCAGGCTCTTCTTTTTGGTGGCCATGAGGATTGGACGAAGACGCACTTCCTCAATTTGCACCTTACCACGGCCCTTTAGAAAAGATGCACGTCATTTCTTTTGCTACATGTCTTTGTTAGAAAAACATTGAAGTGTTGCAGTCGTGATAAACTGATACCTGATAGTGGTGTCGTTGGTATCTGGGGATCTCATATTGATGTCCATTTCCATAATAGCCATATCCTGGATGCCTCCGGGAGGTCACTTGGCCCTGCCACTGAGGTGCAGGGCTGTTATTGGACCTGGTGATGGCGGTGTAGTTTCTGCTTGCTGTCTGGTCCAGCCTGCGCTCAGAGGTGCACACCACCCCCAAGTCTTCACTGTGTTTACAGTCATTCACCCCCCAACCATTGTGTTTGCAATCCTTCAGGGACTTCTCTGAGCCGTCACACCGCACATTATCCATCCATATTGGGCCTTGTGAAAGAATAAACAATTCATTGTGATTTTCATTGATTGTTCAAGTAGACAAGCTGGGCAATGCATCTATACCAGGGCCCAAATCAGTTCTAAACACCTAGCACTTGACTTTAACAGGCACAGTGATTTAGGGTTGCCCCTAAGCAGCGTGTTTAGCTGTAGATACACAGTATTTTACAAGGCAGGGCACTACAGATCCTGCTCCTTGAATCCACTCAACCTTCTCTTTAATTTGGATTTAAAAGCAGCAGTAAAGAATGTACATAAACCACAGCAAGTGTTGCACAACTATGGCAAACCAATACCGTCATTATTTTTTGAAACAAATGCCCTTTTTTGCCCCATGTATTTGCTCTGCGAGCCTGCCAGCCAACTTTAACGAGATCGAGACTCCGAACCCACAACAAGTTATCTTTGTCACTTTATGATGTTTGGATTTCTTAATTGGACGAGTTTTTTCATGAAGCCATACACTTAGCATGTTGTAAGGCAGCCAGACTATTCAGCGTATTCTCGTAGCAGCAATTTGGCTCTGTCAGGCTCATGTCAAAAAGCTGAAATGCTGTCATAAAATGATATGCTGTGTTCTAGGTTATGAATTGCATAAAGGAATATACAATAGTCAAGATATTTGCCTGCCTATGCATTAGCTTCTTCACCCATGTTGGACCATCTGGACGCTTTCCCCAATTAGTTTAATTGTTTGGCAGCAGAGGACAAGTTGTCTTACAGTGACCATTAGCAATGGGCTGAGTTACCCAGACCTGTAGTCATTGTTGGGTCAGTGGGTCAAGAATGCAATTAAATGGCCACATTTACAGTGGCCGGGTGTATTAAGAGCCTATAGGGTGGCTTGTAGAGAAACCTAGCATCTATATACAAGAAATACTCAAGACATAGGCCTACATCTTGACACAATTTTTCAGATGGTGTTTGAGGACCAACACACCTAGCCAGCCACAAGGACATATACTGTAACTTTGTTTTCTGCTCCAATGATGCATTTGCATTTGTTGTGACCTTTAGGCTGCATTCACACTGCAAGCCTTAATGCTAGCTTCGAATCTGATTATTTGTTGGTTAGTTTGGCTGACTCCTGTGGGAATCTAAAAATGAGAGTGTCACAAACCTGCTTAAAAGATCTGATTCCATGTGACTTGTGCTATTCGTACTGCCATAGAAAAATATGATCTGAGTCACATAACAATAACAACAAGGATGGCTCTGTTACAATAAGGTATGTATCTATAAGCAACCAGTAAGAGAGGCAGGACAACTAGAAAAGCTCAAATGAATGTAGCTCTTGTCAACATTATAAATTGAATGTACCTGTGTTTTGCTGCTTAAGATATGTTTGTTATTTCACTCCCTTCTAGTGGTTTGGCTTAAAAGACAATGGTTGACCTTTTCAGTAAACGGACTACCCCAAGTGGCACATTGTGACGTAATACTGGAAGTGTTCTCACCCTGTCCTTCTCCATACTTGGCGCTGTGTGCCCACGTTATACCACCCTGGTAGCCCAGCTCTCGGCACACCACGTTGGCGAGTTTGATGTCCACTTCATCATCGCAGACTGTCCCCCAGGTGTTGTTGTGCAGCACCTCCACGCGCCCTTCGTAAGCCTCTCTCGCATAGTTACCCGCCAAACGCACCTTGGCGGCTGGTGCGCGTGGCGTCCTGCGTTGAGAGGAGGTCGTGCGCTGAGAGGACGTCGTGCCCTGAGAGGAGCTCGTGCCCTGAGAGGACGTTGTGCGCTGGGGTTCAGAGCGCGCGGGGGAGGAGAGGGAGAGCAGCAGGAGGAAGATAAGGGAGCTCAAGCAGAGGGCGCGGGTCATCGTCACAAAGAGGAGGGGGGCCTGCAGGTAAAGGTGTGACAGACATGATTCAATTGAACTCGTTTGTAAAATAAACTGTCTTTAAGACATAATGAATAGTGGAGTTGTTTGACTGGTTTCTCAATTAGCCTTCCAATCAGTTAAAAGCGACGGGCGAATTTCTCTCTAATTAAAAACTCACTAAAATCACTAAAACAACCGTTTTAACACTGTAACTGTGTACATTTTCTTTACACAAAGGAGTCAGCGCAGCCTGGATATAAAACAGACCAATGGTGACATCCTCTGGACAAAAACGTTCAGGTAGACTTCTCAAACCACTGGTATGCACTTTACTGCAATTAAAAGATGACTGAGCTGAGGCAATTGCCATTGCTTGCATAGCTTACAGTAAGACGATAAAATTGTTTTATGTTTCCACTTTTGATTTGAGATTGATTTATGCAGCATCAATCATGCAGTGATGCCAAAACGCATAAAAAATAAATACTCATGTCAAACAGGCATATAATTAGAATCACACAAGCACGCTTTTCTATTGCAATTCACATGAATTAACATTCCCTGAGTCAAACTACCCAGACAGCACCACAAGGCAGGTTTTAACTGGAGGTTAACAAGTGACATTAGCCAGGCTTAAGTAGTAGGAGTGTAGACAACCACTGCAGGCCACAGCAAACCCAAACACACAAAATATATGTGATGCTTTGATGATGAGATTATAAAGGAGCAAACCAACAACAAGCACTTTGAAGACAACCTTAAGTGAATCATTGAGAAAAATGTGACTTGCATTGTATAAAACTCTCCGCCTGTTCCTATTGTGTCAGGAAAAACAAAATTAAAACAACAAAAAATTCCCCTTACATTTAGTTATTTTAGCTAACTAAATTAAAAATTTAAAAAAAGCAAATATCTAGAGGAGAGAAAGCATCTCAACTGTTAAAACACCTGTTACTCCATCACTTAGATGCAAATATATACAGTAAATGAAAGATAAATAAAACAAAACAGGGGAATCAAGTGAAATAAAGCTACTTTTCCCTTGAGAAAAAAAAAATCAAAGAATAAGATGAGGTGAAAGTTGACTCACCTTGCAGGCAGCAAATGTTTGCAGTGCTGGATGTCACTGGTTAGGGGAGAGTGACTGAGTGAGTGAAGGAGTGTATGAACTACATGCTCTCCTTAGTCAATCCTCCCTTATTCCCTCCTTCTCCCAACATCCCTCCCTGCCTCCCTCCCTCCTTCCCTCCGGCACGTGCTTGCTTCCCTCTGGGCATCTCTCTCACATATAGACGTCTTGAAATGAAAATGCTCCAATATAATTATAAAGCATGTATATTAGACTGCACCCCAACTGTCTGTGTATCACTTAACAATATAACAAAACCAAATATATCATGGTAATGTAACATTTAGACAACATTTGTACAATTGTGGCTTAATACTTTTAAGCTAACAAACTCTGAAATTAGTTATGGTAGCCTTGAAGATAAATCAATGTGCTAATAGCATTTACATCCCATTTCCAGGTGCTTCTCTCTGATTGGGCTTCTTTACATGTCTCCTTTCTTATTGGCTGATGATGCTTTACACAACTTCACACTCAGAGCATTGCACAACTTCAGTGTGAACGTGTGTAAACGTAACCCACAGGAAAGACTCTGGTCCAGAATAGTTTCAAACATCAAGTTCCAAGTGTCTCAAAGAAGCTCCCTATACCGCAGGGTAGATATTTCCTTGTTGAGATGGCCGCAAACCACCAGCTCTAAAAAAAGGCCCGGCCTCACCGTAGGTTTTGGGAACATAAGTGATGAGAATATGCCTTGCTACCCCTGCCTAGGAAAGGTTATATAGTCTAACCTGTTATCATGGTATAGAAAGCATAATGATTTCATTTACAGTCCACATGTCAATAAAAAAGAAGGACAAAATGTTTCTCTCGCTGTAGCTGGGTCACTTCAGTGCTCAGTCCTGATCTGACTTATGTCTCTTCCACTTTTAGACACGTTTTAACATGTTTATTTATTTTTTGAATAATTTCTGGAGTGTGCAAGACAAAATTAGAAACATGGAAATGTTTGGCCTCAGGGTGTTGTGTTGATAATTTCTATTTCAGTTTTTTGAGCAAACCTCAGAGGGCACCTTTTCTGAGGCAGCCAGGTTTATTCATAGACGTGAAAAATTACAATCATGACAGGGGAGGTAGGAACTGAAACATCAACCGCGACCATAAAAACACTAACTCGTATGCAGAGTTCTAGCAGAAAAAAAAAAAATCAGACGTTATATGTGTGTGTAGTTGTGCGCACACATGTTCACTTTGAAGCTGTAATTGAGAAGTTTGTGTGTGCCAGTTATGGTGCGACTGGGTGGCAGGATGGTGGTCCCTCCCTAACTGGTGAAACCAAACAGGAAGAGCAGACCCCGTATTAGCGGGGCCAAATCAGAGGGATCTCCAAGGACGACAGGGAAAGGAAAGAGAGATGTAAAAAAGAAAAGGGAAAGGAAAAAGAGCATCACAACTAAGGATACTCTTGTGACATCTTTACATTATAACTTGTAATGCAATGTTGAATATTAGTCCAATCAAACTAGACACTAGATACTAGAAACTAGACAGGTGTCTCTGCTTGAGCGCCCGTACTGAATAGCTAAGTGCGTGTGCCAGTGAATGTGTTACAGGTCTCACAGAGAATTCATGGGGTAAGAGTAAGCGAAGCAGCTCTCTGTGGCAGATCCCTCTCTCTCCCTCACTCTCTCTCTCTTCAGCTCTCTAATTACGCAGACCGAACTGGCTCTGCCCTTACCCACAATCTGTGCAGGCATGAAATAAATACATGCTCTCCAACAATAAACAAGTGCCTTTTGAAATGACAGCACCTCCTCGAGGTCGCCCCCACTGCTGCTCTCTCCAGGCTTTAATAACGCTTTTACTTTCATTTATAGCTGCATGAACATGCAGGCATGTACAGTACGGAGGATATGGTGTATAGTTTTTCGTTAGAGGTTCATCTCAGTTGAAACCGTTCAGAGCCGTAGTTGCTTCATCTTCAAGTTAGGATAGAATTTTACTGTCTTTTAAATATTGAAAATAAAGTTCACTAACAAGGACCACACATTTACTGGGTGCAGTTTGACAGTTGTTTATTGATTATATTAAAATGATGGGTCTGAATCTGCCATTGGTTGTGGGAACCCTCTCAGCCTCAGGGGATCCACTGTAGCTCCCTGACCCCTTCATGGCTCTACAGAAAATGAGAAATGGAGATGTGCTTAATGTGAGAACAACAGGGGAGGAGAGGGTTAGGTTTAAATTTATGGGAATGCCAGGAGAGGTATGGTTGAGGTGTGGCCCTGCTTCTGAAACTTTGCTATAAGCATCACTTCCTTTTATAGAAGTATGAAATTAACCTATAGCTCATGTTTTTTTCCTCTTGCTGATACATCATGCCTTCTCCTGTTGGTGCAGATGTAAATCAAACCTGATTCAGGTTGAGGTTTATCACTTCATAACTGTTTGTATCATAGTGGTGGTGGCTACGATACGATGATCGATGAGTACATCTTTTGCACATTTTAGACGGCAGCTATTTTGCTCCTTGGACGATGTTGCTTTAAATCGTTGCTTTTTGTAGTCATGTTTATATGTATATATGTATATATATATAGAGAGAGAGAGATTTCAGTCACCAGTATAAATCCAGCTTTGTAACATCTTTCATACTAAATCTGTGGAGTGTCACTTCCATTTTTATGCATTCTCACACTTGCATGTCGTTCTCATGCATCCACAGCTGGCATCAGGCTCAAGTCCATCTCTGCTCTAAACGTCATATGTGGCATGATGGTAGATTTTTCCCACACTGTCCCGGTACAGCTAGTCGTTTCTCCATCTACAACTGGTCTGGGCGGATACCGCTTCCCTTAATGCATCTTTTATGCTGACCACACAAGTGTCTCCTGTCAGTGGTGACAGAGTGACCATATTTCCCCCACTTTGATTTACTTCTTCAGGGGTTTGAGCATCAGGAAAGACTTAGAGGGGAGTCAAAGTTACCGGGGATTAAAAAAAAGAGATGTCTATGCTTTGCATAGGCTGGTTCAGTCAGGGTCATGTTTAAGGTACAAGTCGTTCATGTGCAACACTGCCGCCTTGTGGAAGGCAAAGAAAACAACCAATGATGTCACAAAATTCATGTTTATGAAATATTAGCAGAATACCTGCATATCAATATCAATACCTGCTTCCCCAGTTTGTACCAAATATCACAACTCATAAATAGGTGGTTCAAATACATTTATTAAATATAAAAGAATTTTTTGCAGTGCAGTAACCATGGTATTCAAAATATTTGGAAGATTAACAGGATTGCAGTGCTCGTTATAGAAGTTGACATCAACATTAAAAATGCATTTCCTGAAACAGTTTGAAAAAGGTGCAAACAGGTAGAAAGACTCAAACAGACCAAAAAGATAAAAAATGTTACTCAGGGAAATCTTTTATCACTTTTATAATACCCATAAGATGAAATCTAAACATGTAATGGTAAAATCCAACACATTGAATTAGTTTGCATACCTACACGAACTGAGCAACAACCGTTAACAGCACCAGTCATACGATGACTAAACTCACAAGTGCAGTCTTAAGGTTCACTGTAATTCCTTTTTTCACACGTTTTTGCAATGAGACAGAAAAAGTGATGCCAGAAAAGAAGTGCAGCAGGTGAAAGTGTTTGCAACACGTTTCCAGAAAGAAAGCACAAGAGTGGACTTGTACAAATACGTTTCTTTCACCTTTTATAAAGTGTAGAGACAAAAAGACCAGTAAATTAAGGTATGTTTGTTGTAAAAAAACAAAACAAAAAAAACCATAGGTATAAATAGGAAAATAAATAATCACTATGTTGTACATGCTTTCGAAGTGAGCGTAGTGTGGACTTAAACCAGGGGTGGGCGCTGTCATTTTAACTAGATGATGACACAGACACTTCAGTTTGAACTGTCTAGTGTTGAGCTGTAAAGAACCAAGAGGTTTCAGTGCAGATCAATTAGATGATGCATTCTTTGGTTCATTAAAAATACTGAGATTGAGACACTGCCTCACAAGGTTCAAAAGTTCTTTGGACCTTTAAAGCTCCTGGGAGGAAATTACAGCTAGTTATGAAACTGACTTAAATTAATACTGATGTCTTTTCATGAGCTACAAAACAAAACAAAACATGACTATCAGCTACAAGATTGATCATTTCTACATCGTTACATTTGACTGTTAAAAGGAAACAGGATCAGAAAATAAAACTTTCACATAGAAAGGACAAGATGATGAAAAACTGCTTCTCCACACTGAAGGCCACAATCAGCAGACTCAAAGTTCCTCACAGGAGCTCAAAGCATCATGATGCACTTGGTCATGATGTGTGTGTGTGTGTGTGTGTGTGTGTGTGTGTGTGTGTGTGTGTGTGTGTGTGTGTGTGTGTGTGTGTGTGTGTGTGTGTGTGTGTGTGTGTGTGTGTGTGTGTGTGTGTGTGTGTGTGTGTGTGAGAGGAGGACATTTTCTAAGGCACTGTCCTGTAGTATTAAGAAGTTTACCACTTACATTACCATATCTGTCATACATACAACCAGACAACTTCCGCCTGAGGTGCAGAGTTGTGCATATCTGACGCAGAACTGAAAACTGAGTCTGCATTTTTTTTTTGTCTTTGCATAGACACACAGCACTGTGATGTTTACCATGCAAATGTGCAAAGAAAGCATTTTGCATATTCTTCTGCTGAGAAACAGATCTAAGCTTTTCTTTTGCTTCGGGCACGTGGATCAGAGCTGCAGAGCTGGTTCTCCTTTTTACAGGGCTGACGAAATTCACACATGACATTTCATGATATTAATCCCAAACCATTCATCTCCAAAAACCTCCCAAACTGAAAACATGCAGATAAATTAAAGCTCTTTAAAAACACAAGTATGTGTCATGTTGCTGTTGAATGGGGAGGAAAACGTACTTTTGTTGGAACTTCCACACGAGGATCGTCACCACAAACGTGACTGATGAACCTTGGCCTGAAAAATCCATACCGAGTCCTTTCATTACTGCTGTGATTGAAATCAGAGTCGTTGCTTTTTCTTTAGAAAGCGGACCAATGCAGTTTCACTTCCCCGTTCTGGTGTAGGACTGTAAGGTTAGCTTGTATCCCTTAGAGAAGGAAAGGGTCACCGTATGCATAAAGGGGTTACAATACAAAGCAGAAAACCAGGAGGATTTGTTCTGCCCTCTGGTTAACTTTAAAGCAATATAATTTAGTTTCCGGTTAAAATCAAAACCTTCATACTCCAAGTTGTTGCATGCGAGTCACAATCCCTGCCTTGGAGGCTGAATTCTGGCTCTGATCCATAAACTATTCTGGTCCATTTCACTACAATACATTTTTTAGCCTAGAGAAACTGGTCCAGCAAGAGCCGGCTCCTTTGGCTCAGTCTATGGGTCCAAGTTTCCTGCACAAAACTGGGGCGGAGAGTAAGCGGAGTTCAAGGCTGCCAGGGCTTCCTGTCCTTGCCTTTCTGATCAGGAATGTGCTTGTAGCGACACTTATCCCCAAAATGGCAGCCGGTGGTTCTCCAGAAGTAACACTCGTCTCCGTTCACTGGGCCACGTCGTCGAGGTCTGAGCACAGAAGGGCGTATGAAGTGTCACAGCTATTACACTTCCAATAATGTTGTATGATTAATGGGCCTAGACTTAGCGTTTCTAAAGAGTGCCTCTTACCCTGCAGCCGCTCCTGCCTGCTGTGTGACGGGCAGACAGGTCTTGAGCGGAGTAGGAATGACCCTCTGAGTGCGCCGGTCAGGATAGCGCACCACTAAACGAGTGTTCTCAACACAAAAACCCTGTGAGAAACAATGTTGTTTGTTGTTGTTAAAATGAATTGTTTCATTCTGGAAGCTGGAACCAGGAAATAGTTGACAATTTTTGTTGAAAATATAATAATTGATCTGCCATCAAACACCTTTTCATTTGCTCCACAAATCACAGCTCAACAAATGAGTACTCACATTGAGTTTCTCCAAGGCACGTGCAGCCATGTTTGCATTCTTGAAGTTCACAAAGGCACAAAATCTCTCATGCAGCACACGGATACTCTCAATCTCACCGTGCCTACAATGCAAAGAAACAACAGAAGAGTCAATAACTACCCTGGTTAAACATTACTTTTCTGTCCACAGAGGTATGTTTGGAAAAGTCCTTTAAATAAATTAAGACTAGAACACTGTGCTTACAAAAAGTGACATAACCTGTTTTCACATCTGTACTCATCAAACGAGCAAAACAAAAAAAGAGGGGAACAACATACTGACAGGAAATAAATGAACGTAAGCTGCTTGCAGCTGTTTAATGACATGAACGGAGATCATAAAGGGCGCATGAATACACTATGCAATCGCAGAATATAAACGTCATGTCCCCTCTCATTGGCTCGGGGTGAATTCTACGGTGAATATCCAGCTGCGTTCTCACATCAGCTCACTCGGACATGCTGCGGAAAAAATACTGGGGGGGGGGTCTTTAAAAAAAAAAAGAAATAAAAAAAAAAAGAAAAACTAAAACTCCTCTAGCAAATATTTTTTGTGATATATTTTTATATTAAATATTATTTTTTAAGGTTTTTTGCAAGTGTAAAATCCCTTCTTGAGTCATACATTATCACCAAGTCATACATTTTAAAAAGGTCCCGTAGATGTTTCTCAGTTAGCTCCGTTGTCACATTTCCAACCCACAGAGAAGGGCAAGGACTTCTGAAGGAAAGAGAGGAACGTCAATGAAAGCACTGCAGCTACAATTCAGATTTATCTTCTGTTAAATTGCTCCAAATAACCACACGGCTAACAACAATGCCAACATTACCCTGCATGCTTATATCAGGCAAACAATGGTCACCTACCCTGGTTGCACAACTGAAGAATCTTGGCTCACAGCTGCAAGAAAAAGGAAAAATCTTCATTCATGAAATCCAAAGCACAGGGCTGTATGTGTTACAAAGAGAACATTCAGACTTATGAAGTGTTCACATGTCATCGTACCTCTGGCGACATCAGAAGATGACAGAGCAGCTTGTACAGTCGAAAACTTCTCCAGAAGTAGGACACTTTGCCCCTCGTCAAAACCAACTTCCTGAAAAAAAGAAATGAGATAATTGAATAGCTAGTTATGAATGATAGATTGTAGTTTCAGATCAAGATGACTTGTTTTACATTGTTGCTTAAAAATGAAACGCTCAGAGGAAGTTCTGGTTATTTTCACTCGCAGCTACGCCCACAGGAAACACCTTGGCTGTTTTTATTTGCGGGTTTTATTTACCATTAACTGCAGCACTTTACAGTCAAAGAGGTCCATGACAGCCTCCTCACAGTCTTTATCCAGTTTGAGCACCTGCTCCATGGCTTTCTCTGCCTCACTGTACCGCTGAAAACACAAAGAGCCACAGTAATATGTGACGAGAGGAGCAGCTTATCACAAACGCTTCAGTATGACAACGTTGTGTGATTACATCCTGTATCCCACGGTCGCAGCTGTCTGTTCCTACCTTCATGCCCATGAGAGCACTGCCCTTCCGGAAGTATCCTTTGGGCCAGTCTGGGGCCAGCTGAATGGAGCGTTCAGCATCTGCCAGGGCCTGAGGGTACTGCTCCAGGCAGACGTAGCAATAGGAACGATTCCCAAAGAACCTGAGAGATGGGATCATCAAATGCAAAACGAATGATTTGATGCGTCATGTTTGAAGTCACCGTTATAGAGTAGTCATGACGTACCTGTTGTCCTTTGGGTCACATTTGATGGCTTCTGTAAACATACTGGCGGCTTGTGCGTACTGCCCCTCCTGCACCAGCTTTATCCCTTTTTCTGCTAGTGAGAAAATGCTTGTAAATAACTCTGTGATGAGTCAGGGCTCCCTCACATTCTTTTGCAAAAGCTACAGTACGTGTCATTAATCATTTACTCTGAAGACTTTGATTCTTTTTTTTAATGAATAACCTACTAAAAAAAAATTTGTGTTTACAAACATCACTGTGCCTGAACTGTTTCTCACCCGTCAGTGAGGCGCTCTTCTTGTTCATGGTGTCGGCTCCATTACTCTGTAAGAATAAATAATAGTTTCATTACGCTTCACACTGTGAAGATGGACCTGATCATACAGTTCTGAGCTCTCTTGAAAACATCTGGGGAAAGTACAACAAGCACTTAGTTCTTATTAATCCACCTGTTACTCTTTGATATTTATTTTTCTGTACTCCCTTTTTGATTGATCTCCAAGAAAGTAAATTCAATTACCGTAAAAATTTCGGACTATAAGCCGCTACTTTTTGTCGCGGTTTTTAACACTGCGGCTTTTAAAACGATGCGGCTTATTTATGGATTTTTCTTGCGGGACAATGAGCTTGTGCCGCAAAAACATTTGACTTCGTCACATCGGATCTTAATATCAGTCATTTTGCGCTTTATGCACGCACCCTCATCATGGAAAACACACGGAGAAATACATATGATGCAGCTTTCAAGTTAAAGGCGATCGAGCTGGCTGTCAAAGAAGGAAATAGAGCTGCTGCACGTAAAGTTGACACTGACAGCGACAACGAAAAAGAGACTGAGGAAGTGAGTAATGAAGTCATTCTGAGGCAGTGAATGGATGGACTTTTTCCTGTGAAATATATTACGGTAATCTTTTTCATCAGCCGCGTTACAGACACTGTTTGATAAAGGATTTACAGTAGGCTTCATATTTGCGGATGTTACTGGTAGTACGTATTTCATTAAAAGTTAAAAAAATGTCTTTGTGTCACGTGTAAATACCTCTTGTTATAACGTGGACACCTGCGGCTTATAATCAAGTGCGGCTTATATATGTACAAATACATTTTTTTACCTATTTTTAGCCGGTGTGGCTTATATCCAGGTGCGCTCAATAGTCCGGAATTTACGGTAATATAAACTTCATATAGAATATTACCTGCTAACTAATGTTAAATATACAGTACATCTCTTTGGCTGCAGGTTAACCCCACCTACAGTGAGTTAGACTCTTACAAGTCACAGATGATCAAGGTCCACCAATCATCCCATAGCCGAGCCAAAGTAGGTCAAAACACACACATACACACATTCCAAACACTGCTCTAAAGACTTCCATGGTCCAGAGTCCGCCTTTCCACCGATCACATTTTTAGAGCTGTCACAAGGAAAATAGCGAACAGGTTTCATCCCCTCTGACTGTATATTAAGACAGCGCTCATTCACCTCTCTCCTGGCCTCATTCTCTTTGTTTTCTTTGGACTTGCGGCTGGATCCTTTGGGTTTGATATGGCTAGCAGCATTAGCAAAAAAGGCACTGCTCACGTCCCATTCTGGCTCCTGTAAAATAAACATACTGGTTGTCAAACACTGGTGATCAGTGTTGTGTCATCAACGACTACAAGCATGCATCTTTAGAGTATTTAAAAAAAAAAACAGACATAAATTAGAAGTGAGGCGGCTAATGTGAAGAGCTTCAGCTCGAGTGTTTGGCTAGAGTTATTACCTGCACACTGTTGAAAACCGTGTTAAAGTCCAGAGCCAATACCTCTTCTGTAGATCGGGCCTGAGACTTCTGGTGTCCTTTGATTCCTGGAGGAGCCATGACTGGAGCGGTGTCATCCTTGTGTGGAGCAGCAGATGTTGCCTCATGTTCCTCCGCCTGCTGCACTTGTTGTTTCTCATCTTCAGCAGCAGCTTCCGCATCGGACTCGCTCTCATCGAGTTCAGACTCTGCGCCTCCGTCCTCTTCGTCATCATCCTTTGAGTACAGGATCATTTAAATATGTAACTATTGACGGTGAAAAGAAAACGTACTGTGCATTGCTCGAAGTAATGTTATGATTACCCGGTTCTCATTTTGCTTGACCTGCTCCTGCTTCTTGCGTTTTCGACGGCGCTGAAAGAAATAAAAGGACATAACACTTACAAAAAAAACAATCAATAACCAACAACAAAACCATGACACAAAAGAGCTAAACATTAGAATAGGATTAATATTGACACAACTGGATGGATAAACAGGATCGGTCTTCAAACCAGCAGAGCATGAGATAAATCATGAGAGTTTTGCACATCTAGTCTTTAAAGCAGTGTTGCCCACAAAATGACACAATGTGAGGAGTGCAGTACGCTCTCTCTCAGTGTATATTTAAATATAACAACTTCGATATGCTCAATTTAAACACGTCAACTCCGCTGCGTCGCGAATATCGAGTGAAAAAATGTCAAAGTTCCACTTGATATTCTGTTATTTATAGGAGTCCAGAAAAGAATCATCAGCAAGCAGCTATACATTAACATCCTCAAAACAAAGCCATGAGAAGCTTCAGATTTGCAGGGAGCCGTGAGGAGAGAGAGAGAGAGAAAGAATTTAATCAAAACAGGTCGAAAATGTACTTGTACGCCCCGCCCAGGTGTCGTCTATGTGTGGGAAACACTGTGAAGCCTTTCTCAACAACAATAACTTATTTAACAGGTGATTTAGAATACCAGCTTCCATTCAAGGAGGTTAAACACATCAGAGCCCTGATGGCAGAAACATCACTGGCAGGACTATTCTCTAGAAAGCAGAAAGGTGTGCTTCTTTCTGGATGATTAACTGGTTGAAAGCAAAGTTCAGATGTCAAGTGTATGATTCCCTTACTTTACGTAAGTCTGTCTTTAACTCATCAGGTAGAAATCTTTCAGGGGTGTTAAAGTATCTGTGAGCTCACCTTCCTCTTGGCTTTGCGTCGCTCCGCCCTTCTTCTGGCCTTCTCCTCCTCACTCAGATCTTCCTCCCCATTTAATGCACTCTAACCACACACAGAGTTGCACGTTGCACATTGTACCTCCACCATCCGACAACGCAGTGTCGCTCTGACACAATTTGTTTACCTGTGACATAGTGGCATCCTCGCTTGGGTCAGGGTTTGTGGCACCGCAGTCCATCTGCACCTCCTGCTGCTGCTGCTGGACAGGGGGGCCTGATGGGAAATAAAGACCGGAAACAGCGCTTAACAGCCTGAAATTCACTTTCTTCTGATTCTTCACGCTCACCTCTAATTTCATTAATGTCCTAAAACGATTCAGGATTAAAGGAGAGTCTGCACAGTGAGCCAGCATGCATGCAAGCTGTGCCTCATCCGCAGCTAATGCCTTACCAGATATGAATCTTCAACATGTGGTCTGCTGTTTTTTAAAACATTTAGCTGAAAAAAAACCTGTGACTGACATTACAACAAGCAATCATTACCTTTCAAATATCAGAACCTGTCAAAGAGAAAGAGTAATCATCTGAATGGCAAACTACTGTGAACGTCCTTCTTTCCTCTTTCATATTCAGGTATAACCACTATGACCTTTGATAACTGAAAGCTAAACGACACTGGGTGGAGACAGGAAGGATGACATAATGCTTTCTTATAAAAGAAAAAGAAAAAAGAAAGAAAAGCAAAGAGAAAAAAAACTGAACACACAAATTAAAACCAAACAGAAAAACCGCTATAGAGATTTAATCGTTGTGACTTTGTCTTTCAGGGAGAACGATGTGTATTAACTCACAACCACTCACACAGGCCTCACATGCACCACACAGCTGCCTCTGTCGGGCTGTTTGACAACACCATCAGCTTTGCTCAGAATCTTAGCAGAGAACAAGCCCTGCCCTGAAGTGATGTTTGAGTGTTGGGGTTCCCTCTAACAGATTAAAATCAGAAACCTGGAGCTTATTTCCACCTGATAGTGAGACAAAAGAAAACCATGTAAACAGAGGAGCGTGCAGGAATCTCTGCGGTTTCTATTTACTCAGCAAAGATGTCCAGATCAGTGACACATTCATTCTTTGTCTGTGACTCATGTTGTGGCTTTGCTGGTAATTGATGCGTGTGATCTTTTCTTCTGCTACAGTTTCACCTTTCAAGTTCAAGTGTTTTGTATTAGAAACAACACTATCTATGATGACACGTAGTGACTTTATCCTTCCCCTATTGTTTATTATGTAAAACCACGGAGCTCTTTAAAAACATCAAGTGTAATAATTACAGAAGGACGTCCCGTCATCTTTGCTCATTTGTTGTTTTCAGTGTCACTGGCTTTGATGCTAGATGATGCTAGTTTCTAACAAATGCTAGCAAATTCGTGCTGTGATAGGCAAGTTACAGGAAAGCTGGCCCTGATTGGTTGTTTCATTCAGAGCTGATAAAACATGTGGATACATCGGGGTGAATGGATTTATTGACAGGAGTCCGAATAAGAAGTTAACCGAGAAATTCAACGAAGTATGATTTCAGTTCGGACAGTTTTGTCTATTTTAAAAGTCCAGGTTAAGTCGAGATTACACAATAAATCGACTTTTTCTAACTGAAATGTAAACTTACTGAAAGATCAGACGCAATCATTCAAAAGATGTTTGCAGTGCCGTGAAATGTAAAAGGAAAAAAAAGAGGGAGAGAGATTTATTCTAAGTGTTTTGGGTCTTCGTCAGTGAATATCCATTTTCAGTCAAACATGTTAAGACATTAGCTTCCTCCAGCTTCTTCAATGTGAGGGTGTGTTGCTTTCCCATGACTTTTTCAATGATGAATCAATGATGAGAAACACTGCTGCCCTTAAGTAAAGACTCTCACATACTGCAGCTTGGAGTCGCTATCTCCAGAAAGTGAAAGCTGTTTCAGCTGTCCGTGTCCGGCTCGCTCATGAAATGAGCACGACTGACGCACAGCTCCATCCCATTAGCTAACTCAACGTCTTACGTTAAATCCTGAACATAAAGGCATGCCTCCCTTCTAATATGATCCAGGACAAACACAACCACAGAGTTTCTGTTTGTCCCCTTTGAGGACGCGGCCTGAGTTCATGTTGAGTTGAAAAGGTGATCTCCTTTCATGGGAATGCTAAATAACAGCGCATCAACATGGACCAGTAAAATCAAGTTCACAGCTCTTTTTTTATGACTGTGTGTCAATGTGTCGCAGAAAGAGAGAAGGAACACAATCACTGATCTGTACGGGAGAGCAACATGTCAAATATCTGACTCAAACTTCAGCGGGATGATAAACAAAGACTTGCACATTTTTAAGGAGGGCTCCGTCAATAAAGTCATGTCTTTAAACACTAAGATTTAAATAATGAGGTCCGATGTTCTGCCCAGCCGGTGGCAAGGACAGCAGACATCCACGTACAAGGTTTGATTCATTGTTACGGCTTCTATTTGAAAGTGTTTGTCGACCTAACTATAACTGAGGTCTGTGTGACTGCTAAGTGACAGCCCAACGTTAAACAAGCTGTCACCACATTCGTTCTGTTAGCCGTGTAATAAGATTAGTGACATGTTACATGTCGTTGACAGGCAGATATATGGCTCAGATTTCAGTTTCCCGACAGTACTGTTCTCCTCAATCTAATAGCGTGTCCTCATAATGACGTTGGCTTTAAAATGTTCTATCCTGTAGTTTTATGTAATTCTTGTTTATCTGTATTTTTTAGGGACTTTAAAGGCTTTATACATTATCTTAGTCTGTAAATGCAGCTGCGTCTTATTGGTTGATATGCTTCCTTCAACTATTCATCAAACTCACAATTCTCTGACGATTTATTTTACAAAATGAGACTGTGCTTCATTTAGGGGCTTGTCACTCGATGTTTGGCCTTTCAAAGGTTTTTTTTCTCAATAAGGGGAGGTGATTGGAGCCTTTCATCGTGGTGTCGATTAAATGCTGCCTCGTGTTGGTTCTGCTATTTGTGTTGTTCCCCGACCTTTTGCAATATCTGCATGCCGTTTTTGTCTCGTCTATTTTCTTCTCACCTCTTTTCATTTTCTGTCTGGGGGGAAGCCAAACTGCTGCCACACCTCCGAATTAAAGACAGTGATGCTTCATCTATTTCAAAATCTGGCTCTGCAGCTGCTGAAGCTCACCATATTATTGTGATTCATTTTTTAGGAGTACTGATTTGAACCTCGACACCTTTGGATCGATTTATCACGATTCATCCTTAAGTCTCTAGGCTCTATACAAATATACGCTCACCAATACAAGCACTACTTAAATCAAGTGTACGTGTGTTTTTCAGTGAATATGTGAACTGATACAGCTGTTTCTACATAGTCGAAATAGTAACATGTCAACTGAATCATCAGTTTTTACGGCACATGTCTACAAACAGACAGTTTCATTAACAACATCCACATAAGAAACATTTTAATGTAAATAAGCTTGAGTGTAAAAAAAAAAAAAAAAAAAAAACATGCATCATCTATCATCATGAACAGCCAGTGGAAACAGCTGCTGACAAGATGCTCATCTGTCACTAGGGAGTTGTTGTTTTTTTTTAAGTAAGCCTGTCAGCTAACCTTTTCTACTTCAGGCACACTGACAACACAGAGCCAGAAACAGGAACTTCATGTGTTTGAGGTCATGGTGCTCACATCACTCCAAATACGGCCCTGCATGTTCATGGCTGCGGGGCTTTTGCCACCCGTTTGAGGCATTGTTGTCATACCAACAGGCAGCATGAACTCATATGTATTGTTCGTCACTGTCTGTGCAGCTTTCCTGCTGTTTAAACGTATACTTGCACTGAGTGAGTTTTGATGGATCTGGCCGGACGGTTTTGAAAAGTTTGTGAAAGTAATGTTTTGTTTTTTAGATTTGGCACCGAGTGAGTGCGCAGACTTGGTGAGAGCTGTAAGGGTGTAAAGGGTGCAGCAGGGGGACTCTCATTGTCTGAGTCTGAGCGAGAACTCAATATGAACTTCACGACAAAACTCAAACTAAAAAACACTACCGAGCAATATAAAAGTAAAAAAGAGTCCGTTTTAGATCATATTATCAGCGGTTTCATTGTCAACTTCGTTTCGCTATCACTTCGCATGAACTTGCTGTTGAGTTAAGAAACTTTTTTTTTTTTTTTTTTTTTGAAAAGTGGGGCATGTCTTACCGCTCCCGAGTCCCAGCAGCCTGCATATATCTCTGGTGAATTTCATGAGCGCAACCATCCGGCATTATCCTCTCGATAATTCCTCCACAAGAAAAAAAAACGAAACAAGCTCTTTTTTTTAGTTCAGAGTGAACATGTTCGTGACATCGGGACAATCACTTCAGGATCTGTGGGAATCTTTTGGTGGTTGAGTCCACTTCCTGAGCGTCAAACGCAGGCGACGTAAGGTCCACCCTGTGCAGCGTCTTAAAGGCACAGTCCCCCATTATTGATAATTGAACGATTCAAACCTTTCAGTAAAGTGTAAATGTGTAAATGTAAATTTAAAGTGTAAACATAAAGTGTAAATTTATGTTTCCCAAAGCTAACGAAGAATGGAGAAAATAATGAAACGCAATTTCATTACCACCACTAATATAGAAAGGCATGAATGATGAGGCTACAAGTACAATATAGTTAAACAAGAAATCAAAGAAAGAAATTCAGTTGTTCTTTTCTTAAGTTTTTTAAAGCTTAATTGTTTGCATTTTATTTGTCATAACGTTCAGGTCTACTGGGTTCAATTTAGATCCCTATGGAGACAATTGAAAGTTTAGAAACCTTACGTTTTATCACAAGGACTGTCGAAATGATCTTACCTATTATGAGGTATCTATTCTTAATATATCCTAAAATATAATCCCACTTATACTCTATTTGATTTTAGAGTTTATTTGTACAAAGTTTTAAGAAAGGCTCATTGGGCATGATTTCCTTCTATTACAGTTTTGGTTGATTTGATTAAGTCAAGTGCGAGTCATCTCATAAAATGCATCATCTCAACACTGTGATTGATTTGTGATGAGTCTTTTTCTGCTGGCTCAGTTAGATGGGCTTTTAAAAGGTTCAATAACAGTGGTGATGACTGTTTAATACCAAGAGTAAAACCTGGGTTCTGCAGTTGTGAATTTTTCAGGTTGACGGCCTGACAGCCTCTTTTATTGAGTCCTTCTTTGTCTCTGTCACACTGAGCAGTGTTGTTTTTAAGCCACCACTGAGTATCATTTTGTTTTATTTTCAGAAAACTTTACAATAAGGATGCTCAACAATACATGAAGGAGACGCAGCCGATGAAGTAAATAGTTTAAGGGAATGTTGGTATGAATGCTTCAACTGATGTCAAGTGTTTGTTCAGTGATGTTTCAGATCAGCCATGGCAATGAGAGCTGCATTCCAACCTGGAGAACCCATCACACCCCCACCTAAAAAAACATTGAACATATAAAACAAATTAGAATTAGTCAGAGATAGTTAACACCTGAAATCAACAAGAACCTGCTCTTCTGTAGTATCTCCACTAAGGACACATTTTTAAAAGGTTCTTTAACTGTGCTATGAAACACCATTAAACACAATGAGTTTACTCACATAACATACATAACCAGTCAGATTTGTAAATTAATATTCAGCCCAGAGATTAGCATTAAAGGCAAACCTGGATGACAGCCACTTCCACACAGGTACAGCCCTTTAACTGGGGAGCGGTAATCTGATAGAGAGGGCAACGGTCGTGCTAAGTAGAGCTGATCCAATGACATTGATCCATGGAAGATATTCTGTGAAGAGCAAAATGTTGATTTACTTTTTTTATTGCTGAGTGTGTTTAATAAAGTCCTGTGTAATAAACAGAGGCATACATCATTCAGTGAGTTGTGACTTCACACAGTGATGTGAACTTTGCCTCTGTGGTAAAACTCTGTAACCATTAACTGCTTTCACAGGTCTGTCCCCGAGCAGACAGTGAACAACAGAACTCTGAGTGGACGCAAACTACTTCCTCATCTAGTGAACAGTGGACTGTGTTTAGCAGAAGTGATGTTAATCAACATTCAAATTGCTATTCAGTTTTACAATGTCCTTTATGTGTGTGCGTACCCCTCCTGTGAGCCCAAAGATCCTCTCCAGGTCAGGTGGAGCCAGAATGTCCCTGCCCACCACAGACTTTTTGAACCCAGGGGCATATTGCTCCACCCAGTCAAATACTAAAGAGAGAGAGACAAACAGTTTACATTTAAATGGAGTACATTTCTTTTTTTGTTCTTTTTTTTTTGGGGGGGGGCAAAAGTCTAAATAAATGTAGAAGCACTGCAAACTTTTACCAGTTTGAAAATAACAAATTACACATAAAATATCACTGTGACCAATCAGATTTTAAGATAACAGTATTCTAATTGTGTATGTATTTTCTGAAAACTTTTTATATTTGCTCCCCAAATTTAAACCAAAAGGACTCTTTCCTCAAGCTTTATTTTACATCACTGCACACTGCCCTACCCAAATCCTGACTCATTTCAACTTAAAGGCACAATAAAAGAAATAACTCTTTGCTTTCCCCGAACCAAGCTATATCTCATACTACTGAAGTGAATGTTGTTTATAACATTGTTTTCCACTTTACAGTAAGTGAAGTTTGTAGTTATTTAAGTTTAATATTTCCACATAGATGAAGTGATCTTCACACTATGAGAACATTTCAGAGCCTGTACTTTATCACTTTCACTTCTCTGGTAAAATAATCTTTTTTTTATTTTCTTCCACCTCTGCTTTTGACAATTTGATGCAATGAGGAATTTAGGATTAATATGTCATTCAAACCATTATCTGCATAGGCCTCTCTGTCCTGTTCAGTCCACTCCTTGCCCTCGATGTGATAGGGGGTAAATTGGGTAAACAATGACACCACGTGGCAGCCAGGGGGAGCCAGAGTGGGATCCAACACTGAGGGGATGGTCATCTCCAGCATGGGTCTGCAAGAATACAGCAGCATGATGAGTGAAGATACAAGGAAGTGAAGAGTGGGTGACAAGACTTAGGACCACAAAATGTAAGAGTAGCGTATACATTTTTTAAAGGTGACATTTTGGGATCTGAGAAAAAAACGTCTAAATATTCACAAGAAAATTGACGACAAGATTAAGTATATTTAAATATGCAAATTCAATCAATTTGAGAATTAGTTTTTTTTACAATGTGCTACTATTACAGTTTTAAGAAATTATAAGAAGAAAAAAGTTTTAAGGTTCTGCAGCTGCAAGGTTCCTCTCTAATGTCTCATAACAAGCACGTACCACTTTGTCCTGTATTCTCCACAGCTTATAACTTATATGGGAATTTCTGCATTGAGGGAATCTATTTTTTTTTACTGCTTGTCATTTTGGGCTGATAGGAGGATTTGGTTTCTAAATTTTGTTAGAAAGTAAAAATGTATATACCTTGCTGAGGGTCGCCCATTCATGGCTTCTTTGTACGCTGTCTCCAATACCTCTACACTTTCACAGTTGAGATGAATGGAGCACTGATGGTGGGGTCCTGGTTTGTTATCTGGAGTGGGAGTTGCTAGGAAGTTTGGTAGCTTGTCCACTGCCACTGTAAAAATAGACAATAACAAAGAAACTAACTAGAAATCCTTTTTTAAATAAGATTGTACACTCTTTTACAAAAAAAACCCCAAAACATCTGCTTTGGTTCTGAAAAGAGTTGGCTGCACATTTCCACACTGCTAAATGTCAAGATTGGAATTAGGGTTATTGCCAGTGCAAAAATGAGGAAATGTTGAGGAAATTAGTTGATGCTTGACGTCACACAAAAAAAAGATTTAGCAGAAGACTTGGATGGCTTCAGTAAAAGTTGTTTATATATGCTTAAGAACTGTCAGAATCATCTTAGTTATGTGTGCTAGAGACCTTTTTATATCCCTGCAAATGGTGTGTTAGGAGTACACAGATCTTAGTTTGTGTTCTAATATATATCATTGTAAATGAATAGTGGTTAATATTCTGGTTATTATTGCAGGAGAGCAATAGAACAGATTTACCATTGATCTTGGTGACAGGGGAGGTATAGTCAATCTGATCAACAGCTTTGATAAACTCTGGAGGAAGGGCTGTCTGAAAGAAGAACATGAAGCTACGACAACTGACATCAAATGACGCAAAGCGTGCATGCTGTGTGTACTTAACCGTATTACCTGAGGTGTGAGTTTCTTGAAGGTAACATACGGGGTAGCATTTGATAAAACAACTTTACTGTGGATCTCTGTGCCATCCTTTAGCACCACCCCCTTGGCAGCACCATCTGAACCAACCAGCACCTGTCCTACATCCTGGCAGGGATTCACACATATATTAAAAAATATTGATATTGATACAAACACTGATATAGAATCATATTTAACCCACAAAAGGAACTGTATTGGATCAAAACTACATTACCTTCTCAGTGAAAATGTCCACACCATATGATCGAGCAGAGCGAGCTATAGCCTCAGAAACGCCTCCCATTCCTCCCTCCACATAACCCCATGCTCCTTTCTCCTTCTCCACCTCCCCCATCACATGGTGCAGGAGCACGTACCTTTAAGGCAAGAACATGAACATCTTTGGTTTTGAAAGGTTGGTACTAGTAAGACTTTTGTATTATTTATCCTCAAATTAAAGATCAGATTATTCTACGATTTAAACAGATTATTGTAATGATGCTTGTGTTTTAACAGGATTTTCTCATACATGACTTCAGGTACTTTAAGTTTTAACCCTGTAGTCATAAAAGTGCTTTTGTGCTACAGAAGGCCCTACAGGTGTTACTTACCCACTGCCGGGGCTGCTTGGGCTCGTCATGGCTCCTATCACAGCATCAGTAGCCAGTGTTGCTTTCAGTGGTTCTGACTCAAACCACCTATTGAGAATCTTCAAAGAAAAAATGTTCGTCCAATATATTTCAAAATATTTTAAATTGGCAAAAGTTGTGTAAGCCACCACAAACCTTCATAATCGGTGCAGTAACAATCTCATAAAAGTCAGGAATGTTCTTGCCCAGTTTCATACCTTCATATTAAAAAACAAAAGTCATTTAAGGCACAAAACACAATTACTACATGGCAAATCATTTGTTATTTTCGACAAGTTTATTACCCAGGTATATACCAACAACGCACCACATTTAACAATAGGCATCAGGGTTTTTGCTACAGACAGCCTCTTCCTCAGTGATCCAGAGGTAAAACCAGGAATGTCTACTGGAGGAGCATCCAGGAGAGGGTGGATGGCTTCGGCCAGTTTCTCAAGGTGTGCAATAAAATCTGGATAAGCCTGGGTAATGTGAAAGAAGAGAAGAAGGTGAGAATAAGCTTTGTAGAGGTATGGGGTTTGTTTGAGGATATATGTACATTTGCAGTGGAGCTCGAATGCACAGTCTGACACAAAGTGGAAGAGCTTTTAAATGGCTAAATTGCAAAATTGTAAAGTTACCTGAGCATCCTTCTGTGAGAACTTTCTGATCTCCTTTAAGTTCATAGACAGATCTGAGCCAAGGGTTAGAGACCTCGGTGGGGCACCTCCTACCCCCTCCTCTAACATGGGAGTGTAAGCATGGGGGTCCCTCATATACACCTTTAGTCCATGTTTCTAAAGATATACACAGTGAACAAATAAAGAGTATTTCACAAGACCTGTTTCTTTAAACCTCCCCAAAATGAAGGCACATAATGAAGGCAAGAATTACTGCTGACACGGTTTGAAGCACGCCACAGAAACAGCCTCCTTCCCCTCCAAACAGGAAGTACTGCTATTTTCACAATGTGCGCCAAAAGCTCCTCACTGAGGCTTTATTATATTTGACTTCTTCTTACCTTGAGCTCCAGGTCTGCACATATGTGGGGCCTTAACAAACTGAGCAAATACGAACACCTGGAGAAGCAGAAACCTGAAACACAAGTTTGGTTCGATTCACAAAGACAAAATGAGTTCATTTGTTTTCAGAATCACTACTGCAACACATTAACATCTGATCTTATACAGATGTATTATTCTTTTTATCCATTTCGCACATGTGCTACAATATAGAAAATTGAGGTTTAATTTACTTTAATGAAAGGAGACCGTTTTTCTCCACTTTCACGTAGTGGAATAAAGACAAGAGTTTATAGGTTCTTGAGGGTCTCTGAACAATTTACAGAAAACTCTGCCAACAGTTTGTTGCATGATAAAAATAATGTCAAGTCTTCAGTATCTGTTCATGGAGATAACTCTTAGAGATAACAGAGATAACCATCCTGACCATGACCAGGGTTCAACCACATTTTCATGCAAGCCATCTTACCAGGGAATATTTCCTCTGACACTGCTGCTCCTCCCAGCACATGTCTGCGCTCCAGCACTGCTGTCTGCAGGCCTCCCCTCTGTAGGTAGGCAGCCTGCACACATGTAAACACATACATCACCTTTAACATCTTGCAGAGCCGTATTCTGTAGGTGTTGGGAAACAAACGTGTAAAGTTTGACTTACTGCCACCAGCCCATTGTGCCCTGCAAAGAAATGTGACATAAATTAGAGTGATCCTAAAATGATTATTTTCTATAGAAATGACTTAACAACAAGCTTCCCTGTGGAATTTATGCAAGTTACTCTCCTGCAGTGTTTCAAGTCAAACTTAATGAGTCCAAAGTTTAGCACATGACATGAAACGTCAATTCTTCATACGAAATACAAAACAAGAGCCAGAGATAAATCACTACTTTAAGTAGTTTTTAAAAAGGTGAGCTGAAATTCTTATTAGTAACTTTTTCGATAGCTGTATCTCAGAGTAACTCGCGGGTTGTTGTTTTGCAGAAGAGCTCCTATTGTTTATTTGCACTTTATTCTTTCCATGGAGCCCAGAGTTCTCACCTCCTCCGATGACCAGTGCGTCATACTGGGATTTCAAAACGGCCTGACTGGATCTGGACCTCGTCACTATGCCCACGACAGTCCCAGCCCTCCGTCCTCGGCGTGTCCACAGCGCTGCAGCCATGGTAGGAGTTTGAGGCAAGATCCCATATCAGTCCCTCCTCTTTCAAACCTAGAACTGCGTAAAGTAGATCCGGTTTCCTGCAGGAGTGATGACAGCGGCCACATATTTTGAAGGTAAAATGGGATTCACTGATACAGTTTGTTTTCTACATCTAGTCAAAGATTAATCTCGATCTTGTAGTTGATATTAGTGTGTATCCCTGACCATTTTAAATCAGTCAAGCAACTAGTTTAGAAATCTATTTTACGCACAATTCACAAATGGATTTGATTTCATTACATGATGTTTTTTTTTATCTCACTCTCTCACGGTAGGATACAGGCCTACAGGATGTTAAAGAGCACTGAAACACACATTATTTTTTTTGCCTGATATTTTACTGAACCTTTGACAATAATTAAGGTTTTTTTTTAAGAATAACATTTTGGTAAGTGGCCACTGAGTTACACATTTCTTTCATTTTTTCCAGTTGTCTTAGGTGAATTGAAGAATTTTAAAGCCAGTGTGCAAAGTGTGAATTTTACAATGCGTGTTTACCTGTAATAAAGTAACTATGTTGAATACTACGGTTGGAGCAGCCTGTCGTTATCAAACTGACCACTTGGTGGCACAGTTGTTCCATTTATTCTTCATTTTGCTTTTTTTCAGACTATTCCATGTCTAAGATGCATTGTAGAAAAAAAAATAGTTATTCACAGATCTGTCAACACATTAGATAATCACAACTGGTTTCCAGTAGAGCTGAAGTAGAGAAGGTTACAAAGGTTTGACTAAAATGAATACAAACTTCACATATACAGTCTACATGCTCAAGTGATCTTAAAGGGCCCACCTTAAGAGTTTGAAGATGAGCTCTTCACACAGAATGATTTCTTAGTGCTGCTGTTGAAGATGGCCTATTGCCCTATAGTGCTTCACTTACTAAGCCTTAATAAGACAAGAGGCCATAGATCATCTCACGTCCAGGGAATAGACAGAGCCAGAGGAGGAGCTCATCTATTGGGACTTCAGGAATGAAGGGTGTAAACTGGTACGAAAACATTCAAACACAGCAGAACATAACCAAGTTATCTTCCCATCTTGTCTCTATAATGCAGATTTTGGACTTTGTTTTGCTTAGACAGTGTAAAATAATTCCTGTGGCGTGTATAGATTGGGCACTCTCCATGCAGAGGGAATGAAATGAGGTGTTCTGGTGATCTCCAGTTTCCCGCTAATAGACCTCTCCCATGGTTTATTAGAGTAGCATTACTTCCAGTGAAGAGAAATGATCCTGATAGGCCGCCTTCTCTGATTTCCTTAAAGGAACGTCTGCGGATATCAGCCGGTCAACCATAACCAGATCAGAAGGAGGAGATTTTGTTCTTGTAAGCAGAAATTAACACTTCATTCCCCTTTGTCTGCAGAAATTCAACACTGCAGCCCTTTAAATGCTCTCCCAGGCAATAAAGGAGAAAATTCAATTATGTCATAACAGCTCCACAACAAAACACAATTGCATCATTTTCAGAAAAAAGAAGGGCTACTACCACCGTCATGCAGAGGTTAGAGTGAAGATGTGAGACTGGAGACCGTACTCTGCTAGATCCAAACATTTATAATTATGACATTATGACACATGAGCTGCTGTCTCAGAGCAGGTTGGAAAAGGGAGTTAATTCAGAAAACCCCTTTGTAGGTGTCTCAAGAAGCTCTTCTGGTAGCTTGATACAAACAGAACAAACGTGATTTCTGCATTTCTTTTCTTATAAAACCTTTTGGAAAATACTTCCAAACATTGCAGACTGTTTGTGTGTCGAGAAAGAAGAAAATGAAGGTTTAACGAGCATAATAAAATAAATAATGTCAGAATGATCACATTGAACACCAGAAGAACATAAAGGTTTAATGATCAGGATTTTCTATGTGCTGAAATGTCAGCCTGTCTAATTTACTGTGAACACTGATCCAGCCATGAAACAATTAGTAAATCTTCTCACATTTCCTTTATTAGTCTGGTCCTCCTGTGTGAACTACAGTCTGGGTGTGTGGAAAGGAGAGATGAGTGTCTATGGTTTGTCACTGTTCTTCTCTGCAGCATTATTTCAGAGTCACTCTGTCAAACAACAAAAAACTACATTCATAATCAATTAGAAATAACCAAGATAATAATACCAATTCTCGTGTGACTTAATATAGCAAAGTCAAAGAAACGAAAGAGAACAGACTGACATGAAGTCCCATTCAGAGTCAGGGGGTTTCTTCTGTAGCATGGAGACATGTTGACTGCAGGAGACTTTTTCCGGAAAGCCTTTCAACCAAATCAATAAGACATGTTAGTTCAGAAACAACAGCCAAGGTGGTCTAACTACACTTTGAGAGGGCAAGGATGACACTTGTACAGTGTTTGTAAAACTCCAACGGCAATCTGGCAAAAAATAGTTAAAATTTAAATTAAGTATATTTGCATACATTCTACTGTGCCACAGTTATTAAAATGGAAGTGTCAAGGTTTTGTGTATTAAAAAGAAGAAAACAAATATTTGCGCTAGCTCCGCCACAAGTACAAGAAATGTTTGCAGCCTAAACTCGACCAAATGACTGGCTTCAGGACCAAAATGAGTAATTCAACGTCTGATAAACTTACAAATTAACTCACTAAATTGATTGCTCTGGACTGTAGACCACTATTAGTGGTAGAAGTTATGGGGTTAGAAAATGTGCTATAACAACGTGTGATCCAACCTTTCACTGCTGTGCAGGAAAAACGATTTCAAACAAGATCCAACAACAGCTTTATGAAACAGAGAAGCAAGTACAGTTGCATGCCTTGCATTCAATGTTTATACTGTAGCCTACCTATTTAAGAATATTGTTAAAGCCCTTAAACCTGCAGACACCAAAACTGGCCCTAAGGAAAAACTAAAATGTAAACTTGTGAGCTGAACACGAACTGCATGTGTGTTTTCGAGCTGGGTTTGTTCAGCTGTCCTATAGTGTCCTCAATTGGTCTTTTGATGGCTTTCACAGATGCGCATACAGTTGAGTAACAACATGTCAAAAGTGCCACATAAAAATCCAATCATGAATGACATGTATGTCAACCAATAGGGAAAGTAGGACTTGGCCAAAGTAACCAATCAGGGATTACTTCCTGATAGCGGGCTGTGGAGGGGTGCTCCGTCTGTATTTGTCCGCTGAGGCCTCCGTTGCAGCTCGGCTCCAGGACGCATTGAGCCCGGGGGGGAGAATGGCGTAGCTAGTGAGAGGCTACAAGACACGCCATCGGAATGTAAAACTTTAGGATCCCATATCCACCTCTGGACGCTGCTGTGTGCCTAAAAGACTATACATTTTACCTGGTTTCTCATGGAAGCAGATGGGTTTGTGAGGAGGCGTCGGATGACAGCGGAGACCGCAGGCAACGATCCCGGTGTTGCTGGTGCTTCAGCCGGGGCAGAAGTTCGATGGCTGGGGGGCAGATTCTGGGGAGTTTCGGAAAGTATCGTGGGGAGCCTGACACCAAGGATTGGAGTGGAAACGGAGATACAGACAGTTGATTTGATCCGTAGTGCGGAGGATTCACAAACAGAGGACTCTGAACCAGACTATGAAGGGCTACCACAGGGTGCCTCCACCAGCACCCACATGTTGGCTGGAGCCGTGGCCGGAATCATGGAGCACTGCCTCATGTTCCCCATCGACTGTGTCAAGGTAGCATAGCTTTAATGCTGACAACCGACCCACAACTTTCTCTCAAAATTGTGTGCTTCCATTGCCTTGTCTCTGTTTTGTTCTGGAGACATTTGTTTGCGTTGTATCCTTCATGTTTTAGCATAGCTCATTAGCTTGTCTGCTAACCTAAACACAGCGCAGATAGGACAAGGTCAGTCTGCACCACGTCGAGCTAACATGTTAGCTCGCTGTTATTAGTGTGGCACGATTTAAGTTAGACACGTGGTCTGAAGGTGTTATGACCATATGACAGGGTCAGATACTGGAGCCCATATGGTCACTTTACGTAAAATAACTTTACGTTATGGATTCAAGTTGCAGTCAGAGGCGGAGTTGATGCTGCGCAACTCAAGCAACCGGATATGAACAAGTAATGCTAATAATTAATCAGACTTTTTTTTTTTACAAAGAGACCAGTCATTTGTTCTATCAGCAAAAAGATTCTTTTTTTTTTTTTTTACAAAATAAAATAGTGGGTTGAACATTTCTTGAAACGTAAGCATTATTTAGAATTATGACAGTCTTGTCTTCTCCTGTCCACAAAAAGGACCATCTGTTGCCCCTTTCCCAACACATGGTTTGGTCGTTTTTCTTCTTTGCATAACACCACAACTAATTGTTTGCAAAGGTCTGTGGTCACATGTGAGTCATGCAACCTCGCTGACTTCACATCATGTGGTCTTGATTGTTTATTTTAGTTTTTTTTTTTTTGGTCTTTTATTTTTTACCACATATTGTGTGGCCTATTGCCCCTGAGAGGTCAGCTAGTTGTGACTGTGTATTAGTAATTGTTGTTTTGGACAGACACAAGGTTAAAGAGATGGGACAAGTAAGTGGCAATGAGCATACTTTAGTCAGACTGAGAAGCTGTTTCATGTTTCCTTTCTTCATCCACCTGTAGTTTAACTCTGGGAAAGGCTGTTCAGCCCAAAACCTTAAGAAGACCAATGTTTACGAAAGGCTTTCTTATGTGTACTCCCACATCTCTGCATCATTCCAGGAAAGGCGCAGGAGATTACAAGCAATGTGACTCGGCAAAAAAAAAAAGTCCACTGCATGTAGAAATCAAACTGCTTTAGAAAGGAGGACTTCCTGGATTCCAAACAAGGTGCTTTGGATCGAGATACACGTGGACATTAATCAAGAGAAACCTCTGAACATGCACTCTTTTCACACAAGTCCAAAAAGAGAGGGCTTCACTGCATATTACCCTCACATTTCTGTGCACAAGAACAGCCTTTTGAATGAAACTTTTAATATTTGAGAATGAGCTTCATTTGAACTTTTCCCTTTTTAAATCAGTTTTTTTTCCAGGTCTCCCTCCATACTAAAAAAAGAGAGCCTTCTCCTCCTGTACAATAATTACAGCACTTAAGAGATTGTGTTATAATTATAGTTTTTGAATAAGCTTCCATTTAGCGTATCCTAAATCCCACTTGTTTGTTTTGGCTTTAGGAAAGCGTGTTGCATTTGTAGGTCTGTTATAGTATAAACAGCACAGTGCAAGTGAATGGAATTTTAACTGAGTCCCCTAAGTCCGTGAAGGAAACAAAATGTCTTTTTTTTTTTTTTTTTTTCTGAGTGGTGCATGAAGTGTTTACATGTAGTACAAAGGTCATTGCTTTCTAGATGTGCAAACATGCTAAAGATAAAAAAGAGCAGACCCGTGGCTATCACATGGAAGACCTCAATGCATACTTAAACACGGGGCTATGGCTGATTGAGAAAGCCAGATTTGAGATAAGTCTTTATTCACTATATTCAGCAGCACACATTGTGTAAGTGTGACAGCCAGGCATGAAGTGTCCGCATGCATTCATACCACTGTTAGCTCGCTGTCTTTGGGCCTTGCATTCCACAGCTGCAGTATGGAGTGACATGAGGCCATGTTTATGCTTTGCTGCAGCACTCCATGAGTATACACAGCGTGGTGTAAATTTGTCCTTTCAGCTGGAAGTTTGGTATTCAAGGATTATGTCGCTGCCAGTTCCTCAGATGGACACACTCGCACACCACACACTAAATATCAAATAACAGGTGACTGAAATGCTGATCCCTCACAGTTATCCTTGAAATAATTTTGATGTAATGTCTTGCTAATCTCAGTGTGCATGTATGTGTTAAGAGGAAGTGAGAAACAAAATGGCCAGTGGGCAAGGAGGCTTCCAGGAAGTCAGTTTGTGTCCCCTTATGACCTTGGTTCTTGTAACTCCATACTTCCTTCTATTCAATTATACATGTACACCAACAAGGCAAACACAATGTCCAACACCTCATTTCCCTCATTGGACCCTTAAATCACACTGCACTATACTGGGGGCGGGCATTACTCTGCTATTCTCTGCTACAATAGGGAGACACCTTTAAAATATGCATTACTTTCTATTCCATTTAAAATTAATTACATAACTTTATATCTAGAGCCCCTTTTTGGTGTGGAAGGGGCAAACTGTTGATTCTGGACTTGGCTAAAATCTACTTTTTCCTCTCCTCTAGACAAGAATGCAGAGCCTCCAACCTGAACCTGCAGCCCGTTACAGGAACGTCATGGATGCCCTTCGCCGTATTGTAGCCACAGAGGGAGTCTGGCGGCCAATGAGAGGGCTGAATGCAACAGCAGTTGGGGCGGGACCGGCTCATGCTCTCTATTTTGCCTGCTATGAGAAACTCAAAAAGACTTTAAGTGATGTCATTCACCCAGGGGCTAACAGTCATTTGGCTAATGGTACCATAAAACATACATATATATACACACTAACTGTAAAATATTCTCTTGATTGACTGATCATGTCTGTAATTTGCCTTTGAGATCACCCACATATTGGTTGATACGTAGGACTTATCCAAGTTTTATGAAGCTGCTGATTTTGCTTAGCGGTAATCAGAGTACTAAGGGGGCAGGCTATGACCCGTCCTAAAAACCAGACTAAGCCTTTCCAGAGTCCAGGGTTAAGTGTCGATCTGTCACTACCTTTTGGGGAAAGTTAAACAATCTGTCCAAAAGGAGTAAAGTTCAGTGAAGTCTAAACAGGAACCAACGATTCAGTTTGCTCTGAATGTCAACTTTATCTTCCCTGTTCTCCCTACTCTCTCTCTCTCTCTTCTATTCCAGTTTTGTGGGAGGCTCGGTAAGTCCTCTTTCTCCAGTCTCAGCTCCTCTCTCCTCAGTTAGTCTGTTTCCTTTAAGCTTATTGGTTTGGTTCAAATAGCTACCAAAAGACAAATTGCCTGCTTATCCACTAGGTGTCTCTCCTTGCCCAGGTTTGATCGGCTAAATTTGGTCAAGCGTGCTCACTAGTGAACTTTCCTGTGCAGTTTGCTGAATAAGCACCAATGCTGCTGCTATGGTGTACTGTTTAAGCATGGCAGCTTTTAGAAATAAGGTAGGGAGAGCTGTTACATCATCAAAAAGGCCCGTAATGTTACAATTGAAAATACTTTTTCTTCGAGTTCTTTGTTGCAGTCTTAGTTCATTTATGCGTGCATTTATGATTATCACAATGTCTAGTAATTTCCAAGGTGTGTTTGTTTTAGGTACAGCTGGGTGTGTGGCCACACTGCTTCACGATGCAGCCATGAATCCAGCAGAAGGTAAGGGAAACATTTCACGGTGAAATAACCTCTGGCTTCGAGGCCAAGAACATGACTCTGAGAGAAAGTTTGCCATAGAGAAGTATCAGTAAAGAAACCTACAGGTGCCATGCCTGGACTGACCCTCTTCACGTGTCGGCCTTAACCCTGCAGTCACACATACTGACTTTGACAGATGCTTCTAGTGCACCTGCCCAGACATGTCAGTAGAAGGACACTGGTTAGAGTCCTCTTGTGCAGCTGTTGGACGGCGTGCACCTGTCAGAAAACAATTTATAACTTACTTGTACGCCTTAAAAACTTGTCTTGCACTTTGTAGTCACAGCTTAGACAGTGTGCACATTGATACATATAAAGGAGAAGCACATAACAACAGAGGTGGAAGTTAATGTAATTGATGATTGTTAATAATAATAATTGTGCCATATCTCACGCCCCCCCAACCCTGGACACATTTGGTTCCTGACACTGCACCACATCTTTTTGTTCTTAGTTGTGAAGCAACGCATGCAGATGTATAATTCGCCCTACCGCGGCGTTATGGACTGTGTACGCGCCATTTGGCTTAAAGAGGGCCCTGCCGCGTTCTACCGCAGCTACACCACCCAGCTCACCATGAACGTGCCCTTCCAGGCGTTCCACTTCATGACCTACGAGTACCTTCAGGAGCTGCTCAATCCCCAAAGACAATACAATCCCTCATCCCACATGCTGTCGGGAGCTCTGGCTGGAGCCATCGCTGCTGCTGTGACCACACCTCTAGACGTGTGCAAGACCCTGCTCAACACCCAAGAGTCGCTTACTCTTGGCTCCCCTTCTCCCAGCCAAGGAGCCCACAGACAGATCTCAGGCCTGGCCCATGCCTTCCGGACAGTCTACAGGCTGGGCGGCCTGAAGGGCTTCTTCAAGGGAGTCCAGGCGAGGATCATCTACCAGATGCCCTCCACGGCCATCAGCTGGTCAGTCTACGAGTTCTTCAAGTACGGACTCACCAAGCACCAGCACGACAAGAGGAAATCGCAGCACGTGGAGTCTTAGAAATATTTGCCGTGTTTAATCTCCGATAATTTTGCTCTGTCCTCCCTTTGAGGAGAAGTCGATACGCACATAGAATCTGACTGATATCCACTGCAGTTGTCCAATCCCTTTCAGACGTAGCAGACAAGAAAGACATCTTCAAAGACAGTTTGAGTTATTATTCTGATGCATTAGTTCAAGTCTCGCCATGGTTTGAGTTATGTCAAGAAAGCATTAGTGCAGCGTTATAGCTCTAGGTAATGTGGAGATTCTGGTTAAGGCATTCTAGTGACCACTACGTTTGTCCAAGCAGAGGATAGAAGTGAACAACTCGCACGTTTTGAGTTGTAAAGGTGGTCAGCAGGGGGCAGTAGTGTATCTCAGTTACTGTCTTGTAGTTTCACAAGCCTTGATGTTTTTCAACACAGTTTTTATTTCAACCCTTTCGCACCTTGAATTTTTAATTGGACATATGAATCCTAGAGGAGGGGAGGGGGGCCTTAGTTCCAATTTAAATTATTTTATTTATAGCTAAAAACATACAAACGTACCTCTGAGGAAATGCATGGATCCTTGTCAACATGGCCACTCAATTAGATGATAAAGAGTTTAGGCCCTATTTGACGTATGAATCAATTGATACAACACATCTCATTTGAAGGTTTCACTGATGAACAAAAACTGATCAGATTCATAGTCCCTCTGTGTTTCCTATTGGCTGTAAAGGAACCAATGAGATGTGTTCCCCTGTCAGTGTTGCTTATGATCTAAAAATACTGAAGCAAAACAAATGTGAATTTGCCTGCGATATCTGAAGAGTTTGTTACATTGATTTTTAATGATGGTTCCTTAAATATTTTATTTCCAGCTAACATTATTCAGTCAAACTTTTTTTTTTTTTATCTTCATAACACTGTTTAAATCTCCCTTGATCACCCCAAAACTCACCATTAATGCCTTGGTACGTGTGTTGCGGAACAGACCATAGAAGCATTAAAATGGCCATCTCTCTGGCGAGACTAGACTCAGGATTTCAGTATCCCACTCAGAATGTATGAACCCATGGAGAACATAAATGGAAGCTGTCCTTCTTACTGATTGATGTCTGATTGTTTTTCAACACAGAATTGCACTCATTGAATAAAAACTGAGCAGCAAGGCTTGACTCACTGCTCATACATGATGGGAAGCTCTGGTTTGATTTCTTTAAATGTTTCTGTCTGCTAATGAATTAATGCTATTGACATTTATATCGTATCAATTCAGCACTAATATCAAAAAGAAAAATGACATTTTTAGCATTTTGTTAAGTGTGGCATATCAAGTCTGTCTGAAGTCACATCTGCACTGCCAGAAAAAAAAGTAATTATGTTTTCAGGTATTTAAATTTAGTTTGAAGCAGGGACAGTTGTTTAGTCTCGGACACAGGTGCAAGTTCAAACTTTGACCTTCAAAACTTGTTTTGAAGACGGGACCACAAACAGTTAGGAAATAAAAGCTGCTGCCACTTTAAGCTCTTCTCTGCTTAAGCCTGTGAAAGCAACATTGGTAGCTGATAATGAACTAAAATGTATATTCAAGTTAATGAGAACGTATCAAGCCTAACAAAAAACGAAAATGATAACATGACTAGATATGTCTGAAGAGCTACGATAAGAGTTTACATTAAATTAACACATAACGAAATGAAACTTTAGTTTGGGGGCCTCTAATTTTGCAATGAGAGAGCATAACCTTGGTCAAAACTGCAGGAAAATCACTTTATTCAGTGGACCGTTTTTCGGACATTGAATTGACTATATTGTAAGAGTTCAGAGTTCTTTTCTGGTTCAAATTCAGGGTCCCTAAGATAAAACTGAACTGCTATAAACAGTTTTTGCAGCAAAAAGCTGCAAAATGTGTTGCTACAATTTCTGTGTGAAAATAGCAGTCGCGCACATCCAGTAAGGTGCCTGTCTCAAAGGTCAGTATTCAATGAATAAAAGGAGACCGCACACTTGCTCCCTTTTCGTGCATCTATTAAGAGCACATCCCGTGACGTTTCGAGCACAGCTCTTCTTCAGGCTACAATTTCTGTGCAAATTGTTTTGTGTCATTATTTCTATCCTCAAGGATGTGGCCATGTGGCTCATTTTGGGAAGAGGTTTTGAATCTCAATTGGAGTCATCTGGTTAAATAAAGGTAAACGTGTATTTTTGTATCCTCTTTGTATCTAGAGGACCAAAATGAGTGCTCCTCTCGGGGCATTATGTCTCATCTTTTTGCCAGAACAACACAAAGTGCTCAAACATCCAATCAAGTGAAAAATGCTATGCTCAATATAATAATGATGCCCTATATATATTCTGTAGGACAAAACTTAATTAAGTCAAGTAGTTTTATAACTATAACTTGATAATAATTCATTGATTTATTTTGACAGGGTCTACATTTTTACGTTTTGGATCTCTTTAGGTCTGTAAACAGTGATAAACTACATATGACAGGGTTGAGTATAGAGGACAGACTAAGACTGTAAATTAGACGCTGTATTGCTTGGAGCCCTAATGGTTGAGAAAAAGGGCATAATGAAAGATGTGTTAATATTTTTGCTTCAGGAAATATGACAAAACATACACAAAAATGTTTATTCAGATTTGTGGAAACATCATATTGCCTCTCTCCTGGAGAGAAAAAAAATCACTTGCACACATTTACACACAAACACACATGCTTGTAGGGGCGACACCTATTTAAACAGAGTTAATGGATTGTCTTGCTGCCTCTGCATACATATATACAGCACGTGTGGCCTCTCATGGTGTATTTGTGTCTCTTAAGAGATTAATTAACACAAAAAAAACAATTACAGACTTTGGAATGACATGGGTTAATTAATTTAACTTGCAGGAAGAAACACTGTAGAAAGTTGATGTCTTGCATGTTCCAAAGATGATTTTCCTCTTCCATGTTATTTTGATTTAAGTTTCTTTGTCTGCCTGTCTGTTTGGGGGACAGTGACTGAGCCTGTCTGCTTCAAATCAGCAGTCTGAGGGGAGTAAACTATTTAGTCTGGTCATTTACCCCTTTCTGTCTAACTCACTGTTTGTATAAGAATGAGTGGGGGTGAGTGTGTGTGTGTGTGTGTGTGTGTGTGTGTGTGTGTGTGTGTGTGTGTGTGTGTGTGTGTGTGTGTGTGTGGAGATAAAGACAGTAAGTGAGAGGGAGAGCATGTAAGGATTGAATAAGCAGTCTGGCTTTTGCTTTTAGTGAATGAAAATAAAGTGGTGTCTTGTCACTACAATTCGATCCTGTCTCTCATCCAAAGAAAGTGTCAGGTCAACAAGATTTAAATTGAGTCCAAAGTGTTCAGTCTTAGTCTGAACACCAACTTGTGTGACAGAATAATCCAAACCAAAAGTTTTGTTTACTTGCCTTTTCCACAGTTTTTAAATGAATATTACTGTTTTCAGTAGCTGCAGGCTCTGAGGTTAAACCTTGGTTAATGGGATAACAGTTGACATTTTACCAAAGTGGCATTTACTGAGCCATTGCTACCTTTGTGTTAGCCTGCCCTCTCGTTATCCTTATCCTCACGAGTAAGATGTTAGACTGGAGGCTACTCTGGGAAAAAGCTTGGGTCCTCAATAATGATCTTTTATGTTTCAAGATGTCTGAGTTAAAACTGAAACTTAAGGGTATGTTGTACTGGAAGAGCAAGAACTTGATGCTTAAGGTATACGATGCCATTATTGGCACATTCTGTCAAAAACGTACCCTTTCCTCCAACTTCTCTTTAAAAAGATTCTTGTTTTCATTAAAAAAAACAGTGTCAAGCCCTACAGTTTATGTGGATCAGTGCTTTCTGTCACACAAACTAAAGTGCTTCTCTTGGCAGATGATACAAATGTTGCCCTAGTTTCTGTGGATGCCAACACATTTTTTTGTTGTGACTGTTGTCAGTGTTATGAGTCTCAAATATTTTAACCTGCCATGGCACGTAATGTTAATTAGTAGCCTAACACTGGCAATAAATAGGCTACTTACTAAAATGACAGCAGAGATTGATTATGAGTTGTCTTTGTAACTAAGCTAACCTCAGTGTTAAATGTCACACCTGTGCCAACACCTTAAAAATGATTAGCCTACAGTTTTCATTTCCAAAAGTTGCTTTTAGCCAGATTCACCAAATGACAACAAAGGGTTTTACTATAGGCTATTGGGTTGAATTCAAAGTTCATTACAAACTCAAGGTCCATAGACAGTAAGCCTATTCTGCATAGGCCTATAGATTAAATCTTATTAAAACAGCTGAATAAAAGATCATGACTTTATAGGCTACAGAGGCACATAGCCTTAACATTATAATTTGTTACTAACGAGACTTTACCATGCCACTGCAGGTCTCCTATGGTAGGCTAACGTCCGCACATAACATTTTATATGTTGAACCTGATTTGTTAACTGTTGATGAAAGGTGTACATTTCCGCCAATTAAAAGTCTGGTAAATCGGTGTGGGCGGGGCAAACTTCCGCCACCTGTTAGGTTTTGCAAGACAGGTGGCCCAGAAATATTAAAGAACTGGCGGGGAATTCAAAAAGCAAATGCTGTACTATCACGACTTAAAGAATAAACAAATCAAGACAAATATATCCATATATTCAAATCTAACCAGATATTAAAAAAGATAACGCGTTGGATGAAAAGCTCACAGGACAGGTGTGCATATTGCTAAAGACTACAACTCAAGGTAGGAGACAAAGTTTGTTGAAGGCCCGCCGTGGCCTTTTGTGCAACAATGAATGTCATTTTGAATGCTTCAGCTCAGTCGTGATGTTTTAAATGTTTGACACTGTTTGCAACTTTTGTTGAATTGATATGTAAGGCGTGTTGAATGTTTTGTGTACATGTATGTTAGTCTTGTCGGGTTTTCTTCACCTTTGTCGCTTTGCAACTTATCACAGTAACCGCTGCAGCTGCATGTTTTGTGACTGTTGTTGTATGTCATTGGTTGAAAGCAAATCGCATAGGGCTATAAATAATAGTCCACTGAATTGTGTTATTAGTTTTATGTTTCGGACATACTCATAATGTAACACAAAGCCTGTTTTAAAGAGGCACCGCCTACTGAAATTGACTTAATCTTTTTTTTTTTGTGCATTTCTTTTTAAAAAGATGGAGATAAGTGGAGAGTATAGGCCTACATTGCCATTGGTTAAAAATATAGGCTATATGATATTTAGTGTGAGAGCTGGCAACTCTGTTTTTTCTTTATTTTGTATATTTCTAAAATGTCCCCACACAATAAGCTGATTTGTTTATCCTTTGTACACCATGTCACTTTTCTGCTGTTGAAAACTCAGCTGAAGAATTGTTTCTCATATTTAGGGTCGAGAGATTCGCCTGCAGTTTAACTTGTCTTTATAAGAAACATTTGGTATTAGCTCTTTCTTCTCTCAGACAAGACATTTGCAAGAGAGATTTGCCTTTGACAAGTTATGTGTACAGCAAATAAGACAAACACTGTGACTTGTTTGATGATCTGAAGTGAACTTCTTTTAGTCAGTGTCTCTTGGTACTAGAACTCTCTTATAATAATATCTATACAGTTGTTACTATGAGCCATAAACCTGTCACAGCATTTACACCCTTTAAAGAAAATAATTTACTTTGCATTATCCATTTTAAATAGACACGAAAGAGAGGATAGCTTTATTACTTTCTGAATGGAACACTCTAAACTGTCACTCACTCCGAGGTGTTTACGATGTGGGAGTGTGTATTGTGCATATCCATGAGTGTATATCAGTGGCTTCTTACTCATTACCAAACATGGAACACTTTCAATCCGGGGCTGAATTTAAGTCCATGTTTTCTCTATTTACATGGAAAACAATGCACATTGCACACACAGACGCACTGCATGCATCTTATGTTGAACAAGGTCCTTCCAAGTCGAAGCGATGGCAGAAGCGCACATGCACACACTCCCTTGTGTATTGCTATAAGCTGATGTTTTGGAAACTCAAGCCTTCGTTCAAAGCCCCTTACAGCAAGCACCTGTGAAGGAGTGTATTTCACACACACACTTGCACACACAAACACACACTCTAAGGATACTTAGGAATGTGAGTGCCTAAAGGACTCGGGTCCTCTACAACAGCTCTTCCTCTGTGGCTGTCTTTCTTTAGCTTTTTGCATATTTAGATCTCTTTTGTTGTGTCTTTTGTCACATGTCTCTTCATTATTAAGCCTAGTCATGACTGGAACACTCAGTGGACTAACAAAGTGATAGAGGATTATAATGTCCACTTTATTCCATGCTGCCTGGTAGCTAATGGATGAGGTGTGATTGCAGACTCTTGCATAACTCACTGGTGTATACACAGCCACTACGGGTTGTGATCTCACGGTCCTTTCAGGTGCTGCTGGATAAAAGAGCTGTTGTAATGTCTTGGCTGTGGTTTCTCCCACTCAGGACAGATACAGCAGGTTTAAGGAGAGACCAGACAAGGTTCTTTGGTGCATACATTTAAAGAACATGCGAGGGGATTCTCATGAGGAAATGTTCCTTTAAATTAAGACTAAATTGGCCCATTGACCGAGACTGCAGCCAGCCTATTGCTACGACCCTGGTTAGTGGCGGATCTAACCAAAAACAGTCCATCCTAGATTTTTTGATACGTTTCATCTTGATGTGACTCCAAAGATGGCAGCACCTGACTGAATTATGAAGCATAGCAAAATGTGAGTTCTGGATGAGGGACATACTACCAAAACAACAAAGATGATCTAACACTTGTCTGCCAGTTGTGGCTTGAATGGCTCCCAGAGAATTAGATGTCGGGGAGGTGAGGCTTCTCTCTTTCCTTCAGGGAACAAGTTTGAGGTAGACAACCTTCCAAACATCTCCGAAGATACAAGATGATCACTTACACACACACAAATAACAGCGATCATACCACAGAGCAGAACACAACTTAAAAATGATGAGCATATGTGATGTGAAGCTTGCAGGAGATAAAGGATGGGAGGTTGTGTGTGTTTGACTATGGCGTGAGTGTGAGTTTGAAACGCGATCCTTCTCACTTCTTGTGCAATAAAAGCATAACATGCACGACTTACACTGAATGGAAAGCTCCTCAATAAATCTAAGTGTTTATAGTGAGATGTCATTGCTAATGGGCCAGAATAAGGAGAAAGGAAGAGAGGGGAATATTGCTCCTACAGCAGGGAAACGTGTATTTTCCAAGTTGCAACCTCCTGAGTTGAAAAATGAATTCAAAGAAAATGCCAGAAACTGCAGTTCCCCGAGTGGCCACTTGAGGCTGGCTCTAAAAGTGAATTCATTCCTTAGGCCGCATACTTAATGCCCATCTTTATAACAGAAATAAACATGTTTACAGCCTCGTGAATTTTTTTTTAATCTGTGTCGCTGTTGTTTTTGTTCATGACAATTACATTCAGGATGAATTTGTTTAACCAAATTGAGCCTGAAAGTTCTTCAAAATTAAGGGTGTCATCACTTTTAGTAAAACGCTGATCGTCTACCGTGTAACATCAGACCAGAAGAAAGAGTCAGCAGAGCAGGTAACTACAGTTAAAAGTGTTTTGGGAGTGAGATTTTAATGCTAATATTGTATCAGACATAAAATGATTGCTCTGCAGTTCAGGGTGCTGACTGACTGATTATCCAATTAGTCTGTGCTCCGGTTTTCCCCCAAATGCAGGCCATACACTGTCACATTTTTGACCACTTTAGACTCAATTTAGAGTCAGACGACCTACTCTGAAGCTAAATTTCAGCCCACTTGTGCAGTGTACTGGGAGGTACGGCGACAGAACTCAGCCAAATCTACTTCTCAAGGCCTGTTTCTGGAATTTTATATATTTCGGTTTGACGACAAACTATCGCACAGTGAGAGTAGAGCCATCACGGTACAGCTTATTTCCCTTATGTTGCAACTGCACAAACTCTCTGACCGTATTTTAAAGCACCATGTTCTCCACTCCCATCATCGAACAAGAGAAATATTTGCAGGAAGTTGCTGCCTGTGGATCTCCAGCTGCCAGAGAATATATGTGGCGTTTTAGCTGCTAGTAAGCTTATGTTTGTTGGTCATCCTGAGTGTATGTGGGCGTAAGAGAGAACGAGAGGGTTATTGATGGTGTTTGTGTTTGAGCCAAGATTTTTCTTCTCTTCTGTCTCTGGAAGTTTTAAAGGAGAACTTTTTTTGGCTGTAGGAAAAACAGCGGGCTTGTGAAGAGACCCACTGCTTGGAAATCCACTTGGTTAAGCCAGTGGTATACTTTTAAAAACTTATTAAGTCTGCGACATAACCTACTGAGATCTGCTAACCCCAAATCTCGAAACTCTGCAGTTATTTATTTGTTTAATGAATATAAATCTGCCGATGGAAAAGTGTATAACTTTTACTGATGGCTCTTCTGCATCTCCAGCCTCTTGTCCACATGTGGTCTCTTCTGGCTCCAAAAACAAAAACATGGCAGCAGTATTTATTATGAACTGCTATTAAAAGAAGGATTGATAATTATTGACAACACTGAACTCGAGTCTTCAAAAACGGCACTTGTGAAGTGACGATATCTGTCTAATAGTCTGTGAATGACTACCCATCGTAATGACAGGAAAATAAATAATAATTGGCGATAATATTCTTAATGCAAAATTGACTGTTTCCTTCCACTCTTTACATGATTTTCTTTTTTTGTTTGGGTTCTGTTTCAAATGGAATTTCCTTAACTGCCTTAATCTGAAATTAAAAATGGACTCTGCCACAATGTGTTCATGATCAAAGTATGTGCACACACACACACACATACACCCACACACACTCTTTAACATCCCTTGGGCCTTTGGGAGTGAAACCTTGGCAGGGTGTCATGAACGGCAGCATTGTTACGGGTGATTGCAGGTGTCCAGAACTTTCCTTCACTGTCTCAAATGTTGTGACAGATGGCTTTAAAAAAGTAACCAAGGTCATAAAATCTTCTCAAAAACACTTTAGAAAACTGCAACTTAAGACGTACACACACACACATCCTGAGTGCACATACAGTATGTGTGTAGTACACACACACACGCACGCACACACACACATGCAAGGAATTTTGTCTACACCACTGACAGACAACTTCAGTTTTAGTCTCCTGTGTGTCTGTGTGTGTGTGTGTGTGTGTATGCGTGTGCGAGAATTGTAGGTCGTGTGTGTGTGCCAAAGAAACACAGGTGCAGTCAGGGCCGTGGAGAAAGAAACAGGCCTCCTGCCCTTTGAACTTGATCTTGAAAAGAAAGCTGTCTTCCCTTCCTGTCAAATAAGCTTAACTGCCATGCCTTCGAGCTCCAGCCTCCACAAACTGGTCTGGTGAAAAACTGTGAACCATTCTTTTATTTACAAAAGCATTCATGCACATTCAAAAGTTTTAATTACACACTTGTATGAAATGACAGAACATAAACCTATTATCAACAGTGATTTATTTTGACCACTCCCCTTTAGGTTAATGCTGTCTAAGTGTTTTATTCAGTTTTTGACTGCAGCGTTTAAGAGAAGTTTGCTAATTTTAATTTATTACATGTCCAAAAAATGTGTGTGTATATATATATATGTGTGTGTATATATATATGTGTGTATATATATGTATATGTATATATATGTATGTATGTATATATGTATATATATATATACATATAATGAACCAATTAGATATCTGAGCTATTAAGACCTTTAAAATCACTAGTTCAAGAGCTGTAAAGCAGATTATTCACTCAGACAAATAATTCATTTCTTCCCTGTATTTCTTTTCTTTTGATTCAAGTTTTGAAAGTATTGAAGTATTTAAAAATGTGGATAACCTTACAGATTTATGAGAAGAAAAACAGCAGCTTCAGCAAGGTTTTAATTCATCTTTCAACAAGTCAGAGGAAGGCAGCTGTAGATATGAGACAACAGTTTTTTTTGTTATTCTCAGTGCTGCACAGGAGGGACAAAAGTCTCTCTCATTGAAGGTGTGGAGGGAGGCCATGAAAAGTAGATGCAGGATGGCGGTTTGAGAGGCTCTAAAGTGGGCCTGAGTAGTTTCTTTATCAGCCCGCTGATAGGAGACGTCTGTGTGTCAGAGTTACTCAATGCTCTCCTTGTCTCAGCTTATCGCTGCTAATTAAAACATTTGGATTCTTCCTGATCTGGAGGAGTGTGTGTCTGTCTGAGCGCGTGTGTGGGAGACATGAGAACAGAGAGGAGCCGAAGGATGAAAAAGTGGAAGCTTGGTCGACTTCCTGTCCATCTATGGACCGAAGAGTTCAACACATACTCTAAAACTGATTCTCTTTCAGCACATGCAACTAGACAAAGTACCATTTCTTCTATCCAGTTCTCTTCCTTTTATTCACCTATTGTTTTCGTAGGTTAAAATTATTCAAGGTATAGTTTTGAAAAAGGTTGAAAATGTTTTATCATGTCCTGTTCCTCTCTGATTTTTTAACGTTGTGCCTTCTTTTAATTTTAGCCCCAAAAAGACTAAAGACTGCATCCAGAAAAACACATCTACTTAAACATACTGCCTGATAATCAGACTGTTAGTATAACATTAACCACTTCTAACTGTACAGTAGCTTCCTGGCTTATTCATCTGGTCTTATAATTCATTGATTTCGTCTTTGTTGTTTTCATTTTAATTGCAACCTTGATGTCATTGTAAATGAGCTCAACTAAGAGTAAATAGAGGTTGAATGAATGAATGAAAACTACAGCTACTGGTTAAGGTTCAGTATGCACTGTGCGGTTTCAGAACTTCCTGTATCTGCTCTGAATGAACACAAACACGAACGCCATGTGGACGAGACCTGTGCTGAAAATGAGCCTGGTCTTTCAAAGTTCTGGGTGGGCTCATCTTTCTAATACTCTCCATGACCCCTGCTCCTGTTCTGACAAACAGAGCTGGGATCTGTGTGACAGCAGGGTGCACGGACTCAAACCTCAAATCCATTACATTTGTTATGAGAGATGTTTGAGTTGTAGAACGCTCCTAGGTCAAATAAAATGTTATTAAACCCAGCAGTTACTTTTTTCACTGCAACTGTTCCTCCAGGAAGTTGCCATTGTGATGATTATTGAAATGTTGTTCCATCACTGCAACTCTTCAGCAAATTAGACCAAACACCTTGGTCCCCAGTGCACGTCTCCACCAGACTCCCTTCCTTTTAAGTTAAAGCATCAGTCCACTGAGGTCAGCAGCACTGTCGTGTCAGAAAGTAAGGTTTTGCTGTATCTTTATGGACTGCTGCATTCGAGAGTCTTCTTCCTGAGGCAGCTGTTCCTTTTATCCAGAGCTCCAGTGATCTGATCTTATAAAAAAACTTCTATATTCACCTTTGAACTTAAAGGCAGGGTCGGTACAAAAACTGCTGACCGATGCACACAGTTTCACTTTATTGGTTTGCCAGCGAATCCTCAAAGGACAATAAATGAATTTATGAATGTTACTGACAGTTAGCATTGAAGTTTAAACTGTTTCTAACTTTTCTGAGCTTTTACTTGATTTGGAGATTTAGAATACCTCTCAGGTGAGCTTATTTATTTCCCAATAAAGCATTTATCTTTCAGTTTTAAGTTACCCAGGTCCTTGCTTGTGCTGTACTCTCAGGCATAAGTCGCTTTGGACAAAAGCGTAGACTAAAAGTTATTGTAACATTCCCCACTGCCTGTACTTGTGCTTTTTTTTTTTTTGCAGTATTCATAAACTCCAGCAGTTCTTTGGTAAAGGCCTGAAAAATGCAAATGGCACTTTTTGAAAAACGCTGCAACAAAAACAAGCATTTTACTTTGCAACAGTACCACATGCCAGATTGAACAATATGGACTGATTACAAACCATACATTTAAATTGTACAAAAAGGTATGATGTTGTTGTTAGTGCTGATGTGGTTGGTTTGATGGATGTGAAGTCCCCACAGGCAGTTGAAGTCTTATAGCTTTACTGTAAATGTTTACATTCCTACAACTGATGCTATCTGCAAATAGTATCTGGAACAAGCCCGAAAAGTCCTCTGGGTGGGATTATTTGCAGTGTCTGTGTGTGTGTGTGTGTGTGTGTGTGTGTGTGTGTGTGTGTGTAGAAAGAGAGAGACAGAGACCAGGTCAAAGGGAAGCCGTTTTGTCTTTAAAACGAGGTATTAACAGTGACCCCTCTCCATCCTCCTCTCTACTGCTCCAACGGTTGTTTTATTGTTTGGGATAAAATAATTAGCAGCTGGCAGCGGCTGAATGATTTTCTGAAGCCTCTCCCAGTATCGCCTTCGTGTGAGCTCTTAATCTGTTCATATTAGCTGACAGTTTTTGTGAAAGCAGCAGTTAAGTGGGGATGACATTGTTCAAGTCAACAAGAGTCTTAAGAAAATGTTACCGTTACAATAGACAGCTCGGAAACGCACGTCTAATTACTGCACAGTAGTGCGGTGAGAACTCAATATCAATAGATCTAAATCTTAAAGTGCAGCCAAGTGTGGATTATAGGAGGACTGTCACTCCGGTGTTATTCAATGTGGCTCAGACACACCTTCAGTACATTCCTCCTAGCTGACACTAAAGACAACAGGAAATGACCTGTTTCCACTGGCATTAATAACTCCTATTTTAATGTGCCCTTTAAGCTGTTCCTGATGATTGTTTGAAGAGGCAGAGGAACATGTTCTTCTGCCGTTTGGCTCCTTTCAGTCACTCTCTTTCTCTGTTTTATGAGCCTATTCATGTGGAGGCACTCTAATAAAGCACACCACAAGATGTTTACATACTTTAGCATTACATATTTATACATGCGGATGAGTGAACGCATGCAGGCTCTGTGGACTACTGCCTGTAACAACACAACGGTCTGGGAATGTAGTGAAGACAATCATACAGGTTTTAAAGGAGCTCAAGGGTTATACAGATGCATTGAAAAGAGAAAACAAAGGCGCACGAAAGTCAAGTATCACAAATACTTTACTAGAGGTAGGAAAAAATACGTTTATTTAAAAATCAAGATTTTTATCTTCGAAGATTTCAATCTCGATTCATAACTCCAAAAGTCTTTTTTTTTTTTTTTTTAGCTAACCAGTCAGTCCCTGCTAAGTGCTAATACAAGCTCTTTAACATGTCAAATGAAGCAGCAACAAATTCAGCCAGTCTCACAGATGACTGGAGTAAATCCTGAAGCACTCATTTAAAAATAGTCTGGAAGTCAATGGATCCATGAATCCAGAATCGTTTTGAGTCAAAAAATAGGTTCTGAATCAAATTGTGAAACACCCGAAGATTCCCAGCCTTCTACTCAACGTTATTTTACAAAAAAAAATTCAAAGTGCTGGCCTATAAAATGTTTTTTTTTTTTTTTTTTTTTTGGGAGAACATTTTAATTTTCATGTTTCATATTTTATTCAGAGCCTATCAGGAAGAACAAGCTAAAGACCCTGCTCTTTCGAGAACACCTACATACTGGATGATTATGATGATGATTATGATGATGACTATACTTGTTTTGTTTGATAATGACAGGATGGTTGTAATGTTGATCCCTGTCAGCACCTGTTTCCCATCAGACTGAAAGCTGTTTGTTTGCACTCCCTGAAGTCGTGTCCTCCTTTTTAGGTCATTGTGTCGTACTTACTCTCTGATTGTGATTGGAGCTTCTCATTGTGCTGTTGATTAAATGCTGCATCATGTTGGTCGTGCTATTTGTGAAGTTCTCTCTTGTTACAATATTTGCTCATTTTCTTGAAGAGCAAAATGCTTCCACTGCCATGATAAAACCTTTTTCAGAGAACCTATTCGAGCACTGACACCTTTGAATCGATTTGTAACTGCCTGGCGATTCAGCTTTACATCCGTTTTTCTAACATCTGCAGAAGTCTTTTTGTGTTGTGCCCATCAGATTTTGTTGTAGCAATGTTGCCAGGCGCTAAGATTTCAGCTATTACTGCCGTGAGAATTAATTAATTATGTAAAGGTACAGCTCCTTCTGCAAAACCACATTCCAAAACCAATCTCACTTATTATAAGGCCTATAATCATCAAAACCACACTTGGTTATGTAGTTCACTTGTCATTGTTCTGGATGTAAATGTAAATCAGTCTGACATCATAGAATGGGTGCAGGAAAATAGAAATCTTTCTTAGTCATGGTTAAGAGCAATGACTAAAACAACAACCACTCTTTGCACAATGTGAATAATTAAAGCACAAAGAAAGAGGCATACCTCAGAGCCACAACGCAGCCCCATGACCCTCCCTGGTACATAGTCAAAGTTGAGGCGTTGAAAAGCAAATACACCCTCTGTAATGAAAATAATTTGACTTAATGGTTTGGTGATTTGGAAAGGACAGGACAGTGGAAAGTTTTGCATGTTCCTCGTTCACAGAAACCTGTTATATCACCCACTTAGTACATCTGAAGTGGTGTTTTGATATCAGAGATGTATGAGGTTTGGGCTGCAGCCAGAGGATGGCACAAGGTGTTTCTCTGAGGCTGCCAAAGCAGCTTGTTGAGAGAAAGGATGGTTGAAGGACTGATTTCACATGACGGGTACTTCTGTCATTTGTACTTTTTAAACAGACATGCCCTATCATTAGCAGATAATATACTCTGACAAGCTTGAAATGTTCCACAAGCATATTTTATTCTTTTCTCATATTCATTAGATCTGTTTTTAAATGTTTTTTATGCATTTTGAATGTGTGTTGTGTTGTTTAGTGATGGACACTTAAATGATACTGTCTCTGTATGTAATCAGTTTAACCTGACTTGAGATGTATCACTTTGCATGAAATATAATAAAGGAAATTGAAAATAAAGGGATGTAAAACTACGATAAAGGGATCAAAGCCACAGAGAGCAGTAGTGGTTCAAGGTGTCCCAGGATGGTGCAAACAAGATAAAGGCGTTATTGTGCCACATGCAGTGCCTGCAATCACCAAAGGTTTGTCTATGTGGAAAATGTTTCCAAGTGTGTGTTATTATATTTTGGCCACATAAGCACATCACTTGAAAACATGGTTAACTCAGTTTTACATATTCATAATAATTATGTTTTTACTTTTCCCCCAAATTTTTTATTGTTTTCTTTTTAAAGGTAACATTACCAACAGCGAGGGTTAAAATCTCAATAGTCAAAAATCAGAATCAGCAGGTCAGACGTTCAAAATATCAAAAATCAGGACTGACCAAATAAATGTCTTCTGGGTTGGGACTTTATACAGATAGTTTGCTTGATTGATTGACAGCTCATCCTAAATGTGCTTTTACAAATAAGGGCAGTGTGTTAACCTTAAATGCCCTTCCCAGCAGCCTGCCGGCTCCAATTATTCAACACACTTCTGTTAGTTCAAGATGTTCACACCTAAAAGCACAATCAGTTAAGGACTTAGTCAAACTCACCTTTAGGAATAATGTTTTTATTTTCCTAACAAGTGTGGCCATGATGTGTTTTCCTTTACGATGAGGGTGTAGTCTTCGCACCAAGGCGTGATTAATGTGTGCTGTCTTGTGCAGCCCGACTGGATAGTGCAACATCTTCACGGTCTATTGACCCTCTCTGACTCATGCAGCTCACAGTAGAAAGGAGTAGTCTGCTCAGGACTCTTAATAAACAAACAAAAAAGGTTTTAACAATAAAAGTTTCTAAAGTGAGTACATTAAAAGAGATCAATTTGTTGTTTTTGTCTTTTCTTTGCTGGCACATTGGAAGTATTCATTTTTTCCCCCCACCCATTTAAAAACGTATACAGCGACTTCTATTATCAAGCCGTCTGCGCTGTTCTTTGTCTAAAACTTAAACTGTTGTTTGGGTTTCGTAAGAACAGATACACACAGACACACTCTCAGACTTAAAGTGCATACACCTCAGATAAAGAAAGTGATCCTACAGATGTCATGTTCTGTTTTATGGTCCATTAACATGTCACATAGATAAAATGAATACAACATTAAAATGTATTTCTTCTTTCACATCCATTTAAGTTGGTTTTTGTTTAAATTCGAGATTCTTTCAGTCATTCTCTCAGTCTGGATGCTGAAAAAAGCCACCTCTTGGCAGTCATATAGGAGAGCACAAGCTTTACATGTTCCCTTGGACTTATTTGGTTTCTTGTCAGTCTTGCTGTAAACTCAAAGTGAGTTTATATAATACATTTTAATGCGATTGATCTAATAGCAATCGCAATGTGAGACTGTGCAATTATAGAACTGCACAAAAGACTAATATTCACACTTTTAAATAGTTGTGATTGTCCTGTGATTGTTTGGATATACCCATCAGCTGCAGTGTGTGCACGCGACATGTTTGTGTGGTCACATGACTGTCCAGCACGCAGAGCCAGTGCATTGTGTGGCAACAAAAGCAATTTGTCTTAACACCACCAAAGACTGCATGTTGACTGATAACCTAAAATAACATTTATTCTATCACAAACGTGAATCGCAATATTTTCCACTAATAACACACAATTGCACCAAGTCGTGCAGCATTACATTTGCTCTGATACCCTTTGTAAGTGATCAAAAACAGCTAACCTCTCACACCAGTCATGCATATTTACATTTACAAAAATATTTTTGTTGCTGCTGATGAAGCAAACATTTATCTTAATCATTCTTGATTCTAGTTTGGATGAAAAACCCCTCTCCATACTTTTAGAATAAAACAGCATTCTCCCCTTTACTAAAAATGTGACTCCATTTACATTTTAAAAAGAGCAGCATAAATAATCTAGGAGGGTGTGAATGAGCCTAAATATAACTTTTTATGTGACATAAGATCTCCAAGGGAAACCTTGCTTGTTTTGTTTCAGGATCCAAAATAAGGTGGAGGAAGAGGATTAATGTTCGTCATTTTCTTTTCTCGTTAATGACAATAATTATTCCCCAAATGCTTATTAACATTTAAGAACTCTCTGTTCTTCTGGGCGAGTCAGACTCAATTAACCTGGGCTAAAAGACTGCACACATTGTTCAACGCCCTTCCACCACAGATATGTTAATGAAGTCCTTTTAATTAAAAAACATTTAGATTCAAAGAAAACTAAGCAGAAAATGGAAAAATAAGCAGAAAATGGAAAAATATTTTATAAATGTTTACTGGATAATATATATAAATTCATGTCTTCAATGTTAAATATTTCTTCACACAAAATAACTCTAATGGAAGCTTGTGCTTTTTAATTCCTCATCTGTCCAAACAATGCAAGTAAACATTCAAAACATAAGATGTCTATAAAACAAATGACAGGCTTTTTGATCATTGAGGGAAAAAACAGCAAGAACAAACAGACCCATAAAAACCCTGTACACTCTGAGTCAGTGTGACAGCATACTGTGTTAAAGGTTCATCCACTAACTTTAACGCAAGCTGCTCTTGTTCATGTCCTGTATTTTCTGAAGTTCTCCATCCCTCTAATCTGCAGGCTGTTGATGCTCCAGGGCCGGCAGCAGTGATGCGGGCACGGATACTGGTAGTTCTGATAAAGAGGCACAGTCACTGGGAAGTGTAGTCCATTTACCTGGTGATGCGTGTGCATGTCCCTCACCAGCACTTTCACTGCCACTGTCCTCTGTGATCCGCACGCCGCCAGCTCGGCAACCATTTGCCGTCGTTTGGTTTTATATCTCCGGTTCTGGAACCAGATTTTCACCTGAGTCTCTGTGAGTTTCAGCTCCTCTGCCAGGTCTGCTCGATCAGGACCTGAGAGGTATCTCTGCGCTTGGAAGCGACGCTCCAGCTCGTAGACCTGCGCGTGAGAAAAGGCCGCTCTGGAGCGCTTCTTGGAGCCAGGCCTGTCTTTCTGTCCATCTGAGGAAGAGTCGACTGTGTCCCCGCTGTGCTGACGTTCACCTTCATCTGCCTCTGCCTCCTTTTTCTCGAGATCATTCGGATGCTCGTGGTGCTGCTGCTTATCTGTGGCGCACAGGAAATACAATACAAGTGTGTGACTTGTGTGTGTGGGCTTTACCCCTATTCTTCAGGAAGTCTGGGGATAATATTAAATAAATAAATTAAGAAAGCTGTTAGAGTGGATAATGTCGGAAAACAAAACACCAGATGTTTAATATAATTGATAACGAAGCACGAGTTTATTTGTGAAAGAACTGTCTGACAGGACAAACACGGATTAAATTTAGATTGGATTATTGGAGTTTTAAGTTTTTTCAGTACACTATCCTTTACATCACCCCCTTTACAAATAAGAGATACAATTAAAAAATCAAATCAATAAACTCGAACCCTTCAGAAGTTTTATGAAACCAACCGTATAATTGCAGCAGATCCACACAAAGAAGAACTCATTTAAAACTATATTATATTATTTATATAGATTTTACAGTTATTTAAAACAGTCAGGTGCTGTATTGTAAAATAAATGAGCGCTAAAATATCCCATCAAATGTTTTGTCTTGTCTAAAGTATACCTCTAAATCTGAAGTCACATGTCTTAAATCACTGGGTGATAGAGCAGTGCAGCTTACCTTCTTGTTTAGCCTCCTCTCCTGTGGACTCCTCGCTGCAAGTATCCGATAAGTTTTGAACGGACTGGCTGAGATCTGAAGGAAGTGTCCTCTGGTTGTTGGCTCTCTCATCTGCGTCAAGGTGATTTAGATCCGGGACTCTTGTGGCATCGTGCTCGAAGTTGATGTAGAGCTCCTTTGCACTCCGGGTACCGGTCTTACCCCGGTAGTCACGTCCGGTGAGGATGTCTTTGATTGAGAAGGGTGAAAAACGTAATGCCATGGTTGATTTAGGCTCAATCTCACCTGTGACGTTAAAGGCATGAAGAGATCAGCTTCTCAAAAACAGAAGGTTCGCTCTTTCCACTGGTCTATTTTATTGCTCAAATTTAATTGTGGTTACCGAAGTCCTGCGTGCTAATGAACAGCCTGTTCCAGGATCTGTCAAGTCTTTAACAATATTCTCAGCAGCAGGAGCAGCTCCAGCTGACTTCTGATTGGCTGTTTTGTGCGGTAACTCCCTCGAGCCGCCCAGCCCCACCCTGCTCTATAAACCAAGGACGCATAATTTGCATGTAAAACATCCAGGGTTGACGTGTTTTCGATAATTGAAACATTGCAAGGACGCATTCAAATCTCATAGCTTCATTTTTGAAGGCCCTCTAAATGGTGGATGAGAGACCCTGTTTAGAATAATATTAAAGTAAATATTCGTTATATGTTACGGTCTCAGGGTGGATGTCATCAGCTTTCACTTCAATAAAAGGACAGTTTCAGCCACTGCATTTACCAACTATGAATGTTGTGTCAATAGTATTAAGATAATCTGGTGCGTAAAGCTCACCAATCATGGGTAAAACTAATTCACCGGCACATGATTTTACCTGAAAGGATTTAAATATTTCCACAAGTCTTTAACTTCACATCTGAGGTATAAATATTGTTAAGACACGTTTGATTGTGTACTTCATTAAAAAACAAACCAGTTTAGGGAATGGTTGAATTGGCTTTCAGTCGTGTATACCTATAGACTGAATGTGTTAAATAGCTGTTTATTTCAGCTGATGTTCTGTCAAAACCATAGAGAATAGGTGTGGATGGATGACTTCCAGTCTGATTGGTCAAACAGGAGAGTAGCGCCGCCGTGTGGTCATGATGCACGATTTTCAAAGGAAAGGCATGCGTAAAAAAATGAGACACCTTTGCATGTTGACGCCACTCCCACTCCTCTCGCTTCCTCAATTACGCGCACATGCCCGAGCACTACGAAATCAGCAGACCTGCCCATCATTGAGGAGACGCGACGACAGACGAAGTGAGCTGCCTCCTCTGTGTTTTGTTTTTCTTTCTCTGACTAAACAGAGAAATCTTTCTGTTTGCCCACATAGCACAAATCAGCTCCAGGGTGTCAAAACATGTCCAGATGTGAAACATTGAAGTTCTGAAACACTCACATAACGAGATGTCAACGCCACAATTATAAATGTTTTAATTCGAGAAAACTGGACATTTTGCTCCTGACTTTCTAACATGCTTTTTTATGATTGTGTGTTACTGTTGGTTAGTATCTCCGAATGAGAAACATTTACACTCTCACATTTAGATGTCTGCTCCATGGTCTGCGCCCAAATGCCCCCCCCCCCCCCCCCAACTTTATTTTGCCTGTTTACTCAACACACTGCCTCTAGAAGCGTAGTCTCATTTAAAAGATGCATCGCATGTTGATCAATTAATCTAGATGAAGTTTTTGCTTCCAATGATCTACATACAAAATTAAGCGATTATTTGCGATAGTGAACCTTGACCAAATAAAGGATATTTAAATACTTTACTTTGACAGAATAAAAACATCTTTATTTTTGAGCATGCCATTTTGGTACTAATTGATTTGTCTCAATTCACGAGTACAGTGTAGTCGTGAAAGATGTTTGTAAAAAAAAAAAGAAGAAAACAATTACAATTTATTTTTCGTTCATCCGCATTGAATTCAGAGCATGTCGTTTTTGTATTTTGTCCATGAACCACTTAAATTTGACCACATGCTTGACAGTGTTAAGCCTTATCCCTGAAATTTAAGTACTATTTGGCTAAACCCCTGAAAGTTTTCCTTATCCGTCTGGTGCCTTTTTGGCGGACTAAAGACCCTTACAGGGCGACCTAATGGGAGAGCCTTTCCTCCAGCTTCTTTACAAACGTTGTCTTCTCTATATTTGGGCTCTGGTGCTTTAGCGAGCCCCTTGAGTGGTTGCCATTGGAGACTTTGTTTTGGGAAACTCCACGCCTTCAGCGCAGCGATGAGCCGAGCTGCTATCTTTGGAAGCGCGAGATAGCGATCACCGCAGCGCCTGTCAGAGCAGCCGTGTCCAGGCTGCGTCCTCAGGCATCGCCGTCCTGTCGCCATCTCTATTTACACTAGTGACTGTGCAGCACTTAGAGCTGACACCAGGTATGTCCTACCGGCAGTGCGGTGGTCAGGGGGAAGTGGCCGGGGAGGCCATCAGAGGAGACAAACACTCTGTTTACGTTGCTATTCATCTCCATTAATAGTGTCTGCGCATTCGACCATGCCCAGGAGGTGAAGGTGTTTGTTTAAGTCCATCTGCAGTCAACGGCGTCTGTGTATATTATGTGCGTTCTGCTCTTCCAAGCCAGTTCAAACGTTAGAAATTAGAATACAACTGTTTTAATTATTATTAAATATAGGCTATTATTGATATGATCTTTTTCCAATAAATTTAGTATATTTGTTCTAATTATTACTGTGATGCATAGATTTTAAATGTGGGAATATGTAGCGTATATTTTTAAACATGAATTTATCATCCACATCTGTGTGAGTCTATCCGTGCTGTGGGTTCCGAGGATGCTGTCTGTCTGGTTAATGTCCATCTCTGAATCCTGACCGGACATTAGCTCGCCTCTAAATTCTCTCGGTTTCTGGTTCTTGTCTCAGACTTCAGCTTTCTCACAGGAAAAAAAAATCTTCCTTGGCTCAAGATGAGATTTTTGAGACGATGAGAAATTACTGCTCGCATCTGTTTCAGGAATAAACCGAAGCCATTCATTTTTAGTTCCCATACACTAATAAACGAGATCAGAGACGAACTTGAGCGCAAGCACACATAACTTAACAGAAAAGTCAACTTTATTTGTATGTTTCACTTTCCCACGTATTTGAATGATATACACATGATACAATAGCGTCACTTGTGTCATAATGTTTAATGACTTCATATTTTCTTTAACAACTTAACTTTAATTTAAGAATCACTGATTCACAGAACGTGCATAAAACACATAAAAGCGTCCTCTGCTCGATCTCAAATTTTTAGTAAAAATTGGCAACTGGCCGAAAAAGGTCCACATTTTCAAAGAAAAACTAATATTTAAATACTTGATTGCTTTATCCAGAAATTGTGACAACATAATATTTTCCCCAATTAATTTTCAACAGAGCCAATCATCATGAATCATTTCTGGCTTTAGTTTTTTTTCATAGAAACGTCCGGTTTTCATCACATTGAATCACGATGTGCCACATTTCGCTCATCAGCAACAACAAACGAGAGATTTAATACTTTTTTTAAACACTGGCTCAGAAGAAAAACGCACAAACTTTAAGTTTTACATCATAATACGGGTTAGAGTTTCCTCATAGGCCTGTTTTCAGCTTTAGTCCACCGGCCTGTACTTTCTGTAACGTGTGACAGTAGGAAATTGTGCTTTCATTGCATTAGTTGATCGGGTTCACATGCTTGAGGTCCTTTTACAAAAGTCTCACTGACTCACTCAGCTATGATAGTGTGTAAAGTTTGCGCTACCATGCCCGGATGCCCTGCAGAGTTCCTTGGCAGGGTGTAACCACTGCTCCTTGAGGTCCCTGGCTTTGCGTCTGCGCGCCGAGGTTTCCGAGATTCATGTTCATAAAAGCGTTTGCAGCGTTGTTGCTGGGCGGCAGAGCAGGTAAACTAGAATACGTGCAGGAGTAACTGTTAGTGTACATCGTGTTATTGTAGCTGTAGGCAGGGTAGCCGTTGTAGCTGTACGGGTTTGGAGCTCCCACTGTGTAAGACGTATTATAGTTCTGGGATCCGGTCAGACAAGGCCTCCCGTCCCGGACCAGCACCGGCACAGCCACCCTCCTGGGCGGCGGCGGGTGGTGATGGTGATGATGGTGTCCTGCCATCTCCAGAGTCTTGTCCTGTCGCTGCCTCTTGCATTTGTACCTCCTGTTCTGGAACCAGATCTTGACCTGAGTAGAGGTGAGTTTGAGGGAGCTTGCCAGGTGCTCTCTCTCCGGGGCAGACAGGTAACGCTGCTGCTTGAAGCGCCTCTCCAGCTCGAACACCTGAGCCTGCGAGAAGAGCACGCGGGGTTTCCTCCGGGTCCTCTGCTGCTTGGTGATGGGCTTCTCCGGGTCTGGGTCCTCACAGTCAGCCTGCAGTGCTCCGCAGCTCTCTGCACAGAGAGAACACGTTTTTATCTATACGCCATAAACGATGCTAAACACTCAAGCACTTACCACTATTTCACACTGATTTTCACATTAAACTTATTTTAAGTTCTCTTTATTATCATCCAACTTTGAGGAACAACACGTTTTGTAAAGCAAATGATTTCAGAAAATAATTATTCCCATTTAACACACAATCTTATTTCAAAATGTAGACCCTTTAAAATACTCATCATTTCAAAACATTATTTCATTGTTTCTTTTATTTCTACCAGCTTTTTCCTAATTAATGAAAAATACTGAAACTAATGAAAAAAAAAAGTTTTTAAAAGAAGTAAAATGAAATCGATTTTTCCTTGAACTTCAAACACATTCGACATCGGTAGACACACACTGCCAACACGCCCATTCCTTCAGAAGTACATTTACTGAAGCTTTTTGCAGATTTAAGTGACGAATAAATTCCCTTAAAAAACAATGTTCAAAAGAAACGTTGATTGTACAAATTACGCACATTTCCACGACACTTAACTGACTCAAAGCTTCATGCACAGCAGAAACATAATGAAGCAAAATGACCATGATGAATTATAGCTGATGCACAAAAAAGCGTGTCTGAATTCTGTGCTGATTTAATTTAGCCAAAAATCGATGACACATTATACATTTTCAAATCGTTTTTTTAAAAAATATAACTCTATCATATTACCAAGCATTAATCACTACAGCAGAGGACATTTTTTTTTATGTTAAACATTTTAAACAGCTATTTATGAATCAACAGATTATATTTCTTCCAGTCACACATTTCTCGGGAATATGTTTCTTATACTATTAAGATTATAACTCTTGTTCGAGAAAGCATTCAGTTCAATGATCATTTGAGGTCATTTTAACTTTGTTGTATTCACTTACTACTCTCTTGTTCCTCGTGCTCGGTCTCCAGCTGGAGCTCTGCAGAGCTCTGCGCCGGGTGTCCGAACATCTCCACGGTCAGCCCGGAGTCCACAAGCCGCTCCTGCACCGTCAGCGTGTTCAAGTAGGACATCCTCTCCTCGCTCTCAGACATGCCGGAGCTGTTGGGACTGGGACTGTCCCTGCCTGCCAGCATGCAGGAGGGCGGTGAATGAGAGCGGAACGGTTTGTTTGGGAAGGCTCCTGGCTGTGACAGCGCGCCAGAGAGACCGAAGCAGGAGATCAGCTGGAGCTGCTGCTGCTGCTGCTGAGATTGTTGCTGCAACTCCAATTTCAGAATGTCTTTCACAGAAAAGGGGGTGCTGGAAGAAGTCATCAGTGGACTGGGAAGCATTACGATCATCAAAACTAATAAATGACAGATAGGAAATGGTCAACAAGCGAAAAAATTGTTTCCGGAAGGCGCGTAAAAGGAAAAAAATAGGTGAAGGAAAATTACGCACTGCTTGTTTTTCATGCGGACCGCGGACTTTCTTTCAGCGTTGACATACCTCTCCTTTGGTTGCAATGTCTGTGGCTGCAGGGCTGAGAAAAAAAGAGAGGTCGATCCTGTTTGGTTGGCTGGATTCAGTTGTCTAGAGAGAGAGAGCTAGATCAGCCAAGATGCTGTCCTCTCCCTTTCAGTGACGTCCTTCAGCGGGGAGGGACTCACAGACTCAGCCGGCCTCTGTAGGTGTGTCAGGAAGACATATCCTACTATGTGCTTAATTTATGAAATAATATAAACACCATCGACTACCTCAGACTGTTAAAGCTGTTTAATTAAGGTAAGCGTTTTAATTACACATTTTTATTTTTCAAGAGAAACTGTAATCATTCAAAACAAAGAAACCTTTCAGTTTGTATGTATCTTAAAAGTTATAGAAGTAAGAAGTTTAGTACCAAAGTGTATCATTGATGATCTCCTGAATTGTCCCACTGCTTCACAGCTCTCCCCATCATCACCTCGGTGCTTTTAAGATTAGGCATATCTTCGTTTCCTGTCTAGGCAATCGACGGATAAGATTATCTGTTGCAACTAAATGAGAAAACTTGGCTACTCACAGAAGCATCAAGAATATAAATGTAAGGATATGTCGTTTGTTATTGTCGCCCTACTTTGAAATAAGATTTTCGATCGACTTTAATTTGTCTGCGATCAATTTCCGTAGACTTTAGGTCAGTATTTCTAGAAAAAAGTCAGGGTGGGCCTTCAACATTTTGAGGCAGTTTGATCAGTTAACAAAATTCTATTTTATCTATTGACACAATTATAGAAAAGCTAAAATAAATAAATCAATAAATCAATAAAAAAGCTTTAATTCGTGTTTATATAGGCCTAAATGTATTTTTCATATTGTAGGCTATTATCAACATTGTATTTAAAACAAGCAAAAATAAATAGATGAATTAATACAGACAATATTTAACTGCTACCACTGCTATTAATTATTGATTATAAAACATTCACCATTCGTTCAAACAAACAACACTCTTGAAAAGAGATTTTTTAACTTTATCTTCCTGGTTAATTAAAGTTTAAGTAAAAAAAACAACAAAAAACATGCTCATTCACACGTCACATGATGCGTTTTTTGAGGGGTTTAGTAGCCGTCTTAATTTCGTTAATGTCGCCAGTAATTCACAGATTTATGCCAACAGATTTTGGTCGACATGTTAGCCATAAATGAATACATAAACAAACATGTTTAACATTGTCTGCAGCGTTGCCTTTGTGCCACAGGGCAAACAAACAGAAACGGGACACCTCTGTCCTGGTCGCATATCTGTGGCCAAGTGCAGGCGCCAGAGTCTAAAGGCCCCATTGCCTCTAAACCGTGTGGAAAGAAAAGGAGAGCATGCCGACATAATCTCATCCGCTCACCATCAACAAGGAGCTGTTTAGATTAGGGCAGCGTTTTCCCCTCCTCTGGAGATCTATGTTTTTAAAATGGGACACTTAAAGTGCAGGAGAAGCTCAGAGACAGGGGGACTGTGCGTCTCCACAGAAAGACGACGTCAGTGTGCAGAAGGATTTAGCCATTACGCCAAAATACAAAGAGATTTTAAAAGCTATGCTCAGATTCAGTCTTTCTCGAAAATATCTCAAAGATATGAGGACTGGAAATGATCAGAGCGTCTAGGTCGATTTGGCACGAGTGGAGTTAAATTCATGAGGACGTAAGAATATATTGGCTCGTAAAATACTCCAAAAGGCAGTAAATCTGTTAAGTTACTTTCCTAAATATTTACCCGGGCTGTTTATGGACGCCAATGATTCAGAGACATCAGACCAAACAAAGAACTCAATTTAGACTACGTTGCAATAATGATTACGACGAGATGACTCTGCTATATAAACATTTTTCGAGTGTTAAGTTTGGATTTAAATTAGAACAATGCAAACACACGTTAAAAAAAAGACTCATCACAGGCCACGCCAGCAGTAAATGTAAAGCTTCACGGGTCAGAGTCGCAGGTTACCACGCCTTTTAACTCTCAACACTCACGCACGCGCGTTGCCTCCACTGACCATCACCTGCAGTGGTCTTCGCGTGCCACCGGCAGCCCCGAAAGTGGTCAAGCAGAGTCGCGTGTTTACTGAGCGGAAGAGTCTGTTTCCTGCCTGTAACAAAACCCAGACTCTCTGAGAGTGTCAAGGAGAGCTGCTCAATGCGAGTCTCCAATACATCATCTTCATCCCCGAATCATCGCGATAAGCTGGGTGAGGTCACGCTCAACGCAGAGGGTCAGCACGAGGAGGCTGAGCAGCTCTCAGCGACTTTATTAGACGTTTAGTGAATTGTATCAATAACAACATGACGTTTAGGGGTGAGGGGGAGCTTGTCACTTAATATCACACCAGAAGGCCTCCTAACAAGTACCCCTTGCGTTTGCCATACCTTCTCCACGTCCAATCATATCAGAGGACACATTTGTTAGGATATCTTTTAACCTTAAATGGAAAAAAATGAAACCAAACTTTTTTGAGGATAATCAAGATACCTTTTTTTTTTTGAATGGAAGACAGAAAATGAATTTGGATCTCCCAGCCAAATCCCTGTTCCAAAGCTGTGATACATCTGAAAAAAACAGTATACATAGCCACTCTATAGTGCAAGTTGACTTGGCATTTTTTTGAGAATGACTTAAGTGGAGATACAGCCACAAAGCGGCAGCTGACTTTGCAACATGCTGATGGTATTAACATTTGTATTGGGTGTAGGCCTACTGTACAAATGTGTGTTGATTTTACTTTGCACAGCCATAATAATACACCACAAAACTCCCATCAGGAATATAAGGACAGTGTGAAGTCCATCACATTCATAGCCCGCAGTCACCTCTTAGTCATTTTTAGGATTTTTAAATGCTCACACTTTAAAAGTCAGAGCCATACCATTGCAAGTGTATTTAACAGATGTGTTGACATTGCTCTTTGAGAGCACAGCAGAGGCATCAGTTCTGTCAACCAGTATTGTCAGACAACGGATGTTTGGAACTTGGATAAAAAACTGAAGTGACTGCTGTTTACAGCAGGAATGAGAGCTACAAGTAGTTTTTGTGAGCCTCTACAAAAGTTTTTCTTATTTGTTAAAAAAAAGAAAAAAAACATTGCTGTAGGCTACAACTAACCTGCTGATTGAGCAATTTTTCACTAATGGATATTCTGTGCCCGACCATTTATAACCAAGGCAAAAGTTTAGAAGTAGAATCCTAATATTAGTGATTAGTGGCCAAGTATATATTTCTAATATTAACAGTAAGACACTGCAATGTTCTAAGATAGAAACTGAAGTGAAAGCAAAACGTTTGAAAAGATGTCTGGAGTATCCCTACTTTCATCCTTTGCAGTAGTAGTTACATTTCAATCATTCCTCTCAATTCACTTTCTATGGAGTTCTTCAAAGTTGGTGTTTTGCCAGGCAGTGCTGAACATGTTGTTTCTTGTCCCTCCCTCTCTCCATGTAACTGGCAGGCTAACCTGTCGAAGCAGTGTCTTCTTTGAAAAGTAACAGGTGGTTGATCTCTTGGGTGAAGGACAAGGAAGATTGAGATAAATGGCCCAAAAGATTGCTGTAAGATAAAAACGAGATGCAAATTACCAAACGATGAAAATGCTATAACAATTTGAAACTTCAGAAGCCTTAAACGAATACAGTAACAGAAAACATGCTCCAAGAGAAAGACTCGCTGCAGATTGTGCTGCAAATACATAAATTACACTGGGCATCAGAATCATAATTGGTTTTATTGCACATTTACATATACGTGAAACATGAGGCATGGAGGAGGCGCTGATTGAAAATACTTTGTGAAATGTTTTTTTTTAGGAAGAATATAATCAGTAAATAATAACACAAAATTGTATGTCCCAAGCTCATTACTTAATAATCTCCTCTTGGCAACCTGGTGGGCCACCGTAGATTTTAAGCCATAGGAAACCATGCCACTCATTGATGCAGGTCTGAATGCTCTCTAAAGACCACAGATCCCCTAAACACAGATTGAAAGTATGATGACTCTGTAATGACTGCAATTACCCCCTGTGGTCTCTACTTCTGTAAAGTCAAAAGGCGGTTAGTATCTGATGGTTTTACCGCAGAAGTAAACTCTGTGAAAAGAAAGCGTCAACACCTTCAGTGTCTGCTGGCATACTGTACAGGTCTTGTGTATTGTGTGTGTGTGTGTGTTTTTGAATGGAAGGGGGTGTTTTTATTATGACTTAAAAGAGCTTTGTAGAAGAGCACTTAACATGTTTCTACAAAAGAGCTGGTTGTTTACAAGTGTTTCTAAAAGAGCAGATATGTATAATGAGGAACTAAAGTATGACTTTGTATTTATTCATTTTTTACTGTCCTATAGATAAGCTAAAAGCAACATGGAGTGTAACAATGGGAAAATAGATAAGCTCAAGTATGTCAGCCTGATCTGCTTTCCGTGTAGTGTTTGCATGCTTGTAAGACAGCTGCAAGGCTGTGAGAGCTTTTCCCCAGCATCTAGCATTACTTGTAGTACTGATGGTCTGGTCACATTTCGTCCTCTCTGATGCCGGTTCAGATATCTGAATTTGCAAATAGTTACTGATTTTACATTGACGCGAGAGCTTAAACTTAACTTGCTGTGTATCATCAAACATAAACGAATATGAGATGATTGGCTCAGAGACGTTTCTAAAAACTTAACTCTATGTGATGAATTATTCATAAATGAAAAATAAATAGGGAATGGGTGTGGACAGAATATTTTTGCATGCAAACCCCCCTCTCGCTTTTGTGTCAATATAACCCTGTTTAGGAGAAACTGTATTAACACTGAGTTTCTTTATTCACTCTGTATTACCAGTTATTGTCCAGTCATTGTGTTTACTAGATACTGAGACCACTGCATTTTATTCGGCCCCAGTTGAACACCTCAGAAACATACATATTTATGGGTGAGCTGCATAACAGAAACATAAGCAGACGAGTTCTTGACTCTTACTCTACCCAGATTTTTATCCAGCATGCCAGCTGTGAATCGAGTGGATGGGTTTTTCTTGGTTTCAAATCTAAGAGTGTCCTCCAGAGCTGATGGGAGAACACAGCTGGAAATATTCAGGAAACTTTGTTGCAATCAAGTGGGAGGGGGTGATGATGTTTACATCCTGTGGCCGGCACACGACCATAGACATTGTAGCCTGTGATCGGTGTGATCTCTGTCCCATCAGTCCAACAGGGATAATCTCCCTCTGTGTGGGACATGTGTGAACAACCAACTCAGGAAGAGTTCAGTGGCAGCCTGCCTGAATTTTTTGGGGAATTTTTAAAACATTTCTAAAAATGTTCAGGAGTACAGATTTTTAATGTGGAACTACCTCAGAGTGTCTGAAGTGTGCTCTTGTTGTTTGCAGTCAGAACATTAAACAACATGAAATCAGTTCATAGGTTACTGGTTCAGAGCCCTAAAGAAGAAACAATTTCTGATGTAACAAGCTGATTTAATTTGAAGCTTAACAATAATATGAGGAGTGTGCATGCCTTATGTGGCTCAAAATGCATCTGAAAGAATGGCATACATAGCACTGAACTGTTGTGTGTCTGTAATGGCTCAGTTCTTCTTGGTCCCGGAAGGTGACTCTTATCAGCAGCCCATGTGATGGTGTCAGTAGCCAGAACCCAGCCTGCTCTATTGTGCCCCTGCCTGGGCTCGAGTGACGGATGACAGCGTCTTCTCACTGGAGGAAATGAGGAGGCCAGAGGCAATCGGGGCCAGATTTGATGGCAAAAACTCATTTTCTCACCCACTTACCTTCAGCTCAGAAAGTGCCAAATGCTCCACAATGGTGGGGCCTAAGGTGAATGCTAACTTGCATGCCGCAACAGTCCCTCAGGGCTCATTGTGTTAACCAGGTTAGGGAAAAGATACCCTAATTAGGTAGTTTGTTTGAAAGACCTTGAGAGGGTTATCCAAAGCGATGTTCTGTGTACTGAGGGTTGAACTTGGAGACCATGAGAGGAGGAAGTGAGGTCAGGCCAGTCTGGGTTCCCTGCCCTTTGCCCTCCCTTGGGTCTCATAAATTAGCCCACTGTAATTCTCTTCCAGACGGCCTTGCTCCAGCAGGTGTGTGTTTGTATATATGAACGCTAACAGGGGGGATGTAAGGGCTGTAATGTCTGTGATCTACGGTGTTGGGAATGTAGTTTGGAAGGAAACATGCAACCTAAATAAGCTTATCCCCGCCGCTGCCACACGGGCTGGGTAGATAACAACGCTGCAGGGGAGGCGGGCCTCAACTGAGTAGGATGTGAGGACCTTGAGTTTTCCTTCTGGCTGCTTGTGTGTTCTGTCCTACTTGGCCAGAGCTGGTGATAAATATTAAAAATATCGGAAGGTTGAATCAAGTTCAGCTTGTTACTGGAAGGACTTTTTCTAATTTGCTCAGGCTTTTATGGCTCCGTTGGGAGAGACGATGTTGAACACTGTGAAACAGAAGCGTGCATGCAACCAGGCTAAAAGAGGTAAACATCCTTGAGAAAAAATGTTTCTGCCTTTCCATGGCAGTTTCTATCTACATCAAGTTTGAATTTGTTTTTGCCAAAGTCTTATTCCTTATTAGTAAAGCTCAGTGTTTGTAAATGTGAGACAAAATACCATGGAACAAGTTTAAGCATCAGTTTTAAACAGGCGTTCGCCCTCGTACAAATATTAAGACCCTGTCCTGGAGAGAGCCTTGACCTCTGACATCTGTGTAAATGTGGTATGGAAATCAACAGAATTTCCCATGTGTAACCCAAAGCCTACTGTATAGAAGTAACAAGCCTCCTTTGCACCTCATTGTTTTTCTATCAGATTTGCTTTATGGGGTTTTCAAAATGCTCAAATCTTCAATGCTTTTCAATATCACATGTCTGGAAACCTCTGTTTCCAGATCCTCAGTCAAATAATGAGCTGTCACAGATAAAAGACAGATAGAGAGCTGCCTGTGTTCATTGTTCAAGTACACTGACAATACATTTGTGGATTTCAGATGTTGTGCAGCTGTTTGCCTACAATTTTTGGTAAATAAAAATAAGTGCAAGTGTTAGACAATCAACAGTCAGTAATTTCTTGTTAATTTCTTTGTCATTGAAACAAGTATCTTTTCTTTCAATTTCTTTTTCAATTCTGGTATCGTGACAATCCTGCTATCTGGCAAAAATAAACAGTGAGGGTAAAAACTTTAGACACGGTTCTTCCACTTCCTGTCTTTGTTTCTTTGCATGCTTTTTTGGCTGAAAGACAACATCAATCAATACCAAAAGCCCACTGTAGACCTTGTGTTTCAGACTCCGCCCTGACTGATGGGGTAAAGGCCACATCAGAGAAAAGCAGAGGGTCACATTAGCAGATCTTATTATAAATGTTGTCAAACGTGTCATTAAGGATTAGAGTCAAACATGTGAACAGTACCAATTTATGGATGCATTAATTACATTGTTGCTTTCAGTAATTTTGTTTATTTTTAAGGAAAATTATGACAGTGTTTTGGCATATTTGGAAACCAAACTAATTTTCTTTTTCTGTGCAAGCTCAAAGCCTATATACACCCACACGTGTTAATTCTGACTGATTAGAATGTGAAATGTGAATGTGTAAAAAGGTGAAACTATGGTGAGCATTTCAGTGTCTGTATTAGGAGAATGATTGGGGAAACACTGATTATGATGTAGGTCAGCTAGTACTATTCCTAAATGTTTTTTTCAAAAGGAAAAAAGTACTCGAGCTATCAGTCAAAACATGCCTGTTCACACCCACGTATTCCTGAAAAGAAGTCTTATCATGACTTCAATAATTTCTAATTGTGTGCAGTACAGAGACTTTTATCTCAGAAGATAAATGTATCTGTACTTGAAATGTAAGAATAACAGTTCAGCCAGTTAACTTAGCTTAGCACAAATATTGATAACAAGCAGAAGCTGCTTATCGGCCTCAACCCTTTGTAATAAAATCCACCTAACAGTTTATTATAAACTCTCAAATGAACCTGCTCACCCCCAGTAACACTTAAAGTTTCTGTTTTCCCTCTTTTTTCCCCTCTTATTACTACTGAAATCAAAAGTTATACATCCAAGTAGCACAAAAGTATTTCTTGTATTTTGTTGAAGTATCATATGTATGTATGGGATTATTTAATTCTGTTGGAAAATTTACATAGCAGCCTCTGCTGTCAGTGTGTGAATGTGTTGTGATTGTGGGAACGTGACATGCGGTTTGAGAGCTCTTTGAGAAGAAGTCGGAAGACTTTTTTTCACAAAAATATTTTCTACCATGTTCAAACCATTTATTTATTTTTTGGAATTGAAACATACAGGGAAGTTGTCAGTTTTTAATTAGAAAAATATCTCAGAAAAATGTATCTTTTCTTTTGTTGTAGGAACAATGCAATTGAAATACGACATAAATGTTTTTGCACATATGCAACCTTAATATGAAATTGTGCATTACTGATGTGGATGTACTTTTGCACTTTCTGAATCACCTCTGAAAAATCTAGAGCATTAAGTTGCATTTAATTGAAAAACACTAATCCTCGTGTAACTCAGATGTGTATCTCTGCTCACACAGGTTCAGGTGTTAATGCAATCGTCTGTCGGAAGAGAGGGCAAAGGGTAAACGTTTGCATGCACAAGAAAAATAGATTTCATGTCATGATATCAAAGGCATGTACGCACACAAACTTGCACAGACATTTACACGAACACTGCAGTAGGAATGCAGTCAGACACGCAGCACTGATGTGTGTTGTTGCATGTATGCTTCATCAGTCACTGAACTACACAGGGAGCAGCAGGGAGGTCCTGTGCGCTCTGTTGTTGCTGTGTCTAGTCGCTTGTTAGAGAATTGATGACACTGTCTTTGGAAAACAAACAAGGCGGGAAGCTAAAAAGGTGGTCACTCACCACGACTCTCTGACCCAGAGACACAGAGGCCACGACAACATGCAAGCAACGCTGCAACGTACCCCATGGAATGTGCAGCAGTGTGTGTATGCACACGCTCCTGTTTGTGTTTCAGTGATACCACAGCTGGAATGTGACTGTCTTGTGCCTGAATGTATGCCTGTGTGTGTTTTGGTGTCGGCGTCCCGCAGCAACAATGCTGACTTGCATGCAAAATGAAAACAAAAAAGGAAACCTTGATGCTTTACTCTTTTTTTTTTTGCATAACACAGCGAGATGCCAAAATAAATGTTCTACATATCAATGTCAAGGAAAGGTTGAGAGAAGTGCCTGTGAATGTTTGGCTGACTAACTCATTGATCTGGATTTGACACTGTTCCCCCCTGTGGGCACTGTCTTGCCAGAGGCGGCTCCTGTCACTCCTGACTCTGACTCACACTTCACATCACAGCCCACAACGTTGTCCCGGGGGCCTCCCCAGTACACACACACCAGACCCTGCCCCGGGCCCCTGTGCCTTCTTCTGGGAGCTCAAATCCCATAATTGCAGAGCTGACAGTGATAGCTAACATCGAAGACACCCTCACCTGGTTGGAAAGAATGGAAACATCTACTGTCAAAAGTGAAGCGAGGAGATAAGTGGGGGTGGGAGCAGGTATGGGGAAAGTGAGTAATATCTGGGTCTAAAAAAAGCAGTGGACTTTAGTAACGCAGTGTTTGTTGATTACATGCAACTTTATAAGACTTTATGAAACTTTTGCTAGGATAGCTAGGATATTGGATATTGTGAAACAGTCACTGTTGACTTTCACCACTTAGTGGTCCATATTAATTTTGTATTACTAAAACCTAAATTAATTAATTTACTACTTCAAGTTACGTGAACCCTGAATACAGACATGGTAAATTATTCACTTAATGGTCCTTTTGAGGGTTTAGAAAAAAGTATATATAAATACAAAGCTTTCATATATTTTAACAATAACTCTTCAACAGAATAATCACATTCATTTGGGCTGAGCTCATGAATATTTATCAAATATTCACTCTTTTTTACATTATAGTGGTCACCAACGAGAGTTTGGGAAACATTATCTGCCCCCTCAGTGTCGATCAGCTTTACTTTTCAGCTTTATTAGAGATGTTCACTTTAAATATCTTCCTGCTGTGGAAAGAAGCTGCACAATGTTTTTGGACAGATTCAAAAGCGTTGAAGCTGTGAACTGATTATAACCACAAAAAAAAAAAAAACCTGTTAAAAAACCTGTTTTACCATTTAAGTAGGTATTTGAACTGTTTGTATCAAAAATGATGAGAGCAGCTTTAACTTCTTACATAATTCTCCACTACCTCTTTTGCTTTTTCCTCAAAAGTAATATTAAAGCAAGTGTTAACTTTTAATACATTTGTGAATTATCATAAATGGCCTCAAAACATGTTTTACAACATATTTAAGCATTCTTCATGATGGAGTTATGAGTTTAAAATGATTAAAATGACATTTCTTCATTTGACTTTTTTTACTTCAAGTATCTAGAAAATATAAAAAACCTTATAGATATGGCCATGATATCATGTTCATACCTAAACGGAGGGTGGTCAGGAGTTTTAGATGAGAACAGAGAAACTTTGTAAGATTAATAAAACATCAACCTTACAAGTGTCAAACATTCTTTCTGCACAGGAAAATGTAGACATTTAAAATTACGTAACATTTTTAACTTGAGGTTGATTTTAGGAAAAGATTAATTGGGACATTTTTGGTAAAAAATTATAGAAACAAGCATCTCATTTTGGATGCTGAAATTGGATTTTTTTTCCCGCTCACATTAAGTTAAGAAACATTAAAATAACAAATGTATATGAGAGCTACATGCTGAGTCCTACCTCCAACGTGGTCGAGCTTCTGGTGGGAGACAGAGCAGTCTGCAGAAGAATTCATTTATCAACCACTTCACTTCCTGCAGACAGCTGCAGGGAGAGCACAGAGGAGCCGAAGTGTTTACACCTCAGCTCAGCCGAGGCCTTCAGGACAAAACAGATGGAAATCCTTGTACAAACTCATTCACACAGTCTCACATGCTCTCATTCAAACGGGAGTAGAACCATAGTGTAAAGCTGTCTGTTAGAATTCAAATTTGACATTTATGATGTTTCCATGAAGCCCTTGCTCTGCTGAGGACAGAAACTCCTGTAAGGGGGTGACAGACTGACTGCTTACTCCATTACATGAAGTTATTTTCTACAGAGAACATAAATTCCTGATAATGGACATCTCAAGGCGCAAAATCCTGCTTATACTTTTGTCTCTCTGTCTCAACAGCTAAGTAATAGTTAGTATCCACCATCTAATGATCTGTATCCTATACTAAAAATCTATATACCTATGTTTCTCTGACACAATCTGTAGGCTACATATCTATTTCTTTGTCTTATTAAGTTTATCTTTATCTATCTCCAATATTATTGATTATATCTATCCACCTTGATCCTTATCCAGTTGTCAAAATATCTATCCACGTTTTTCTATATCTAATTGTGGATATATCTATATACTAAATCTATACTTATCTACATCTATGAATTGCATCTATAAATGGAAGAACAAACCCAGGCCACAGTTTTGCCAGTCACTATTCACTGGAGGCTTCTGATGAAATCTTTAATGGGGTTCTGGCACCACCTTGTGGCGAAAACCGGTACCTGCGTGTAGATCCTCGTACCGCCCACTCTCAGTGTCAGACATTTGTTGTGACATTTGTGGCTCATGTAACAGAGGCGTTCATTGGCCAACAGTCACAACCAGGATCAGTGTTCGGATTGGTGCGGAGCACACATAACTCGATTTCGATTGGTAAATCCGCTCACTCCCACTTCACGTTCCCCAAATCCAAGCTGAAGGTTAACATCCTCCTCCTCTGTCATCCCTCCCGGTCACCTCTTGTTTTCTCGCAGCTCTCTCTCCCTCCGGTAACGGCAGCAGACATGTCAGTGTTTTGTGAGGTCCCTCAAGCAGCCCCGGTAGCTGTATTTAAGTTAACGCAAGATTTCAACAATGACCAGTTCCCCAACAAGGTGAATCTCGGAGTTGGAGGTAGGTTGTCAACATTAAAAACAGTCTTGTTACCTTTACTATGATATCTAATGGCAACCAGCCATCCTAAGTTACAGCTCAGACAATCTAACTAGAAGCTAAATGATAACTAGTTATTGTTGCCGGAAAAAATAGAATAGATTAGCATTTATTTCTATGTGACATGGCATTGCAGCTGCATAATTGCATTTACATCATAGTAATAAACAAACATTGAGACAGTTTAGTACATGGTTCAGTAAAATGTAACTTATTCATTTTTATCACATGTGATAAGTATTTACAGTTAATGTCACACTGTGGGGATGTGAAGATAACTAGAAATTGACCTTTTTTTTCCATCAGACCTTAGTTAGATTGATTGATTCCTCTGCCCATATTATTTGCTCTTCAGTCATGCCACACCAACAACTGATTGCAGCATTATTGATAATATACATGTTATGTAATAGTGCTGCACAAAGAGTTGAATCCTCTCTGCTCAGTTGCTCTTGCTCCAACTGTGCACAATACCTCCCTCCACGATTGGATTACTGTTTCCTGCAAGCAACATGAACAAGCTGCTTGCAGGATTTTAAATATGCATGGCTTACTCCTGCTTCCTTCCTACTGAGAGCAAATGGCATATTTCAGTCCGTGTACAACTGTTAGGAGTGTTAATCTCATTAAAAGTAGTAATCCTTGCCTCTTACATTGCAAAGGAAGCGTGTTGGAGACGTAGCTTCGCTCTGTTGTGGCAGTGTAGTTACGGCACTGCAGTATAGGACGAGGCTGCCGGAGGCTCATGATTAGTGCAGCAGGCTGAGGCCTCATAATCCTCTTCTTCCTGCGGGACACAGCCCTGCAGATGGTCATCAGCTACGGGGAAGCTGGGAAATGAAGTCCAATTGATGTCTGAAATACTAGAGTAATACAAACACTAGTCCATAGATATAAAAAGTATTCAGCAAGGTATTTTATAATCTACTTAGTTAATTTCTAAAGCAACACTAAAAAAGTCCATCTTATAAATTGTTATTTTCTTTCTTATTTTGTAACACTTGGAATATTTACATTTTTCACTGTTGGACATGTACCCTACATGAATAATCAATAATTATCTTTCAAAAAAGTGTGTTTAAGGGAAAGAAAGTGTTTTTTGAGTCTTTGGTATGATGTCAAACTTTCTTAGAAACCTTTCTGTCTTAAAGTGAAGCCTTAAATCATTACAAAATCCTCCACTTCTTTTCATAAAATTGGTTTCTTTGACTTGTTCCTTGCAGCTTACCGGACAGATGAAGGGAAGCCGTGGGTTTTACCAGTGGTTAAAAAGGTGGAGAAGATCATTGTGCATGATGACAGGCTTAACCATGAGTACCTGCCCATCCTGGGCCTGCCTGAGTTCAGATCCTCAGCTTCCAAGATCGCACTGGGAGACAACAGTCCTGCCATCCAGGAGGACAGGGTTGGTGTTTGTAAAAGATCCCTTTTATACATTTTTGTTTTGGTATATATTAAGATAAAAACCTACATTTTGGTCTCTGTCACTGACAGGTGGGAGCTGTTCAGTGTCTGGGAGGCACGGGGGCCTTGAAGATGGGTGCAGAGTTTCTCAGGCGTTTCTACAACGGAAACAATAACACGAAAACCCCGATCTATGTGTCTGCACCTACCTGGGGTAAGACTCAAGTTACACTTTAGTAAAAGACATATGTGACTGGAGACTTGGTAAAATGGTTAATTGACTTGAGTTTATATAGTGCTTTATACACTGCAGGTCTCACTTACACATTCACACCCTGATGGCAGAATTTGCCATATAAATTGTCCATCGGTAATAACGAATCCCTTCATAGACAGTCACACCCTGCTGACAAAGCAGTGGGAGCAATTTTTCAGGTTTTTTTGCCCAAGAACACATCGACATGTGGCTGCTAGAGCTCGGGATCAACCGCCTCACCTTCCGGTTGAGTGATGACTGACTCTACCACTGATCCACAGCCGCCTCAACATGACTCAGACTTGCACTTTAAAGATTGACACCATGGCACATCACCTGCAGCTGCTACAGTCAGGGCCGGCTCAGGGCAGACGCAGCTCAGGCATTCTTGATGTTGCTTAGCGACTGACTTCAAAGACTTAAGACTTCACTTGGACTTGCCTCTTAAAGACTTGAGACTTGGTCTGAACCCTACACAAAAAAATAAACGGCACAGAGTGAAAAAGAACATGCTCTCTAAAAGCCAGCCACTGGAACAGGGACTTTGATCTCTGGATCCTTTACAGAGACTTCCCTGGACTCGCTTAGACTTTAGACTCTACATCCGTACAGTTTCATTAATGACTCTCACATCTTATCTCTGATGTTGATTTGTTATCAGCTCTGATGTGAGAAGCTTACCCACCCTTTTTATCTAGAGCCAGTATAACCAATAACGTCTGACGGTGGTTTTTATCAGAGTTTCTTGAACTGTTTGTTTTAGAAAATCACAATGCTGTGTTTGCTAATGCTGGCTTCGAGGATGTGCGTCCATACAAGTACTGGGATGCAAAGAACAGGGGCCTTGATTTGGCAGGTTTCCTTGGTGACTTGGAGGTAAGCACTTTGTGACATGAACTCTGGAACTACTTATTTTGCTCACAGTCATTTTCATTGTCGTTTACTGTACTTCTCTTCTGGCTCTTCTCTCCGTTTCCTGCAGAGTTGTCCAGAGTACTCGGTCTTTGTCCTACATGCCTGTGCTCATAATCCAACTGGCACGGACCCCACTCATGAGCAATGGAAGATGATTGCTGAAATTATGATGGTATTATGCACACAAATGCATATCAGCATGGTTTTAGTCTCTGCATAAACAGGACTTGGTTTTGCATGCTTAATTTCTTATCACATTGCGCTAATTGTTCGATTTTTTTTATTTATTTATTTTTTTCCAGAGGAGGAAGCTGTTTGTGTTCTTTGACTCGGCTTACCAGGGATTCGCCTCAGGCAGTCTGGATAAAGATGCCTGGGCGATCCGCTACTTTATCTCCATGGGCTTTGAAATGTTCTGTGCTCAGTCATTTTCCAAGAACTTTGGCCTCTACAGTGAGTGACCCTGGGTGCATTTGCTGTTGCTTGCATGACACTGATAAAGAGTGACATTGTTTTTGTATCGTCCTTAATCACAATGAGCATCACAAAGGGCTTCACATTGCCACAGTTGAACAGAAGTATAAACCAAACACCTTTAAATTAGATTGTTATGCAAACTATTTCATTTTCACATTTTGAACAGAACACACGTCAGAATGACAACATATATCTGGCTGCATAAGTCTGGTGTCAAAGGCAATTTTGTAGATTTTAGATTCTAGTAGGTGATTGGCATATTTCTGTCCCATCAGATGAGCGTGTCGGCAACCTCACCATTGTGGCTCGTAATGCAGAGAACCTAAAAAGAGTTCTGTCCCAGATGGAGAAGATAGTCAGGACCACATGGTCCAACCCACCATCCCAGGGAGCCCGGATTGTTGCCATCACTCTCAACACACCTGAGCTCTTCGTTGAATGGCAAGCACCAACAGGCCTCACCTAAAGAGCACTCAAAACATTGCACGAGGTGTCACAGACAAAAAGTAGTTCCTGATGTAGATTCATTCTCGTTTACGTTCTGCCTCCAGGAAGGACAATGTAAAGACCATGGCTGACAGGGTCTTACTCATGAGAGCTCAGCTAAAGGCCAAGCTCCAAGCTCTCGGGACGCCGGGCACCTGGGACCACATCACAGAGCAGATCGGCATGTTCAGCTTCACGGGTCTCAACCGTGAGTACAAAGACCAACCACCCACACACATCCCTGTAGAAACAACACGTTTTTGTTGGAAACAAATACGGTGCCTGTTAAAGTTAATATTCTGGAGATATTTAAAGGACCAAAATAGTTACTTTTGGTTTTTTTTCTGTTTTTCCTGCAGCCAAACAAGTGGAGTACATGGTGAAGGAGAAACATATCTATTTAATGGCCAGCGGTCGCATCAATATGTGCGGCGTGACCACAAGGAACATCGACTACATAGCTGAGTCCATCCATGAGACTGTCACCAGAGTCCAGTAGAAGACTACACTACCCACAATTCTCTGTATGTTATCCTGCCTGGCCCTGAGCCACCTTATTCCAGGGAAAGTGTTCAGCATGCTGTCTCTCTCCCCTTTGATTTCAGTGTTTGTGCTAAGCTAGGCTAAACACTTCCTGGACCTGTCTTAGTATTTGTCTCACTTTCCAACTTCTGGAAAGACGGTAAATATTGGCATTATTCCTTTAAGTAATTGTGTTTGTAATTTGTCGTACAGCCTTTTGTTGGTCTTATACTTGTAGTGAATTCAGTTTGACATCACTGAATGTATACATGTAATGTGGATCTGTCATTACCAGGCCCTTTGAGAGGCGTGTGTGTTTTATGTGCTGTCATGATTCATCCAAGTCTTAACATGTTTCTTTTTTTCACAGAAAAAACGGCTTATTAAAAATGAGTCTGTAACAAAAGGAGGTAGGTCTAGTAGAAGACTTTTCACCTCTATCAGGAATTAACTTTCAGTATTACGTTCGGTACTAGATGCAATTTGAACAAGAGAAGACTGTCCTCAGGAAGATATTTTAAACTTTGTGATTTATTAATGATGAGTCTGTTTTCTGCCCTTCAGGGTTTTTTACTAATTACCTCACTTTTAATTATTTTTAATGGAGCATAAATGGCACTTATCTGTCCTAGCAGGTGTTGTGACTGCTGAATGTTGGGATTGTGTTTAGCTCTTTCAGGCACCTGCCAATAAAATGAATATCGAGTTTGCACAGCGAAAAGACTGTTTGCAGCACTAGTGCACTATTACGCAAAACCCCACGTCAGGGGCACAAACTCACTAATGATCAACCAGTTTGTTATCGTATCTCTGAATAATGGACCAACAGAGCAGCACCCTGTTGAACAGTTGAACAGTTTGCATTACCTCTCCAGACCTTCTTGTGACATGGAGTAAGTTCTCCAATAAATAACTTTTAACACTACAATTGTATTCATTCATTTGTGTTTTTTCTGTGTTCGAATCATTTGCACTGTGTGGTCATTAAGAAAGTATAATGCAGTGAACACATGTTGTTCCAGTTTAAAATAATCAAAATAGACAAGTTATATTGTTGATTCCCTTTATTCATAATTTAATCATCTCTTTTAGGATCTGTCTCTTTATATCTTTGGGTACCTTTTGTAATCCTCTGAATATTAATCTACAAAATGCAACTTTGCCTTTTTATCCACAACACTTCATATAATAATCTCTACAAATATTTATAAACCAGTGTTAACCAACTGTAAAAATTGAGAGTGTCTGTGATTTGCACAAATTCTGGTGCTGGCACTCATTTGTCAGATCAAAAGACTTCCTGCTGCATGTTCTGTGTCCATAGAGAGGTCAATGTGAGGAGCAGAATCCTTTTGTAGCTCCCAAAGCTTTAGCAAGCAGAATGAATCAATATCACCGAGTGTCCCCACACGCCACCTGTGTGTGTGTGTGTGTGTGTGTGTGTGTGTGTGTGTGTGTGTGTGCATGTATTTGAAGAGAGGCGGTGTCTTTACGTCAGTGTGCGTCATATTGCTTTCCTCTTCCCTATCTCTTCTTTCCGACATCTGTCAACATCTCCCAGTGCAGATCTGCTAAATCCAACCAGAGCCGGACTAACATTTTAAAACAACAGATTATTTATTGCTTCTGTATAAGTTTTCTTGGAGAATGGCTTTAACTCCTTCTTCAGTGAGCAGCGTCTATAGCATCCTCTTCTTTTTTTTTTTTTTTTTTTTTTTTTTAAAGATTCAGTTGCCTTCAGTTTTCTGTGCCTTAATACACACAGTTTAAAACATGAAGACTGTCTTCAAATAGAGCCCCAGCTCTGCTCTTTTGTGTGTTTTTTCTTTTTTATTGTATTTTTTAATTTGTTTCTTAGCTTCAGATATTAAGATTTTGGGGTATTGTCTCTGTAAGGTTAATTTTAAATGGTTTCAGATGCTACACATTGCATCTCTGCAGACTGGTATCATCCTATTCATGCGTTGTTTGCGTAAGCATGCATATGGAGAAACAGGGCTTTCTACAGGGGACAATACTACACTGATAGCAGCATAAAAGAACATGCAAGTAGCAACTACTTTTCCTGGAGAATACTTGTATCCTTTTCAAACCCATGTCCCCCTATAACCCCGAGCTTATTTAGGTGTGTGCAGCTTTAGTGACTAAACCTGTGAGAGATGAACTGTACATAGAAAAGGCTTAAATGTTCACTGGTCGTATGATGTTGGTATGCTGATTGTTTTCTAAAAGGTAAAAAAGTATATTATTATAGCTACAGTAAGGGAGAAATGTTTTCATGGAAAAACAGGGAGGATTCTGTCCCTATGCTTGTATGTGGTGATAAATTCAAACCATTAACATTATAGGATGACTTGTATTGCTTCTTCATATTACCGGTACTTTAGTTAACTCTATCGCTTCCATATAAAACCAGGTAAGAAATTGTCATTCACTCTAGCATAGGTGTTTGTAAAATTGTGCACTCCTCTCTCAACTTGTAGAGGTTCGTTTTCACATTACTTAGTGAATCAAGCTGAGAATGTATGTTATGGCTTTTCATGATTGTGTGTGTTTAAATCCGATGTATAAACTGTGCTCCTCTCTAGTGGCTTTTAGCCTCGGCTCGGGATGCACCGATGTTTCAGCTGTGTCTCCGTATCAGCCGTTACTTCACCCTGTTGAAAGATATCAGCCTATTGGAAGAGAATTTTGTATATTAACTCCAGGATAGATGTGCATCTGTAATCTTGTTTCAAATTAAGTCTGCTGTGAAAAGATTTTAGACAGTTATGAAACACACTGACATTAATACTTATGTCGGTATGTGAACTCTTGAAGCAAACAAGATTTAATTCTGCTTCAAGATTGATTTTTGCTGCATTAAAGCACAGGAATGAATTATGTGTTAAATGACATTACATGCATGAAGATTCCTCACATGAGCATTTTGGGGGATTAGTTGGGTTGTGTAATCTCGGTACCTTGGTATTTGAATCAGCTATCAGCTACAAGGTTGTTTGTAACGTTAGAATCAGCATTTTCTATTTATCTTTGATGTATTAATATGATGTATTTTTCTAGTATCAAATGTTCTCAATCGGTGCACCCCTTGTGTTTGCTGATGGTTTGTGTGTTGACTTGTGTTTGGCAGTAAGTGGCACCCTTGTGGCAACATGAAGACAGTTCCCTGTGCAAAACACATTTTCATTGTGTGGGATCTGCCTTGTTTTAAAAAATAAATAATAAATACTTTTTTCATAGTTGAATCCAAGTAAAAGGTAAAAATGGCTCAGACATGATCAGATGAAGAACAAGCTGTGCTGCGTTAACACGTTATGGCTAAAATGACATGCTTGAATGTTAGCAATATGGCTAAAGGCTACCATAAAATGCTAGCGCATGCTAATACAAAACATGTGAGGTCCACACACTCCAGTGTAAGGCTGGATAAATCCAAAACTACGTTGTCTAGATTTGTCCAATCAAGTTTTTAGAAGATCTGTCCCTCTTGTAGCATCACTTTAAGGGTGTGAAGTCAGGCAGAGGTGGGACAAAGTGTACAGTAGGTATGATGGCTCAGTCTCCTGTGAGAGATGTGGCAGATCATGGAGAGAGGCTTGATTGTTGTTGAGTTGCGAAAACCTGTGAATGATAAAGAGGAGGAAGGTGTGTGCTTCATCGCTCTTCCTCAGTCTCACTGTGCTAGCTTGCGGCTGGTAATTGCTCTGAACTTTCCTCGGAACGTTCTGCCAAACTTCTTTCCTCATCTCGAGACTTTTTCCGCCTCTTGTTACCTGTAAAGAGAGGATTATGATTTAAGATGATTTCAAACATTTCACTACTGGTTAAAAGATCTCTCTATAGCATTTTCATATTGTCCATTTTATTAGTATCCAAATCAACGTGGACATAACCTTTTGTCTCGAAGGTAAAGCCAATGAGGAGGGGCTTCAAACCTGTATACTGTTTGATGGCCAACAGGGGGAGACTAGTGGTTTAAAAAAAGAGGTTTAACTGTATGACCCCCTGTGATATTATTTAATGTATTACCTATAACCTTTAATGAATGAGGGATCCAAGAACCAAAGAGTGACATCACAGAGGCTCTTCTTCCTCTTAAGTCGTTACTGATTACAAAATACTGAACTGTAGTCCTGAAAGTAAGAATTTGCGACTTTTTCATCCAGCAGATGTCGCCCTTGAGAACCAGAATGAAACCAAAACAAACTGCTGTTTGGTGACACCTCCACCTCACTGAATCCTCCGCTCTCTACAGCGACACACCTCCAACCCCTCTACTCTGCATGGCATTTGCGCTAATGAGTTATAGCCATAATTAAGTATGAAGTGCAAGTGGTGGACAAATTGCACTTATCTTGAGCAGTGTCGTGTTAGCAAGCAAATGGTAGCACTCTTAAGCTTGCTTGTATCTTCACATTGCATGTAAATTTACACAGAATGACCATGACTTATGTGGCATTCAAATAATCAGTAAGCACAGTCTGTTATTGTTCTCTGTATAGTCCCTCACTCAATCAGCTTTTATACACAAGGGGATAATCTGGCTGGCCGACCTGTCCGTTTACACGAGATTTAAATATCAGAGACAGCGGGCCTTGTGCGTCACACATGACTCATGACAGTCATGATAGAGATATTTACAGAGGATATACTTGATTTGTTCTATATTTACCTGTATGTGTAAGATCTTGCACATTCTGCCTCTATCAAAAATAACAGCTGAGGCACTTAGCAGCACAGCTTCCTCCACTAATTAATACGTCAAACTAACTGAGTCATCGTGTATCACTGACCTATTTGACAACTTTATCTGGAGAATCTGCTCTCCAGGATGAAGGTTGTATGACACATAACCTGTTGCTAAGATACACTCTCCACTATTCTTATAAATGTCTGACAGAAAACTTGGAGTGCATCTGAAGGTATGTGTGGGCATGCTGTCACATGGGTGTTGGTGACAAATGTCTTACTCAGTTTACGCAGCAGCTTCTTTCCAATGTTCTCCTCAGAGCTGGACAGAGAGCGGGAGCTGATGAACGGGGAGGTGGACGGCAGAGACTCTATAGGCACATCTGAAAGATACAGAGGGGATGATGTTCCTTGAGTGTTCACTGGAGGCCAGCTCCAAATTCCCCTGAACTCCCCTAAGCCCTGTTTTCACCAAGCGGTTCAGTTTGGTTCGTCAAATTAAAGAAGAAAGGGGAACCTTTACATAGGCTTAACTTGAGGTCTTCTTTGAGTTTTAACTGAGGTGATATTCCACAATGGGGGGGGGGGCTTTTCTCACCATTCTCTCCATAAATTTCCGGTCGGTCCTCGTGGATGTAGGGAATCTCATCCATGCGGAGGAACACAGTATCGTTGGGACTCCTCTGCCCATCAGATTTACTGCCTGTGGAGAGAGAAAGACCAGTCAGCTGCTGCACCAGTCACAAAGAAACAGCTGCTTTGTAGCTCTGCCGACAGAGGGAGATAGAGAACGTATTAATTATCAGTCAGAGCTGTATTAGGACCCAGTAAGAAGCTGAATGTCACAGATGTCACATAAAAATAAAGATAAGCTTTAACCACTGGATGGGACTTAATTGGTTAAATCTCATCTTCTATTGACAACCAACAGAACCATCTGTTCATAGATTTTTATTAATGACACGAACAGAAACACACAAACTCTGTGGTGTGTTACACACAGTAAGACAGATGGTACGCGAGAAATCCTTTAAGCCTTGAAACCAGTACAGATTGGTTTACACAGCATTTCCACCAGTTTTATGCATGAGTCATTCTAAGTTCAGGACTTATGGGATTCATTTTATTGATTAAAAATAGTTAATTTCGTGGTACATACCGGTACGATTATTTTTCTGACTTGCAGATCATAATTTTGGGTCCAGATTTTCCCTAACCAGCAGACTATCAAATAGTCCCATTATCATGCAATGCTCCTCTAAAACTGTTTTTGTCCCTGAATCCACAAAGCGCTCGGATCATAGTGTTAGATCCTTTGAACCTTCTTTTTCTTCAAAAGAAATCTCTACCATTGAAATTGAAATTAGGCCTCATGCAGCAAGCTCAACATCATTTACATTTCAGGGATTTGTGTGTTTTCCTCATATGTCAGATAAAAATATGCTGCAAAAGCAAAATTGTTAGAAATAAAGGAGAAATATTTAACCTGGACACCTCGTGTTAAAATGGGTATTGCAGTCCACACGTTTCCTTCATTTGTGATGATATTATGTTGTGATTTAATTCAGTTGATCTCCTATACGTTGCTCCTGTTAATGCAACATTGTGTTACAAGTGATGGAAAGTACTTACGAACGATTCTGTTTCTCTCATTGAGCTGGGACATGTTGCGAAGGCCACCATGGGGATGCAGATGTGCAAGGCGTGCCAGCCCCAGTCGAGTGTGTGTATGCGTGAGGGGGAGGGCGATGCTGTGGGAGCGGGCTTCTGGGATCGGAGGCCTTCCTTTTAGATCCAGTGGGTCTGGAGTCTGTGGGTAGCTGTCCATCCTGGTGGCTGTGAGGGCATTCTGGTAGTGGTTTCTAGTTATCTACAAAAAATCAAATACTATCATTTCTGGGTATGTATTTGACACAGGGTTACTGTATTTTAGAAAGAGGCAGTGTGTGAGGACACATCAATCACTTAAAGCTAAAATATTCATGGTTGAAATGGAGCACAATTATCCCCAGTGATTAAAGGAAAGAGGGTGCATAGAGGGAGAGAGAGCAGGATGTCTGTTCTTAGTCAGAATCAGGGATTAGGACATATCAAAGGCACACGCTGCACTAGAGGAAGAGTCTGCATTTTCGGGGAAATTTTGGAGATTAAACGGAGGGGTTTAAGTGTAATTGCTGGCTTACTTGTGCTCCATTTTTTTACAGTGAGTGTGCAGGAAGTTATACATTTAGTTGACCTCATAATAACCATGGTTGTTTTTTTTTTAAATGTTTCTGTGATGTGTTTGCAGCCATTTCTGTTACAAACCTTGATAATCTGCAGGTCTGTGAGCTGGCGCACAGAGTAGTCGGGTAAGTAAGCCCCTCCTCCTGCAGTGAGCTGACCCACACTGCCTCCACTCAGTAAGGAATCTGATTGGTTTAGACAACTGCCCCGGGAACTATATCTCTGACCTGAACAGAAGAGAAGAAAACACACTTTTGGGTTTCATATTTACAACATATTTCATCAAAACCTGATACCAGATGGTACGAAAATTATCTTTGAATATTTTGTGAATCTATGTTGCTTTTGACTACAGCCTCTTAACTGCACATTGATGCAACCTAATGTGTACTCACTAGACTATATATACTTTTAAAGATTGGTCAACATTTTCACATTTATTATATAGGTTTTAAGAGATCAGGGGAAAAGGTACAATTTTAAAGCTACAACTGCACGTGTGCATTTTGTAATGCAGCCCCTTTTCCTTTCATCCTGCAAAAGGCTGCCCTACTACGCTGAGTGGAAAGAGTTGCTGTTCTTGTCAAGTCCAATTGGAGAGCAATGACTCAAAAGGAGAGCAAATACAAGAAAGTCAGTAAAAAGCAGCACTTTTGAAATGCAATACTGGATTCTGTAATGTCCAAAGAAGAGATTTTCTAATGTTTAATGAGGTCTTCAAAACTTCTTTAAGCACATCCTGAATGTCACACATGTAAAACATGCACAAAGCCTCCATAAGAAATAGGGAGAGAGAAAGCTTGAGAGGGACAAGGCGTTCTGCTTGCACTGCAGTCTTAGCTGGCTTTCATATAATCCTGCGCAGGTCATGTCCTTCCACTGGGAAATTCTCTGAAATCACTTCTTTTAATTACTTACTTCCCACGGCTGCTGCATGCTGACGACATACATTCGCTTAGTGGGATTCAGACCAGCATAGCATTCAGCATTCTCCTGAACTCTTCCTTTTGCCAACATCCCCATCATCACCTTTATTCCACTTCTATACTATGTCTTCATGTGAGCAGTTACTTACCAACAGGCAGGGCTGGGATGAGTGCTGGCATGCCATAGTAGGAAAATGCTCCATTCTCAAAGCGCAGAGCCTCCTTTCCTATCTCAACCTCCACCCGTCCCTGCAACAACATTGACAGGCATTATAAAATCTCTGTGTGAAAAACGCACTGAATTGATGAGTCATCTAATGGAGAAACGTTGCAAAAGCCAGTCTTTAGCAGCAGCAGTTTAAGATTTACCTGAAGGATGAGGACAAAGTATTCGACAGGTTTGTTTCTCTGGAAGAGGTAGTGTTGAGGAGCGTGTTTGTTCTTCGGATTGAATTTGAGTTCTTGCACAACGCTAGGATGTTTGATGAGACGCAGCAGAATCTTCTCTGACAGGTGACAAGGTCTGAAAGGTTCCACCTCTATGAGTTGGATGCATAAAGAAACAGCGTCATACAAAAAAAGCCGATTGAGTAAAATGATTTTTTCCCCCTCCAACATCTCCTTGTACTAGCTTTACACTACAATCCACATTGTACCCTCCACGTAGAGAACATGCACAAAATGCATAAACACACATGCAGTGTTACCTGTAGCCAAGAAGCGGTGTGTTGCCAGCAACAACTGGGGCGAGATCTTCACCTTCAACTCATTTTCTGCAAGTTTGAAGATGGAGAAATCCTGCTGCTTCCTCTCATGGTGTGATACCCGCCTCTTGGTCCGATTATCAGCTGTAACCACAAACCGATTAACCATCAGTAAAATGCACAGTATGCAATTCGACAAAAAAACCGAAAACTTAATCAGCAGGAAAAGATTAAGAAAAATCCATGGACCAAAGGCTGAAAGCACATTTTGATCAATCAGACATTATCACAAATAACATTGAATGAAAAATGTTAAAAATGCATTACATTAAAAATAAGTAGATAATTATCAAATCAATTATCCGTATATACAGCATGTGTGATAGTTCTGTATGTATAATAAATTTGCCATGCGTTTATGTTGCGGTGTGTTATGTGTGTCACATTGTGCAGCTGAATGTCATGAATGTCCCTCTCTTTTAACAGCTGTCGCGTTCAGGATGAGCAAATTTAGTTTTATTTAAATAGTCCACCCTTGTGTTAAAACATGAGTGCTGTTTAGGAGTGGACAGTGCAATGTTTCACCTTTGAGATGCTCTGATAAAAGTCGAAGGAGGGAGAGGTGTTCACTTTACCCTACGAGATGCTACATGAGTAAATTATTCACGTTGGCACTACAAGGAGTCAACTATTTTGAGGTGCTGCTGACCTCATTAGCTGATGCAACTTAACATCCTGCAGCTTATAAACCATAAAGATGAATCCCCTTACAGGATTTCTCTTAATCATTTTCTGCTCAAGATTATCGTGTACATTTATCAAACATCTGACTGATGAATTGACTTCGATGCAAAGAGAATTTAATGAATGATATTTCATTAAATACATCATTGCTGCAGCGTCAGAAACAGCTGGTGCTGCAACTGCCTGGAGAGCACGTCTGGGGAGATTAGCTCCCTTTGTGCTATATACACAAACTCACATAATTATGCACACAGACACTGGAAAAAAACAGGACTTCATAAACACAAGTGCGCACCCCTGACAGAGAAAGCTCCACACACTGCATGTAATTAAAATTTTAACAAACTTCAAAATTGGTTGCTTGTGTCCTCTGGGAGCAGGAGTTTTTAGAAACGCATATAATAAAAAAGTTGTTTACCCTCATTGTGGCATGCAAATAGAAGAAAGATTAGATATGAAGTGGCATGAGTTTGGCATTTGAGTTCCTCTCTGTGGAGAGACTTTCCAGCCAATTAAAGATGAGCGGATTATAGTGATTATCTGTGAGACCAGGCCATTTATTCACATTATTTAATTATGCATTAGCGAGGTGCTGGGGAAAACACAGGAGGGAAGGTGGGATCAATAGTGTAATGGAAAAAAAGGAGAGGAGGCGGTAAAGCAAAGGAAGTCACAATGTACTACTCCAGTTAGCAGCTCGATGTGCATTTTTTCAGTGATGTTGTAGACAGAAAAGATGTAAAAACTGCCAGCTGCTGTGGCAAACAGAAAACCTATTCAGTGTGGGAGGTGGAAATATGATACAATGGATTCACAGCGAATGCAACAACTCAGAGCTTTATAATTAGTATGTTTATGAATCATACGCACTGTACAGGTCTGTCTCGTCCACGATCTCAGACTTGATGATCTCCTCTATGACGTCCTCAAGTGTGACGATGCCCATCACCTCATAGAAAGGATCTCCCTCCCCCTCGCTGTTCACCCTCTGCACCACTGCCAGGTGGGACTTACCTGCAGAGAAGAAAACAAAGGGGGGTTAAAGAAAACGTTTCACGCTAAAAATGTTAAAAACGCACTCAGCGGTCATTTGGACCTCAAACAGAGGTTTTACTCGAGGTGTAGACATCTTTTCTGGATCACTTCCAAAACCTCTAGTCCGTTTAAAGTAGCCCTCTCTCTCTTTGATTGTACACCGTTTCCCTTTTATACATTTTTAGTCATGCAATTCCCATTTTTTGCACATTTTCTTTTATTTGCCCCACTGTTTTTATACTCCTCTCCTCAATATGTGTACCCTGACTTCCAGCACTTGCTTGTTTTTAACTCCCGGATTGGTGTACTAAAGTGAAATGACAATCTGGCAGGTATATGGGGACTGAAAGAGGATGAGGGACTTGGATATTGTTTCTTTTATATCTTATGCCAACTTTGTACATCATTTGAAATTGTCTAGAAAGGTAATAAAAAATCGTTACAGTAAAAAAGAAAAATGCTGATGCAATGGTTGGAGCGTTAACGTCAGTGGATAAAAATAACACGAGTGAACATACTCCAACGAGGCTGTGCAGTGAAGATGAAAACCAGCAATAAAACACAAAAGGAGCCGAGAGACTGTAACGCGGGAGAGATTTGTCTAAGAGCCTGAACATGAAATCTTTGCAATGTCAGAACGACTTTGTGCTTGTGTGTGTGTATATATGTGTGTTTGGGACAGTAGGCATTTTGGGATTAGTCTGGAGACACTTTGACAGTTTGGGAAGACTTGGCCCCTTACGTAAACACAGAGATTATGCAATTAGTCTGGGGATGCCTACATCTGCTGACGAAACTGCCCATGCTGCTGCCAACTCCTGTGAACAAACACAAACACTCACACACACTTTTTTACACATGCATGAGCAGACCCAGCGGTCCCACTCAGTACGTGTTTGGCTGAACACGACATGCCTGCCAGATACAATGACACAGATCGCCAACAGCAATTCTGCAGTGATTTCATAAAGCCAATGTGACAGGATTTCAAAGCGAGATCACAAGGAGAAACAGATGAAGAATTAACATAACTAAAACACTGTCCATAAGGGGTTAGCCTGTAACAGACATTCAATATGATAAATAGTGCCTCATCATCATTGCAGTCAGAGCCATGATCCTTTTGAGCGTCACAGCATAAGTCAATTTCGTGACCAAATAAGTTATCTAACCGAGTTCATGATGTCACTAGAACACAACGTTCAACCAGAAACATGTAAACAGTCTCCAACCCTGGTTCCAACTAAATCTGTGGCTCCTATGAGATGGGCCGATTTAGGCGATCACTGCAGGGGATCAAACGGATCAAATGTTTTAATCCACAGCAACAAGAAACAGGCGGCCATCTTTAAACATGAGAATGAGGTTGCACTCAGAGCTCAGGTCAGCTTGTCCAAAGTGCTCAGGTGAATCAGACATAGATATGCCCTCCGCCGCTAATGTGCCCAGGCAGCACTGCATTACATCATTCATATGTTACATAATACTCTTGCAGAATGGCACGCACACACAGACTGGCACACTTAGCAGACTCGCACACTAGCAGACACACACGTGCCCAGGGCAAAACTGGGTCTACCACGGATGTCCCCTTTTGCAAATGCTTCTGCTCCGCCTGGCTCCTCAAGTCTTTGTTTCAACACACATGCATCGTGTGTTTGCATGTTATTGTGCCTTTAGATAGTAACAGAAGAATAGAAGGCATTATTGATATCTCTGCGGCCATTTATTTTATGTGTCTAGACTAGGAGGAAAACATTGATTTATGTTAAAATCAAGATTTTAACTTTCAGATTTTAAATAGATTCATACAATTATTATTATTTTTTTTTTTGGCTAATCACTTACTTTCTGCTAAGTGCTAAATCTAGCTCTTTCACTCAGTAGAATGCCAAATGGAGCAGCAAGAAATTCAGCCAGTCTCACATGACTAGAAGTAGTGCTAATTCAAAAAATAGACTTCTAAATCGTGTATCATTTTGCATCGAAAATAGATTCTGAATCGAATTGAATTGTGAGACACCCAAAGATTCCCAGCCCTGTTCACTGTATTGTAAGACTTAGAGATGTGACAGTACCATTTCCTTCTTGATACTAATCCCAAGATGTAAGAGGAGTCCAATAAATAAGATGATTCATAGATGAAAAAAACACTGACGCAGCTTTGATTAACTACCACTCATCTAGCCCATGAATGTTTTAGGAGAGCACAACAACAATTTACACAATACTAGTTGAGTTTCGCTGGTATCAGTATTAAAAACTCGTTAAACTAAAGAACACACAATGCATTCACGCAAGACGTTTAGAAAACCCCTTATTATGTATTCAGTGTATTCTTTACTGAAAGGATGTTCACTGTGGAAGGTTACTCAATATATTACATCACAATACTTTATCTGAGTCAAATGTTTTTATACATGAAGCTTTATAAATAAGCATCCATGAGTATGATTCATTGATGACACTGTCCTGTGGTGAACAAAGGAATTTAAATGAACTCAAATTTGACCATCTTCAAACTTAAAATACATATTGATAAGCTTATGTTGAGATAATACAAAACTAACAAAGACCCTTCTCTGTGCATTTTGTACTTCACGTATATTGTGCAATGTTCTGATAGCTCTGGTTCTTTCACTTCAGAAAGATTTACAGTGCATGATTGTAAAGTTGTAATGAGGTATTTCTGTAGTGTGATTTTGCCACCTTCGCTTGAGATAATTACCTCATGACTACTTTCACCAGTGATTGAATACATCATCCCAGTTAATAGGATTTCCAGCAGGCTTTGGCGTACTCATTAACCTTCACAACATCCGAGATGTTCCCATAGTCTGACATTAAGGAAGAGGAGGACACTCACATCCATACTGTGGAGAGTTTAATGCTTTACACCTACAGACTTTTGATCCTCCAACTGAACCAACCTCACTTTCATCATGCTTAGAGATGAGGCGCTCTCAGCACAACACAATACCAGACCCTCCAGACCTATTTAAATGCATTTCTGGCCCAATTTTCGTGCAACACCATCTTGCTATGACCTGTACCTCATTCTTTTGTGCCATTAAAACATGAGGCATAAACTATAGCTTACATTTCCTACATAACTTGTGACATTTCAATCCACCCCTTAAAATAGACATCACCCTAGCCCTTCACCCTGCTCAGTGAGAAACCTTCCCAGCTCCCAGTCAGGCTTCCTGAGTCTTTAATCCATGACAGCAAAGACGGAAGGAGGCTGAAGAAGAGGGGAAAGGTTGGATCTGAATTTTTTATGACTGCTCTGCAGGAATGCTTGGAGACGACCTGCAGAGTGGGAGCAGCTTCAAAGTCACAGCAGGACTCACAATTATAGGGTGGGTACAAACAAGCCTGGGTTCACCTTGTCACCTGACCTCATCTAGAAATAACACACAATATAGAAACCCACACAGGGTTGACCCTTTAACCTGTAAGTGGCAATCTGATTTATCATCCTCCCAAAGTCATTGCAGGGTCTCCTTCCATGTTCTGATTGGACAACAGCTTCTACATATATTGGGCTTGTCTTTGTCAATGAAACAGATTTACATCTAAATCCCCACAACATAAGCCAATGCCAATGAAATCCTGAAATTGCAGGCACTCCAGTAGCCTCTCATATGTCTCGATTAAAGCCTGTGACACATTCAGGGGAGCAGTTTGAGCTTCTTTGTACAGAGCAGCGATTTAGAAACATATTCAATGTGATCATCAGCACTGAATGAGTTCCCTGCGGAGAGGCAACACATTTCTGCTCGGGAGTGAAGGGATGCTATCAGTGTTTTTTGTGCTGGAAGACTGCGAATGCACCGATCAGCAGAGACACTTATCAGACAAAAGATGTGTGAATCAGATTGAGTCAATATTATCTGCCTCTGCTGCCATACCGGTGCAGGAAAATACCTCCACTCTTGCTTAGCGACCTTTTAGATTCTGCAGGATAAGACATTTTAAAATGGCTGTCACATCAAACTTTATAACTCAGCGATATATAAAGGCAAACTTATTGATAGAAAAACCATGCAGTAAATAGAAGAAAGATATATTCACTCTGTTGATATTTATGGTTAAAGGAATAATTAGGTTGCCAAATCTAAGAGTCTGATGATGTTGTTTCTGTTGGCATTGTTATTGAAATAAATGAGCATGCTATCAGTGCACGTGAGCTCTAATACTGAATGAACTGAATCAGCAAAGAAGCTTAAGATGTATGAGTCAGACACAAGATATTCACCTTTTCTGCTGCCAATCAAGTGAAGGAAAATGGCTAGATTCCTGTTTTGATGCACTCAGCATGAAATTAAAGCGCACGGAAATCACAGATAGCCATGGTATGATAAAGAAGGAAAAACAGAAGGAATCGGGGGCAGATGAAGTTCAAGGCGATATTGTCATGGAAAAACACTCTCCAAACATAACTTGTTAAGATAGCCCCATGCATTTCGGCCCTCAGTAGCCTCTAACCTCTGTCTGAACCACGCTCACTGTTTGACACTGGCTCACATTTCACATATGGAGCTCACTACTCTGAGGATCAAAGGCTTTCCCTGGCAGGCCCACTTTGAGCCAATGGACTGCTGTGTACATTGGGTTCTGCTCTGAAACTTAGTTTATTAAGTGAGCTGTTACATCAAAGCAAATTTATCTCGGAGGTGGCAGGAGGGAGCCTTGAGACTGTTCCAAAAACACACACACATAAGGAGCCTCACACACTCGGCACACACTCATTACTCCTAAGTTGAAGTCTGATAGGATTTACCTCTCTTAAACTCCTCCAGCATCACATCCAGCTTGGTGTCATTAAACACGCAGTGCATTGGATGCTTGTAAAACTGAGTGATTGTTTTCAGAGGAGTGCAGTCGTCAGGATCCACGAAGGCCAAGTCTTTCACAAACAGGATGTCCACGATGTTGGACCTGTCGTTCTCGTAGACCGGGATCCGTGTGAACCCGCTCTGCATCACGTCTGACATGGTGCAGAAGTCCAGCACTGCGTCCGATGAGAGCATGTAGCAGTCTGACAGTGGGGTCAGCACGTCCTCAACGGTTTTGGTCCTCAGCTCCAGCGCCCCTTGGATGATGTTTAACTCTTCTTTGACCAGGTCGTGGTACGGGTCTGTGACGCGCAGCATGGCCACCAACTTCTCCCTGGTGTAGAAGCTGCTGATCTCCTGGTGCAACATGATATCCAGGATCTTTGAGACGGGGTACGCGATGGGGAAAAAGACCAGCATCAGGAGGCGGGTGGCGCAGAGCGTCTTGGAAGCAATGGCGAGGCTGTGCCTGGACGCCACGGAGTGAGGTAAAATCTCTCCAATAAAGAATATCCCAAAAGTGCATGAGGCAGTTGAGAGTGCAGTCATTCCTAAAATCTGGCACATCCAAACCACAAAGCATGTGTTTGTAAGCACGTTGCCCAGCACCACAGTGCAGAGGATGTAGTTTCCATGTTTACGCACAGACTCTATTTTCCGTGCGTATTTCTGCTCCTTCTCTGTGCCGCTGTTCTGCAGCACCCGCAGCTCCACGGGGTCCAGAGCCAGCATGCTGATGTTAAGCCCGCTGCAAAGCGCAGACAGCGCCAACAGCAGCACGGAGACCCCCGTCTGGAGCCAAACATCCGCCTCTGGAGGTCTCTCCACCACCGCCAACCAAAAGTCTTTGGTGCTGAAATGCTCCCATTTTACTCCATCGAATGCGCACATGGAGTAGTATTTAATCGCCTCTCCTCTGCGCAAGTCCTTTGCGAGCAGCTCCACCAAAACAGAGTTCTGACTTGAGGTGGATCTAAAGGAGCCCAGAAGCTCGATGTCCGAACTCCGAGCATTTTCCTCTTCACACGGATTCCCTCTGGACCTGAGTCGCCTCTCCGAATCCCCGCTGTCATCGCCTGGTTCCTCAATAAACGCTATCCACGGAGCAGCCGGAGCAGCATCGGGTCTGCCGCTGATGTTTGGGCTGTTGGGATGTTCCGCGGCAAGAGCTGCGGTGTAGTAAACCCTCAGCATGAAGCGGGTCCCCTCGGTCGCCCTAAGTATCCCACCTTGTACGGACAGCTCTCCTCTGTCAGTATCCTCCGGCCGGACGCCGAGTAGCGCTGCTGTGGGGTCCGGCAGAGATGAGAGGATGACAGTGAGGAGGAGGAGAGAGAGCCGGCGCGGATGCAGGATGCAGCAGAGAGCATCCGCAGCATCCGCAGCCATCATGCTGAATGAACTAGTGAAGGACATGGGAGAAGTGGGTCACGTGGTCTGCGGATAGGATGGATGGAGCAGCTGGGTGGCCATATCCATGAAGTAGAGGATGGGTATGTTACTGACAGAGCGAGAGGAGGGGGGCACCAGAGTCCTTAAATATACATGACAACTCGTGACGTAAGCCTGCTTTCTTTGCTCTCTGCCACTTTCTAAAAATAGAAAGCAGGAAATGCCTAATCATAAATGATTCATGCGATATGCACGGGATCAAACAACACTGTGGATCAGCCTTATTGTGCTTAATATTAAACGGCTTTCAACGAAAATCAAAGCAAAAATAAAAACAAAGATCATCACGAGCAAAGGTCGATCATACATCGCTCCAATTTAAGATTTTAAGACAATATTTAAAAAAAAATGGCAACTATGAAACTATGAAATCATTTGTGGGTTACTGTTTTGTATGTGTCCACTAGATGGCAGTATTATCACCTGTTTTAGTGCAGCCATTCTCAGAAGCACGACAAGCTGTTTACCAAGCTTCAAACTGAGAAATGCTGGAGAGCATGAAGGAATTGATTTCTTAGTCTTGTAAAATGTTATGCTTCTAAATCTTTACCAAAAAAGACCAACAGTTTCAAATCTCATAAAACATAATGAAAACTATTTTTTTAGCTCTTGCATCTTCAACTTAGCTGACCCATTAAACCTGTATTTCTCATCTGCTGTTTTAGTCAAAAAGAGCGACTTGTTGATAGAACTACAAAAGAGTGAAATATGATTGTAATATCCACGAGGTTCATGATAATAATAAAATGATATGAAATATGAATATATACATATTTATTTTCAATAAAAAAAACCCACAAAATTAATGACTATCGAATTATTAATATTACTTTTATTATATGCATTATTATTATATTTTTGATTATTTTTATTTGCATTATTACTATTATTTTGTGACCTCCTCATGCAGCTGACGATGCGCACCACGTGTCGGATTTACGAGGCAGGAAACTAAAGGTGAGAACAGAGTCCTGCCAGGTCTTAAACACTCAGTCTGCTCTCCATCAGACACACATCCAGGAACCCAACAATTCGGCTCAGAGGAGCAGCGGTGAAATAAGGATAAACCTGCTTCCACTTCCACCTGCACTTGTAGACATAAAAGTAAAAGAAGATCACGACTTTACCTTTGTGTCCTTCGATTTTAACATCTCAGAGAATTTGAAGCTTCACATAAACCGAGAGATTATTAGTGTTTGACAATCTGAAATCTGTGGGCTCCTATAGTTATTTCTGTCGATATATCAACTTTCAGAAGCCCAGTTATAACTGACAGCTGAAACAAAGACCGACAGAAAACACTTCAAACTTCACGAATGAAGTCAACAAAAAAAGTTTTAGGCGCTTTTGTCTGGGCTTATTTCCATCAGAAAGTTTTAATAACTTCTACATGTTCAGCCCACTGCAATCCTCTGTAGTAACTGTGAGATAATGTATCAGTAGGCCTACATATAATACACTTTTTAATTGTGCAAATTCTATAACACAGCGACTACAAATTGTGCATTAGTTTCTTTAACCACCGAAGCAAACTTTAGAGTTTAAAAATTCAAATCAACAAACACTGAACTTTATTAAGTAAATTTAAAGATCGATAGGATAATGTTCGAAAATATTATTACTCAAAGTTCAACGTTTCATTACTTATTCTAATAAATAACCGATGAAAATGTCTGCGTTTTTAACGAACTTTTCACATGAATATTTGTTAGCAAAGATCTTTTCATTGAAATGGTCATCATCTGAATCTAAAGTCCCGGGTCCAAAACAACGGATCTTATCGGTAGATTTTCCCATAGTCTTCCTCATGTGATTCATGATTAATATATTGTATTCCTCAGGGCGGCTGTTTTCATTTACTTTTAATCTGAGCCTCCTAAAAGAATTCCAAAACTTTCTTTTTAGCACTTATTGCATTTCTGTCTTTACATTGAAGATGTTATACTGCACACGGTTCACTGTTAAAATAGTAATTTAAAAAAATTGCACAAGAAAACAGTCGAGACAAACGTTCAGTTTATTTCTGAAATATTGCTCATTGTTTCGTTTGGGTAAAATTTATTTGGACTTTTCTCAGGTAACCGACGTACACCTCTCAGTGGCGCGCCATAGGATTTATAGAGTTAAATAGTTTCGAGCTAATTAAGGAGTTTGTAACTTTTGCACAATTACTAAAAGTTCAACACGCTTCTATTGAAAAGCCTGACTTTGCAGCCATATGTTAGATATGATGCCTATAATTGATTACATGGCGCATTAGGCTGTAAGTTTTCTGTATCTGCTTAAAGAAAGAACTAAAAACTATTAGTTTAAATACTGGTTTCTTGTCGTTTTAAGTGCATCTGGTCGTCAGGAGTAAGTACGTCTTATATAGCACTTGTAAAACAACTTGTTACAAGGTGCTTCACAAATGCAAGAAAGTAAAAACGGGAAAACGTACACAAAGGGGAAAAAAACATGTGCAATAAAGTAGGCACAAAGAAGTAATTGATTACATGAAGGATTGAGTTTTTAGATACTTCTTGAAAATGTCCAGAGATTCAGCAGATCTGAGGGTTTGTGGGAGTTGAGTCGGGGCTACAACAGGAGGAGCAGCTCTTTTACGTCAACTGTAAGAATGTGTTTTTCACAGATCCATTACTTAAAGACACCCTTCATGGATTCCTTTCATGAGCTTAATGGAAACGTTCGTGCGTAAAACTTGAAGCATTAACACCTCGGATAATTTTGCGGCTGAAAGTATTCGTGACTGTCTTCTTGGCCGGGAGAAAGCGATTAAATCTTTACAGTCTCTCTTCTCATCTGTGGCGCAGCAATGACCTTAATGGCAACCTCCCTCTGCAATGACCCCCTGAAGAGAGACAATGGCCCTCACTTTGTTTGGCATGTTGCATGTACATCAAGGCTCCAAACATCTGGAGACAAAATACCCATAAAGAGTTTATAGGTGAGTACCATGTGTCAGAACTTTAAATCTCAAATTGGTTTTGAATGTTTTTTATTTTTAAAAGGAGACCAAAGTGTTTATGTTGACATCTCCAACATGTCACCTGTGTTTAGAAATGTACAATCAATCAGTTGTTGTTCATAACAAACCGAAGGCTCTACAGTGCCCAGAAACATGTGGACAAGATTGTATCTTTTCTTGTTTTGAAGGACACCTTTTGTTCTCAAGCGCCGTGTGGGCTGGAGACTCTTGGAGGCCTTAAGACATGGATTTTGTCATTGAGCATTTGGTTTACAGTTTGCAGAAATGGTGCAATTCTGAAAATGGACACACGTGATTTTTTACGTCTGCACGTCTGTTATCTATTTGAGTTGTTACCTTTAAAAAGAATGTGTAAAGGAAAAGTCTGAGTATTTAAGAGTTTCAGATCAACTCCCTCCTCGGACAGGCCTTGCACACAACTTGGTGGCACAAACGCGTTTTGAGTTCCATCTACATTTTACGCTCAGTTTTTTAATTCAATTTGTTAACTCTCTCTCTCTCCCTCTCTCTCTCTCTCTCCCCCTCTCTCTCTCTCTCCCCCTCTCCCTCTCTCTCTCTCTCCATACAATGAAGACGTTTACTTTTATAAAAGGATTAGTCCATACCTCAGTAAAGATGGCTATAGCTCGTGTTTCTGGGTTCAGCATGCGCAGCTACTTACTGATCATTATTTTGGTTTGAATTAAAAGTTGGAATTCACCTACCCTTAAAATGGTATCACTTTGATTCTCTGTGTAATTTCAAACAAACTTTTAGAGGGAGCAAATTGTTATGCTAATTTAATCATAAATACAACTTTATTTGACCATCTTAAGACTCAGCAGCTGTTTGCCAAATGAGCTGAAAAACTATTTTTTAGCAGTTCGTTCTCATACCTCAGAGAACCTTGGAGGGGCGGTGCTGCCTCCTCTCCTCCTCCCAGCTCCTGGCTCTCACAACCGGGAAGGCTGGCTCGGGGCGTGCGCTCTAGTGAGAAGCTCCCAAAAATACTCAGAGGGGCGGGGGGCAGAGGGGGTGAGACAACTAGACAGGAAGACAGATCCAGATCGATGGAAAAGAGGTGAAGAACCACCATCGAGCTTCGCAGCTGCAGACTTCGTTTAGTGGTTGTAATTTCTTCTCACTTCAAAATCTCATTACGCGCACTGATTCTCCTGCTTGCCAAACTAAGAAGATGCCCAAATCTTCACCTTGCGTCTCCCTCTGGTTGGCATCGTTGGCCTCTTTGGTGGTGCACTCGGTGCTCTCTTCTTCCTACACTTCTTCCTCGGCATATCAGAGACCAGGGGCCAGTGGGAAGCGGCCGGGATTCATGGAGAGGACGCTGATTCTCCTGGATGTAAACACCCGCAGTCCGATCAGAGTCCTTAACGATAACTTCCTCTCTCTTCAGCTGGATCCCTCGATCATCAAAGACGGCTGGCTTGACTTTCTGAGGTATCAAAAAGCATTCCAATAACTTCGATCTGTAAAATGTATTGCGCGTCCTTTATACATTACGCATGCAGCCACGTTGTCTTGAATTGAGTGAATCAGCACGTTTCTTCCTCAGGCAGGGTATACAAAATGATCCACGACAACAAATTACCGAGGTATTCCCCTCGAGACTGGCAAACTGCACACGCACAATCAAATAATTTGATGACGTCGCTGGAGAACGGTTA